>NC_091771.1:86869218-87181076 GCF_029378745.1 Bos indicus | reverse complement strand
TGGTGGGCTCCTGTCTATGGGGTCACACAGAGTCGGACACGACTGAAGCGACTTAGCAGCAGTAACGTCTATTATGGAGAAGGGAATGGCAACCCACTCCAGTGTTCTTGCCTGGAGAATCCCAGGGACAGGGGAGCCTGGTGGGCTCCTGTCTATGGGGTCACACAGAGTTGGACACGACTGAAGCGACTTAGCAGCAGTAACGTCTATTATGGAGAAGGGAATGGCAACCCACTCCAGTGTTCTTGCCTGGAGAATCCCAGGGACTGGAGAGCCTGGTGGGCTGCCGTCTATGGGGTCACACAGAGTCGGACACAACTGAAGCGACTTAGTAGTAGTAGTAGTAATATTATATTGGAGCACACTTAATATAATTTAAACAGACATTTATTTGCATTTTGCAGCTGATTTTAAGTTTATAGCTAAGAATAAAAATGGACTCTGATGACCAGATGCATGTTTTGTTCCTACTGATGGAAAGTTATGAAATAGAAATTCATGACTATACATCTCATGAGATAATTAACCTGTGACATTTCAGAATATGGATTTTATATGAGCTCTAGTCTCTTACCTCAATTCACTGAAAAAACACGGCAGCACCAGTATAACTGCTCTAAGATTGTAGCAAAAATTAATAACATATATTTAGTGCACATTTACAGTGATGACATATAGTAATGGGTTCAAGAACTGAGAATATATGGAAAACCATAAATCCATGTTATTGGAAGCAGAGAAAGTAAGAGTGCCACAATTCCTTTAAAAATATTTTTCCTGGGATTAAATGGGAGACTCACTGGAGGGCCCAGGAGGCATTATTAAGGACAAACAATCTGTTGGATTTTCTCTCCAAAGGACGTCTGTTTATACACTTGGCTTGTTCAAAAATCTTCCAAGCCACTGCCTTTCCCTAGCACCTACTTTAGTAGGTGCACTAAACAGCCAAGTGCACCTGCCTTAGCGTGTCACAGAGAGCCCTGTATCTCCTGACCACACTAATCACTGCAGCTTCATCATCGCTCATCTTCACACAGACTCTGTGCCAGTCTAATGAGAGGCGCCCGTCCGATTACAGAACATGCTCTGTAACCCGACGTATCTTCTCTGTAACAGCCCCAGTCTGTACACCCAGATACAGAAAGCTCTGCAGTTCTCAAAAGCCCATTCCAAACATCAACTTTGTGATCTTGTTGTATATTCTTTTTTTAACTTTTAAAAATTAAAAAAAAAATAAATTGGAATATTTACAATGTTGTGTTAGTCTCTGCTATACAACTGTGTGAACCGTCTGTATGTGTACATATGGCCCCTTCCCCTTGAGACTTCCTCCCACCTCCGATCCCACCACTCTCGGTCATCACAGAGTCACATGTTATCCTAGTAAAAAATCTCATAACCATGTGAAATAAGCAGGTTAAGGATTGTTAGCCCTCTTTTCATAGATGTTGAAATTCATCTTTAAAGCCCAAACTCACTTCGCCAATCAGTGGTAGAATCTGGATTCAAATTCAAGTACATTGAGTTTAGTCAACCTTCTTAACCACACTGACTTCCAAGTTTTTCCTGTCTGCTAGTCAATGAATGCACATACTTTCAACAATTACGAGACAGAAAGTGCTGTGATGGGTTTACAGGACTTAGAAGCACACAATATGACCAGCTCCCTCAAGAGGCTTTCATTCAAAGTGAGTGATAAGATGTAAAACTCAGAGAGTTAGATGAACAAACATGCGTAAACAGGACATCAACGCAAAAACCGCATGAGGAACCATAGCATTAATTGGCCAATAAATTGCAGATACAGTGACTGTGGCTGCAAGACTGCAGAGATGCCACTCATTTCAAGGCAGCATGGCCAAGAAATATCTACTGGGCTGCGGGATTTGTATTGGAATGAAAGGATGAGTCAGACACTAAAAGAAGAAAGGCTACTTGAGTCAAGTGAATCAGGAACCCCGTCCATCCTTTTGTTCACATCTACACTGACAATGACCCAGAAACGCAGGAGACAGCGAAGCACTCTGCCATGTGGTATGCAGCTTGAGACTTAGCTCCAAGCTAGCAGTGGAGAGGGAAGTCAGAAGGGAGGCAAGATGCCGGTGTGAAAGTAAGCAAAGCAAGGGTCTCAACCACGGCAGCTAAGTACTCCACAGCCTCCAGACGACGAGGTTCACGTCCAAGGACGCTCACCCCCACTGTCCAAACAGCCAGCACCCCCACTTGCAACAGTTCGTAGGGCACAGCTCACCTGACAAGTTATTCATTTCTGAAAATATTTTTTCTGCAAACAATTACAATCTGTGTGTCATAATATTAAACATTATTAAATAAGAGTGAGAAAAACCACTTCATGAAACTGAATGCTAATAAAACCTTTAGCCCAATTCCAATAGATTTTTTAAATCAACTATAATTAGCCAAAGGGTACAGTTTAGCAACTCCATGGACTGTGAACTTAGTGCATGGGGGAATGATCTCTGTCCTCAACCTCGAGTCTCCCTCCCAAGTCTAGCTGCCCACCAGAGCCGCCCACGTGAGAATGAGAGAGAAGACAGGCAATCCTTTCTAATCATGAAATGCACAAACAGGTCCCGAAAACATTAGACCGTTTCTCCAGGGCACCCAGTGTATTACAGGGGCTGATTTTGTCCCTGATTAAAATCAAGTCTATTGATTTTGAGGGATTTCTAAGTGACCAGTTGTTAAGAACTGCAAGCTTCTGTTTTACATATGTATGACTTGGTGGGGGCACTAATGATTATTATTTTGTATTAAAATGTCTGATAAGTAACATCCCAGCAATTCTATTATCAGAAGATATCAACAGGCATTTTTTTTACTATCTTAAATAATAAAGATTGCTAAATAATGGAGGTTAAACTTATTATTTAACTTTATAATATTTAACCTTATAAAGATTAGGTTAAACTAATTATTTATAGTGCTTAATTAGGTTAGGTCTGTCTAGTCAAGGCTATGGTTTTTCCAGTGGTCATGTATGGATGTGAGAGTTGGACTGTGAAGAAAGCTGAATGCCAAAGAATTGATGCTTTTGAACTGTGCTGTTGGAAAAGACGCTTGAGAGTCCTTTGGACTGCAAGGAGATCCAACCAGTCCATTCTAAAGGAGATCAGTCCTGGGTGTACTTTGGAAGGACTGATGTTAAAGCTGAAACGCCAATACTTTGGCTGCTTCATGCAAAGAGTTGACTCATTGGAAAAGACTCTGATGCTGGGAGGGATTGGCAGCAAGAGGAGAAGGGGACGACAGAGGATGAGATGGCTGGATGGCATCACCGACTCGATGCATATGAGTTTGAGTAAACTCCGGGAGTTGGTGATGGACAGGGAGGCCTGGCGTGCTGCAGTCCATGGGGTCGCAAAGAATCGGACACGACTGAGTGACTGAACTGAACTGAATTAGGTTAAACTTAATTAATGCTAAGTCACTTCAGTCGTGTCTGACTCTGTGCAACCCCATAGACGGCAGCCTACCAGGCTCCCCCATCCCTGGGATTCTCCAGGCAAGAACACTGGAGTGGGTTGCCATTTCCTTCTCCAATGCATGAAAGTGAAAAGTGGAAGTGAAGTCGCTCAGTTGTGTCCGACTCTTAGGGACCCCATGGACTGCAGCCTACCAGGCTCCTCTGTCCATGGGAGTTTCCAGGCAAGAGTACTGGAGTGGGGTGCCATTGCCTTCTCCGAAACTTAATTAAGCACCATAAATAATTCTCAGTAGCAACATGTAAAACATTAGGCCAAATAAATGATAAAAGGTATCTATCTGATGTTTGACAGAAAACAACAAAATTCTGTAAAGCAATTATCCTTCAATTGAAAAAATAATAATTTTTTAAAAAAAGGTATCAATGTCTTTTACTCAAGCTGCTATCTGTAACTGGCAAACCACAAATACCAATGGATGACCCCAAAGAAGTATATTGCTCATGTTAAGGCTAAAATGGGTATTTCTGCTCAGTAAATGACCTTCTACATTGTTGTGACTGTACTTTGCATCTTCCAGGGTCTTGGAATATTGTGCAGCCAGCTTTTGGATGGGAAAGGAAATGGAACACTCATAGCTGAAGGGAGGTTTGTAGGAGTCATGCCTGGACAGAGTGCATATCACTGTGGCTCCCTTTCCATTGGCTAGAACTCAGTCACATGACTGTTCCCAACCACAAGGATGCTGGGAAATGTAGTCTAGCCAGGTGCCTCAAAAGAAATGGATTAGGTGGGCATTAGGTCTGCCAGGGTGCGATGTCTGGGGTGAGTGACAGCGTCTTTAAGATATAATCATGGCAAACCACTGGGTACAGACGCTAGAGAAAATAGGGAAAGGAAACCAGATGTCAGGAAGCAGTAGGAAGAAAAAGAGACAAGATTTTGCCAAAGTTGGCAACATAAGAGAGCAAATCTCTTTAATTGAGACTTCCTTCCCAAAATAGATAATAAAAATCACCTGCAAGTGTATAAAATTAATTTAAATCCACTAGGGCTTCAAAATTTAGGCTTTTTATATCATTGACTTCATGAAACTTCTTCCCAATATCATAGTTCATCTGTTTTAGAACCTATTTCTAGCAGAGTCAGAAATACGAAATGACAGTTTCAAATAATAGTGTAATCAAAGAGATCAGCAAAGAATCAGGCCCTGGAGGTCTTCTAAGGTCATAAAATAAATTCCTTCACTGATGTGGGCTGATTACGTTTTAGCACCATGGAAAACTTTCTGTTCCTTTAGCCTAAATTTTTCTTTCAAAGTTGTCAGATCCCATTAATATACAAAGCATTGATAACCTCAGATACGCAGAAGACACCACCCTATGGCAGAAAGCAAATAAAAACTAAAGAGCCTCTTGATCAAAGTGAGGGAGGAGAGTGAAAAAGTTGGCTTAAAGCTCAACATTCAGAAAATGTTGATCATGGCAATGTAAGATCATGGCATCTGGTCCCATTACTTCATGGCAAATAGATGGGGAAACAATGGAAATAGTGAGAGACTTTATTTCGGGGGGCTCCAAAATCACTGCATATGGTAATTGCGGCCATGAAATTAAAAGATGTGTGCTCCTTGGAAGAAAAGCTATGACCAAGCTAGACAGCATATTAAAAAGCAGAGACATTACTTTGCCAACAAAGGTCCGTCTAGTCAAGGCTATGGTTTTTCCAGTGGTCATGTATGGATGAGAGTTGGACTATAAAGAAAGCTGAGTGCCGAAGAATTGATGCTTTTGAACTGTGGTGTTGAAGACTCCTGAGAGTCCCTTGGACTGCAAGGAGGTCCAGCCAGTCCATCCTAAAGGAGATCAGTCCTGAATATTCATTGGAAGGACTGATGCTGAAGCTGAAACTCCAATACTTTGGCCACCTGATGTGAAGAACTGACTCCTTGGAAAGACCGTGATGCTGGGAAAGATTGAAGGCAGGAGGAGAAGGGGGTGACAGAGGATGAGATGGTGGGATTGCATCCCTGACTCGATGGACATGAGTTTGAGCAAGCTCTGGGAGTTGGTGATGGACAGGGAAGCCTGGCACGCTGCAGTCCATGGGGTTGCAAATGTCGGACACAACTGAGCGACTGAACTGAACTGACTGAACAATTAACAAGTCAGAACATCTGGGGCCCAGGTTCCCAGGGGTCAATATTCCAATTCTCTGTTATTTTGGGAGGAGTGGAATTATTTGTCTTGTATCTCCCACTTACAGAAAATGAAAATACTTGCCCTTTACTTATTTTCTGAGCAGACCAAGGTTTCCAAAGCTGGTTAATTGTTTTAAAGAAAGACAATGCAATACGATCATAACTGGTATTTTACATTTAGCCTCTTGCTAGAGTATGTAACTTAACAGCTCCCCTTTTCTAGCACTAACATGTAACTCATGGTAATTTCTATTGCTCTTCATTAAAACATGGAGTAATATGTAGATTTATTCCCTTGCAGCCTCGCTGACCATCTCAAGGTCCAGGCTGGTTGTACGCAGGGTCTCTGCTCCTTCCCACCTGAAGGGCTCCCCTGACCCCAGCCTGGCTGACACTCTGACTTTCTACTTTATCTCTGCTCAGCAAGGTTTTTGTTTTGTCATCTGATTTAAAATTGCAACCCAACCCAACCTTCCTCCACACCACTCTTGTCACTCCCAGCCCTGCTTATCCTGGCTTCTTTCTTTAAAAAAAAAAAAATATTGAAGGAATGAGAAATCAGAATCATGACTATGTTTTTATAATCTTTGGCCATGCCACACGTGGGATCTTAGTTCCCTGACGAGGGATCGCACCCGTACCCCCCTGCAGTGAAAGAAGAGTCTAGACCCCTTGACCACCAGGGAAGTCCCGTGACCAAGTGTTTAAAAAGGAGAAAGGTGACCTGCAGAGACATCATGAGATCTTTCTCCTTTTAAAAACACAGTCACCAAGTGTCCTTCAATAGTTCAGTTTGGTTCAGTCGCTCAGTCGTGTCTGACTCTTTGCGACCCCATGGACTGCAGTGGGCCAGGCCTCCCTGTCCATCACCAACTCCCGCTGTACAATGTACAATTCTGTACATTGTAAAATGTCCAAAAGCACAGTCACAATTCTGCTCTCTCATCCTTTTCATACTTCTTAAAACTGAATTTTCCTCTTTGATGACAGTCAATGTCTTCACCGGATAAAAACATCATGCATTCGAAACATCTAGGTTACACATATGGTACAATTCTATGAAGGAAACATGTAAAATATGGAATTTATTTTCGTTATTTTCCAAGTTTCTATATATCTCTACAGGACATGTTCCTTCTGTTGAAAGTGCTGCCGTTTAAACTTCTACCATCCAATTAATTTACTGCCTTCATTTCTTGCACATAATCTGGAAGTCATGAGGTGTGCATACAGATTTCCTGAAACCTCAGCTGTGTGGAAGCATGCTCTATGTTAGGTCTCCCTTGGTTAGTAGCTTATCAGTGAGATACATATGATTCCATTTGAAATGGTTGTCTAATTTCTAATTCCCAGCATGTGTTTTAGAATCACGCCTTAACAATTAAAACGAAAGGTGTCTACATTTTACTGTTTTATCTACCACACTGATTCTTTTCCCTGCCACAATACATTTCAAGCAGTCCGTGTGACAAATAAAATGGATAAAGAAAGAAGGCATTGGGTTTATTGAGTGGTCTGCAGCTCTTCATTTCTTTGATATGTGACATTACAAAAAGGTTCCTTTGATGGTTCAGTAAAACAAACCACATAACAATTTGTTTCTTGATGTGGATCAATTGCATATTGATTCTGTTCGGGCTTTCATTGGAGGCTGTGTCGAGAGGCAGTAGATATTTATTAAGCTCTCAGGCACTGGATGGCCACTATTCTATCAGAAACCATCTACAATTTCTTACAGTGAATATCTGAATACATCAGATAGTAAGAACAACTTTTAGTGCTCTTTATAAAAGCTAAAGGATATAACAGAAGCCTTGGCAAGAAATACGATAAATGGAATGAAAATTACAGATTGTAAACCATGGCATATCACTGTGAGGGAAGGAAAGAGATGGACTAGGAGTGTGGGGTTAGTAGATGAAAACCCTCATATAAAGAATGGATAAAAAACAAATTCCTACTGGCTAGTACAGGGACCCTATCCCAGCTCCTGGGATAAACCATAATGGAAAAGAAAATTTCAAAAAGTATGTATGTGTATAACTGAATCACTTTTCTGCACAGCAGAAATTAGCACAGCATTGGAAATCAACTATACTTCAATTTAAACAAAATAGAGAATAGAAAAATAAAATTAAAAAAGAAACTTGTGGCTCTAAAGTAAATTTTATAGATAAGGAGAATAAAATCAAATTTGTGTGCCAGTCAAAATTCTTCTTTGTAAGCAACAGAAACTAACTCTCACAGGCAGAAGTGTTACTGGAAAGCAAAGTAACTGGGCATGAATTTAAGAAGGGCAGTTTTGGCGGGCGGGACCCAAGGCGACCGCAGTGGCTTGTGGTCACAGACACGGGCTAACGGCTATGGCCCCTGGAGGGAGCCACCACCCCCAGGTGGCCCCCCAGGGGTGACATCTATCCTCGACCCTTCCGTTGTATGTCTGGTAACTCATAATCCGCGGTGGACAGACTGAGTGCGTGTCACAAGGATCTGTCCAGCTCTCCAAGGAGGGGAGGAAGGTGAAACCTCTCTCCTTAAATTGTCACTGTGGTCAGTGAGCAGCTGAAAACACAGCCACAGATGGCCACTACAGCCAGTTAAGACTTTTACCTTGATCCAAACCACTTTCGGTTTGATCTTGACCCAAGTCTTTCGGAAGACTTTGCCTTCCAAATTTACGTAAAAGCCAGATGCCACCCCCATCACTTTTAGTGAGTTATGGCAAGTTTCTTCTCAGAAACAACACAGAGGATCTTGACGTCCATTCAAACCCTGGACTCTGCATTTTCCCTATGATCTCTGGCAAGCTACTAAATCTATTTCTTGATTTCTTTATCTGCAATAATGTCCAGACATTTTATCTTCCTTAAAGGGATTTCATTAAAATCACTGATGATGTTAATTAAAATACAGACATCCTCAAAGAGGAATTCAATTTTTAGTCAGCATTTAATTTTATTGTGGCATGCCCAGTCGGTTCAAGGCAGATTTTATAGAATTCTTACTTAATTGCTTTACTAGAAAATCTAGAATGCAAGATGCCTGACGTGTTTATATTTCCTCTATAAACGTCACCCAAGAGGCATTTGTGCTGAGATATGTGTGGTCATTCAAGGCAGAGCTCCGCCTAACCGTGCTGGGCATCTAGCACTGACCCACATGTCTTGCCAAGAGAAAGCCTGCACCAGGCATGCAAGAAAATGAGCTTGGTTTTCCATTTCCTTAAAAAAAAAAAAGTACTATGAGATAACTGGGGGTTGCCTGCCTTTGAAAATAAGCTCTCAGTGAAAGCTGGGAATGGAAAAGTATTCCCAGGACTTCCTTGGGGTCCAGTGGGTAAGACGCTGCCTTCCAATGCAGCGGGTGCAGCTTCAGTCCTTGGTTAGGGAGCTAAATCCTACATGCTTTGTGGCCAAAAGAAAACACACACATAAAACAAAAGTAGTATTGTAACAAATTCCATAAAGATTTTAAAAATGGCCCACATCAAAAAAACTCTTAAAAAAAAAAAGACAAAACAGAAAATTAGTCCTGGTGACCTCTCCCATCTCTCTTGACAACCAAATCAATGGAAGACCAGAGGGAAATTGCCAAGATGCCTCTGTTAATGCACCTTCTTTCCAGATGAACCCTCTTCTCTGTGACCCACAGCACAGTGGAAGCCCTGGGAAGGGCGTCTCTATTGCTGTGCTCCAGCACATAGGAGTCAACCCTTTGACAAAAATCAAGCCGATGTTCTGTTCTTTGCAAGCAGGTCCCCCGTGACTTACCGTAGATAAAGCATCTGTGATGTTTACAAGGTAAAATAAGTGCATCTCTGAGGAACAGAGGGGAGATCAGCACAATCTATTATTGCAAGCAATCAGCATTTTTTTTCTATTTCAATGTCTATATATCAGCGTAAGTGATTTCAGTATATTGCCTACTGTAAGATTTATCTTTAAGATTAAAATTATTGATTTTTCTCACTACCTCATCAGTGTTATTTAGAAAAATCTCAGTTGATAATATAACTGTGCCTATATAATGTCAAATATTCTGATGGAAACTGGATCCTTAGCTGGCTAGCTGGTTTCATGGAAACATCTAGATACTTGACTTTAGATAATTTTAGTGTAGATATCTGACATAGCAAAAGTTGTAATGCAACTTCATACAAGATAATCTTGTTGCTAAAGCAATGATCTTTAATATATCAACAGTAAAATCTGTAATACATTTTTGGTTGTGTACCACCTTCAAAGCAAAGTCATATTTTTTAAAGACTTTATTTTAAAACTGAACATAAAAAGCACACTAAACTATTGATATAAATCCTTTTTCTTTCTACAAATGCTAGAGTTTATTTTTAAGTGATAATCCTCTTTCTTTTGGCAAACTTTTTGAGGCCAAACACATTATGAATACATGTGAAATCACTGAAGCATAGCAAAACAGTTTTGTGAGCTGTAAACTCATTTTGATTCTGCAGTGTTCTGATGATGGGATAGTTTGTAGATGCATTTGGATTATGTGGGATTTGAGGTGCTAACTGAGAGATAATGGCCATAAAACTACATGGGCCTCAAGCATTTTATGTCCAAGATGTCACTTAAAGCCTTCTTACTTCAGCTGAGGTCAAATGCAGGAAATATGAAGACCTTCAGTGACTGCAATGTTCTCGTCACCTGACGGTGACTCTATAACGCCACAGATAAAGTATGTCTATAATGCTTCATTTAAGACCATTTGTTAAGTTTTATGCGTTTTGGACATTCTTCTTTTAAATGTTATTCACTCAGTCATGTCCAACTCTTTGCGACCCTATGGACTGTAACCCCCCAGGCTCCTCTGTCCATGGGATTTTCCAGACAAGAATACTGGATCTTCCCGACCCAGGTATCGAACCTGGGTCTCCCACACCGCAGCTGGATTCTTTACTGCCCGAGCTACCAGCAAAGGAGCAGAAAATAAATAGGAGTCAGCCAATACAAAAGAGCGAGAATGTTGAGAAGAAACTTAAGGCAGAGTTGGAAAAAACTGTGTTCCTAGTCCAGCGGGAACAAACGCTCTTGGTCACACCTTCACGAAACTCTTCTTGTCTTTTAGCTCCAGTTATCACAGCAAAGGTGAGCATCAGAACATCGAGGGGTCCTTACCTGAGTGGTGTGACTCTCTCTGTGTCTCTGAAAGGAGGAGGCCCCACCCCCAGACAGCCTGGAGAATCCGTCCTCTTCAGGTAATCCTACAAGGGCAACACAGTGCAGCCGTTAAGTTGCGTGTCCTTTCCTCGAATAAAGTAAGTCAGGAGCTTACTGAACAAACTGAAAGAGTGACATTCCACAGACTGCAATGAAGGCCAGTAAACACTCGATGAATAACAAAGTCCTCAGAGCAGCTTGGGAATACAGGCATTGCTGGAGGCTTAGCTAAGCAAAGAGGAAGTGTGCTGGCCAAAAAAAAAAAAAAAAAAGAATGATAGAGAAGAAAAAATGTCACAATAGCAGAGAAGTAAGCAAAGAAGGCCTGAAAGGGAGAAAGGAAACTTTTCTAGAGGCTAAAAATAAGTCTGATGAAACTCTGATGGGGGAAAAAGAGAAGCTTGTGGACAACGAGGGTGAATGGGTTCCTGGGGTTGCAGTTTGTGGGGTCGGGGCAGTTAATAGGGGAAAAATAAACCTAAAAACAAATCACGAAAAAGCAGGGGAAGGGTGGGCGGAAATCTAAGATCAGACGCAGGCTGGCATTTCCGGGGAGCTGGATGAGCAGCAGTCAGGAATGAAATGTATGGCCAGGTAGTGGGGCAAAGCTACAAGCTTGGGCTTCGTGTGAAGGAGGGGTAGCAACTGTGTGAAGGGGACATGGGGCCCGTGACAAGCGAGCTTAACGTCTGCTTCTGGAGAATTCGGTTCACTGGACTTCTTACAGAGACTGGGGACCTGGGCAAGGAGAAGAAGGCCGTGACCCACTTTTTAAAACTGAATTATCAACTGGAGGATGGCTCGCAGAATCCGGACGGAAACTCAGCTCAGCGAGTATCCAAACTCAGAACCAAGTCAACAGCAAGACCCTCTTGACACAAGGCCAGCCGAGGAAAGTCAGGGAGTATCAGAGTGCCCTCTGGGTCACAGCGCTGGGAGACGCGATCAAGAGCCAAGAGAAGTCCTGCATCTGAGGATCTCAAGTCTTAACGGGAATGATTCTTAAGAAATGGAATTCGGAAAGAAGGTACTGACAATCCTTTGTGCAGGACAGCAAAGGAGACACAGACGTCAAGAACAGACTTTCGGACTCAGCGGGAGAAGGGGAGGGTGGGGACGATTTGAGAGACCAGCGCTGAAACATGTATGTCACCATCTGCAAAACAGGTGACCAGTGTGAGTTTCATGTAGGAAGCAGGACACCCAAAGCCGCTGCTCCATGACAACCTGGAGGGGTGGGGCGGGGAGGGCGGGGGGAGGGGGCTCAGGACGGGGGGACACATATACCCACGGCTGATTCATGTTGACGTATGGCCAAAACCACCACAATGCTGCCAAGTAACTGTCCTCCAACTAAAGTCAGTTAATAAATCTTAAGAAAGGACACAGCAGGACAGCTCACAGGTTATATGGAGCATGAGTGGGGTTGAACTGGATCTGGAGAAAGCAAGCATTCCCTCTGGCTGGAGGAATTGAAGGAACAGGGATGGTGGACAGGCCACAGGCTGCGAACCTTCCGGGAGGGGTGGATTTTGAAAGGTGAGGACGGGCTAAGGCAGCAGAACACGAGAGGATTCCGCATTCTGGGGGTGGCCTGCAAGACGGGCAGGGCCGGGGTGGGGACGTTGAGGGGGGTGGGCCGGGGTGGGGACGTTGTGGGGCGGGGGTGGCTCGGGAGTTAAAGGCCCTCCCATTGGTCATTTTCAACCCAACTTCCCAACTACAGTGGGGGAAACAGAATGAAATTAAGTCCCAACTAGAAGTCACTTAATATGACTTCAAAATATCTTCAAATGGAAAGGAGGCGTGGGGCAGGGCTCTCCGAATGCCTGAGGAGCCTGCTGCCCTTACAAAACTACCTTCTGCTGCTCAGAATAGATAATTGCACAATATTCCAGATTGTCAAGTGAAGGCTTGCTTCTCAGGGCAGGTAGGCTCTGAATCAGAAAGCAGCATGAGTTCCAGAGAATCTATACAATTCTCACAAACAAGGTGATGTTGTAAAACCCATAGTCGAGTACATTCCACGGATCCCAACCAAAGGCTCCATCCCCCAGTGGTCTGGATCTATTCTTGAGTATAAGAGAGAAAGCCTTTCTCCGAGGTTCCCAGAGCAGTGTGGCTGGGTCCCACTACGGCACTGGGTTCACTGTGGCCTTAGGGTCTATGCACAGAATGCAGGGCTTCCGGTCTTGTAAGTGGTCTCACTCAGTACTGCATCGTCATAGATTATCCTTACAATGTGCTGAGGATAAATACGGCACAGATTTAAAAAGGCAAATCTTCTGAGAGTGGTAAATGTAAAACCAAATGTAAGGACTCTATTCTTTTAATTGCCATTTTTCTCCCTGATGCCCAATGATAAAATCCGTACTCATTCAAGCAGCAGAAAGTGGCCTATCTAGAATTTGTTAGGTCTGTCCCCACAAAATAAACATCTTGAGATTCACAATATTTTGTTTGATATAATGACAATGTTCTAGCACTAAAAACTGTTCTCTAATCTAATGATAAATAACCACAAGTCCAGGGAATAATTAAGTATACGAGAAAAGATCTAAGCCTGTGTTCACATCAGTAAAAGACGGCAATTAAAGTAAGTGATAGCTATAATTACCCACACATAACTATATTTCAGCAAATGAACAAACAGATCATTATTGCTGGGTAGCAGAGGTAGGGTGCAGATCCTGGCATTCAAGAGAAACTGTTTTCCTCGAAAATAACACGATTTCTGATTCAATTAAAACTTCAAGTTATTTTAAGCATTTATTCCCATCTCGTGACTTTATTCAGAAAGCATATTGACTATATGCTGTTGGTTGTGAATCAGTACTGCTAACCGATTTGGGTTATAATGACCACATTCGTATCATACTTCGTATATATGTAACATACTTAGGCCACGTGATGCGAAGAGCTGACTCATTGAAAAAGACCCTGATGTTGGGAAAGATTGAGGGCAGGAGGAGAAGGAGACGACAGAGGGTGAGATGGTTGGATGGCATCACCGACTCAATGGACATGGGTTTGAGCAAGCTCCGGGAGTTGGTGGACAGGGAAGCCTGGCGTGCTGCAGTCCATGGGGTCGCAAAGAGTCAGACACGACTGAGTGACGGAACAACAGTGTATCACGTGCTGTACACACATGATACGCAGTCAGTTCTTATCATACTGACTAGAAGGGATTTTCTGACTCTGGCCTCGGCACAGGACTCACGGGTTCCTATGAAACATGTGACGCTGTTCCAATCAGTGAAGGCTGGTACTGCATCTGGTACTGCATTGCCAGAGTCTTGTGCCAGATATTTTTATAGTCATGGGAAGGTTTCATGGTGTCAACACAAGTAGGTCAACATAAACACGTCAAGTTGCTTTGAAAGGCTGAAAGCCTAGCTGAAATAACTTTCCTTTTGTGCACATAGCTCTTGAGATTTTCAAGTGATCGTCTACGAATTGCAATACAGACCTGGCGTTATTTTAAAATCTGTTCTCTGTCAGCATTTAAGGGGTAATGTATAAGTCTGTGTCCCAGGGTTTGAACATACACTCTCAGTTACATACTGAAGTTTAGAACCCCAATATTCCTAAATACCTAATTTTATATGGTTCATTTCAGGCAACATATCCCACAAAAATTTCCATTTGGTCTACAGGAGTTTTGTTTTTGTTCCACCGGTTTTGGGATTTAGTTTGATTTTTAGAATAAGACTCAGAGTTTTTGGTATTTCACGAAGCCATAGTTTTTGGCTTTTGACTCAAAACACAGACAAATTAAATATTCTGTCAGAGGGGCATGCCTATTTTCTCTTTGCTCAGGAAAGAACAGCATCACCCTAGATCAGCTAGGGAGAATGGCAGGGAGTGAAAATTTAGTAAAAATGAAGGGATATATGGTTACCGTTTTAAACATTTGTGTATTCAGCTTTGATCATACAATATATTTTAAATTCCTTATTGGTCTAGCAGCTATCCTTAAATACCCCCAAATTGAAAATACATAGTAAATTATTACCTTCATACTAGATACATGCAGGCTTTGAGAGTTGCTTATCACGAACTTGTTGACTATTGCCATCATGCAAATTCCATTTTTACTATTTTAGAAATATGTAATTTCAATGTAAGGGTATACAATGTTTTTGTTATCCTTTTCTTTTTATAAAGGGTTATCATCAGAGAGTTTAGAAAGCGATGTTTTTGCTCTTTAACTTTTTATGTTGGAGTAAAGCCAATTAACAATGTTGTGATAGCTTCAGGTGAAAACAAAGGGACACAAGGCCACACATATTCATGTATGAGAAAGATTGCATCTCTGTATTTCCATCTAAACACACACACACGTAATTTCAAACATTAACATGAAAAGTTTTACACAATGCCTATTTCCATCAAGTTGGAGTAATCCAACATAAACACCTAATGTTATTTCAAGGGTGGAAAATTGGGAGATAATTCTAATATCCAACAGGTTCAGTTCGGTTCAGTTCAGTCGCTCAGTTGTGTCCGACTCTTTGCGACCCCATGAATCGCAGCATGCCAGGCCTCCCTGTCCATCACCAACTCCCGGAGTTCACTCAGACTCATGTCCATCGAGTCAGTGATGCCATTCAACCATCTCATCCTCTGTCGTCCCCTTCTCCTCCTGCGCCAATCCCTCCCAGCATCAGAGTCTTTTCCAGTGAGTCAACTCTTCGCATGAGGTGGACAAAGTACTGGAGTTTCAGCTTCACATGAGTCCTTCCAAAGAACACCCAGGACTGATCTCCTTTAGAATGGACTGGTTGGATCTCCTTGCAGGCCAAGGGACTCTCAAGAGTCTTCTCCAACACCACAGTTCAAAAGCATCAATTCTTCAGAGCTCAGTCTTCTTCACAGCCCAACTCTCACATCCATACATGACCACAGGAAAAACCATAGCCTTGACTAGACGGACCTTTGTTGGCAAAGTAATGTCTCTGGCTTTTGAATATGCTACCTAGGTTGGACATAACTTTCCTTCCAAGGAGTAAGCGTCTTTTAATTTCATGGTTGTAGTCACCATCTGCAGTGATTCTGGAGCCCCCCAAAATAAAGTCTAACACTGTTTCCACTGTTTCCCCATCAATTTCCCATGAAGTGATGGGACCGGATGCCATGATCTTCATTTTCTGAATGTTGAGCTTTAAGCCAACTTTTTCACTCTTCTCTTTCACTTTCATCAAGAGGATCTTTAGTTCCTCTTCACTTTCTACCATAAGGGTGGTGTCATCTGCATATCTGAGGTTATTGATATTTCTCCTGGCAATCTTGATTCCAGGTTGTGCTTCTTCCAGTCCAGCGTTTCTCATGATGTACTCTGCATGTAAGTTAAATAAGCAGGGTGACAATATACAGCCTTGATGTACTCCTTTTCCTATTTGGAACCAGTCTGTTGTTCCATGTCCAGTTCTAACTGTTGCTTCCTGACCTGCATACAGATTTCTCAAGAGGCAGATCAGGTAGGACTCGCTTATTTAAGTCATGGTAGTTGTATCTGATGAGAAGCTATGCATTGCATACATTAATGACCAGCGGTCAACAACACAGATATGCATTGCTCACCTAGAGACAGACCACCTGAGATCCCTCAGGGAAAAAAGCAGGTGGTTCAAGCCATGGGTAGAGTGTAGCTCAAGCTTTGTTAAAAAAACCAAACATCTTATATAAGCACACAGATACATTTGTATGAAAAAAATACAGAATTCTACAAAGTGGAATATGAGACATGTTTTGGGGATTTTCAGGTAATATAAGGAATAGTACTTATTGTTTATTCTCTCCTGTATTTTTCAAATTGTCACATAAACATGTAGTTCCTATAACCTGCATAAAATGAAAACACCACGTGAAGAGTAAGAGATTACTTAAGAAGGCTGCTCAAGTCGGAGATAAAACTTAGGAAGACCCGTGCTGCGGGACCCCAGGTGCTGGTGCCGTCTCTGCCTGGTGTTGGCAGTAACACAGTTCTGGGTAACTGCAGGTCCTCTCCCTAGAAATCTTTACGGCTGGTATAAAAATCCTTCCGTGTCTTCCCTGTGTCATTTCCTTACAAGGCACCAGAAAGCCGCCATCCTATGAGTCAGCACTTCCAACCCTTACATGTGATCCCTGCTTAATATTGGGGTTGTGGGTGGCCAGCATTCAGAACCAGCTTGGGGCGTTTTCCACGTGTGTGCCACTGAACCAGTCTTGCTGCTGGGTGCCAACAGAACCTTCCCACATTACCCTGGGATCCTTCATGCCAAGCTTGAACAAACCCCGCTCCAGTCACCTCCCCACCCCATGACTCCTCCTAAGGAAAGCGAGACTGGTGATGCAAATTGCCTGCTAGATTTTATCCAAGATCCATTTGCCTCCTCCTGCTGGGCAGGTCAGCAATGAGCATCCTTGGGTGAGCAACATTCTCAGATGAAAAACTACACACACCCTATGACCTTACGTGGACCTGGAGGGAAGTCAGAGAAAGTAGGGTAAAGCCAGGGTACCACTATCCTGGCTACCAAACGGCCTTTGGGAAATACCTTCCCACCTTCCTGCTCCCTCATTTTAAAAAATATGGTATTTCATTGTCTTTGAATGTCCACTGATTCTTTGAAGGTAATTTGTCTTTGTATTTTAATCTCTGGCTGCTTTAAAGAATCTGCCTGCAATGTGGGAGACCCGGGTTCAATCCCTGGGTTGGGAAGATCTCCTGGAGAAGGGAAAGGCCTGGAGAATTCCATGGACTATACAGTCCATGGGGTTGCAAAGAGTTCGACACTACTGAGCGAATTTCACTTTCAGTGGCTGCTTTTAAGATTCACACTTGGTTTACTATGATATGCCCAGGTGTGGTTTTGTTTGTTTTTATTCTACTCAGCATTTTATTTATTTTTTAAAAAGTCACACTTACAGACAGAAAGATTCACCTTTATCGTACATGCTGTGCTGTGCTTAGTCGCTCAGTCATATCTGAGTCTTTGCGACCCCATGGACTGTAGCCTGCCAGGTTCCTCTGTCCATGGGATTCTCCAGGTTAGAATACTGGAGTGGGTTGCCATGCCCTCCTCCAGAGGATCTTCCCGACCCAGGGACTGAACCCAGGTCTCCCGCATTGCTGGCAGATTCTTCATCGTCTGAGCCACCAGGGAAGCCTGAATTTATAGGAACACACTCACTCCTGTTTGTTAATATCACATTCCCGTCTGCAGTCTGCTGTGGTCTTAACATCTCTGTCCCCCTAAAATCCATACGTTGGAATTCTAGCCCCAATGTGGTGGCATTGGGATGTAGAACCTTTGGGGGGTAACCAGGTCCCTGAAGGTCTGTGTCCCCCTAAAACTCACATGTTGAAATTCTAACCCCAAAGTGGTGGTGTTAGGAGGTGGGATCAACCTTTGGGATGATTAGGTCCTGAGGGTGGAGGCCCCACAAATGGGGTTAGTGCCCTTATAAAAGCAGCCCCAGGGAGCTGGCTACCTTCTTCCCTCCACCACTTGGGGACAAGCAAGAAGCCGGCCACCTGCAGCCTACAGGAGGGCTGCCACCCAAACCGGCGCCCTAACCTTGAACTCCAGCCCCCACCACTGCGGCCACGAAGCCACTGCTCCTCACAGACCGGCCGGCCTGGATATTTCCTTACAGCAGCCCAGCCCAGTCTCCGGCAGCCCACTCATCTCTCACTGTCCCTGTGCCTGCATTTTCCAAAATGTCAAATAAATGGACTCAGAATCTTCGGATGTTTTTTTTTGCAGTGCAAAGCCTTCGTGATGCACACGTTTTTGTCACCTGCAGTAGCGGTTTATCCTTTTTTATTGCAGAGTTCATCCATGGGCTGGGCAGCCTGTGAAGTGGTCCCTGATGGGCCCACCTGGAGGCACTCACCCCTCACAGAACCCCCTCCCATGAGTTGACTGGACGTGTGGCCCAAACTCAACAAGCTGGACGTGGCCGGAGCGCTGGCTGTCTACTCCAGGAGCAGCCGTGCGGTGAGTGTGGCTTCCACCCCGGGGGCTCTTCCCAGCTTCCTGTGGACAGCTTGCTCTGGGGGAAGCCCCGGCCCTGTCGTGAGGCCTCCCTTGTGGAGATGCTTGAGCAAGTGATACTGAAGCTGGGCCATCTCTCCAGCTAGCCTCAAGAAGCCTGCAGTTCCAGCTGATGGCTGATCACTTCCCCGTGAGAGACCCTGAACCCAAGGCACTCAGCTCAGCCACACCCAGATTCCTGACCTGCAGAGACTACAAACAGCCGCCTCTGCATTCTGGGGGTGGAGGGTAATTGTTACAGGGCAGTAGATATCGAATACTGTCCAGTCACCAGCTGAAGGGCACTTCATTTCCAGTTTTTGTTGTTGTTCAGTCGCTCTGTTGTGTCCGATTATTTGTGACCCATGGACTGCAGAATGCAGGCTCCTTTATCCTCTACTATCTCCCGGAGCTTGCTCACACTCATGTCCATCCAGTGGGTGATGCCATCCACCCATCTCATCCTCTGTTGCCCCCTTCTCCTCCCGCCTTCAATCTGTCCCAGCATCAGGTTCTCTTCCAGCTCTTCGCATCAGGTGGCCAGAGTACTGGAGCTTCAGCTTCAGCATCAGGCCTTCCGATGAATATCAGGGTTGATTTCCTCTAGGATTTCCAGTTTTAGGTGACTGTTGAGTGTGAGCGGGATTTGCATTTGCGTACAGGTGTTCCTGTGGACGCTGTTTGCGCTTCTCTTCTGTAAGCACCTCAGGGCGGGGCCGCTGGGTTCCATGGAAGGCGCGTGTTTATAAGAAAGTGCCAACTTAAGCCAGTTGCTTAGTGTTTGACTCAGTGTTGGAAAATTCTCTCCAGTTTCTCACAAAATCGTGTCTCTCCCCCATGGACTCTGTCTTCTTTCCATCTAGGATTCCCTGACCCTTCTCGCCATATCCTTTATGTCTTTAAATCAATTTCTGAAATTTCCACTCTGCTTCTTTGTGCTTCATTCTGGATATTTTCTGATTTATCTTCCTCTTCCCTAGGATTTTTTTTTTTTTTAATGGCTGTGTCTAATTAACTTTAAGCTCATCCTCTATTGTACTTAATTTTATGACTGTATTCTTCAACCTCAGAATTTCCATTTGATATGTTTTTATGGTTTCTGATTTCTGCTGAGATTTTCATTCTTTTATCTCCGTAGGCAAAGTAAACATACTTACTTCAAAGCATGGGCCTCTGAACTCCAGTCTTCTGAGGCCCTGTGGATACGCTGCTATTTCTGCTCGCAATTTTTCATCTTACTTTGTGTCCTCGTCTGCCTGTTTCCTTTGGACGACGCAAAGAACTCTGTATTTGAAAAGTGGTTTGTAAGGACATCCTGAAGCTAAGGATGATGTCACTGTCCTTCGAGGTAGATCTATGCCCTCTTCTCCTCCGGGTGCCTGTGGCCTCTGTCATCCTGAAGGACCTCAGTCGGGCCCCAGGAACTGAGACAATTCACAGCGGAGCTGGGGGCCAACAAGCTCTGTGTCTGACTCTTACGGTGGACCCTTCAAGCTCACCTAGGGCTGTGGGAGGTTCTAGACACAGCCCGTCCTCACAGACCTAGGAGACAGCCCAGCGTCCCAGCTGCCTCCAGTGGACTGGTGAGCACCTCTGATGTCCTTCAGAGAAAAGCCTAGAATTGAGGCCTTCTGCTTGGCTTTCATTGAAGCCCACACCCATGCCCTCAGGCTCTTTAAGAGAAGGTCGGTCTGAATTTTCTCTTCAGACATTACCTAGAAGCCCTGGGCTGCTTCTAGGGTGGAAGGAATAAGCTGTTTGTCTAAGCCACTGTCAGAGAGCTTTTAGATACTCACAGCCAGGTCAGTTCCTGTAAGACACGTCCACTGACATACCCGCATCGAGTACCTAGACCTTCAATACTACTGTCCTTCACTCTTCTGAGGCATGGAAACAATCAACAGGAACTTTACTCACTGCTTGTAATAACCTATCAGGGAAAAGAATCTAAAAAAGAATATACGTGTGTGTGTGTGTGTGTGTGTGTGTGTGTGTGTGTGTATCTGAATCACTTTGATGTACATCTGAAACTAACAAACGCTAACAAATCAACTATTGCATACAAAAATTTTTAATTAATTACTTTATTTTAATTGGAGGCTAATTACCTTACAATATTGTAGTGGTTTTTGCCATACATTGACATGAATCAGCCATGGGTATAAATGTGTTCCCCATCCTGAACCCCCTCCCACCTCCCTCCCCATCCCATCCCTCTGGGTCATCCCTGCACACCATCCCTGAGCGCCCTGTCTCATGCATCGAACCTGGACTGGCGATCTGTTTCACATATGATAATATACATGTTTCAATGCTGTTCTCTCAGATCATTCCACCCTCGCCTTCTCCCACAGAGTCCAACAGTCTGTTCTTTACATCAGTGTCTCCTTTGCTGTCTCGTATACAGGGTTATCATTACCATCTTTCTAAATTCCATATATATGCGTTAGTATACTGTATTGGTGTTTTTCTTTCTGACTTACTTCACTCTGTATAATAGGCTCCAGTTTCATCCACCTCACTAGAACTGATTCAAATGCATTATTTTTAGTAGCTGAGTAATATTCCATAGTGTATATGTACCACAGCTTACTTACATACAAAATTTTTTTAAAAAAAGAACTATATTTTTCTTTAAAAATACTATTAGAGCATCATCTACTCTGCTCAGGATAAGTTTCATTTTATACTGGCTTCCACAGACCAAATACTCCACAAAAATCTCTGGGGAAAAAAGCTAGCTAATATTGAATGCAATTTTAATTCTTTAACTTGAAAATAATAAGTTGACAGTATACCCTACAGTGATATTTCATCTTTCCCAGTTTTTAAGCCTACTTCATTTTTGTTTTAAATTCATTCCCCCTAGAAAGTTGATACAACTTAAAACTTGTATCTATTTACTTCTGAGTTTAAAGAAGTGCTTACCATTTGAGACGGAATTTCCATTTTCAGCAGTCATTGCACTGGACAGTGAATTAGAAAATTGAATCCCATGGTTATTTGCATTTCTGTCCTGCGTCTCTGATGTAATTTCTGAAGTACCAAAATCATCTCGGCTAGCAAGGTTCATGTTCGTTTCAAAACCTAAAATAAATTGTAGGAAAAAATGATTCTTTCCTGATCAAACGTACTCAATAAGTTGAATCAAATAGTGGAAGGAAATAATAAAACTCAGGAAGTCAAATGTTGATTACATTTGAAATAGTAAATTAATAATCATCCCTAATCAAATTTATGGTCTACAGTATATTCACCAGCCTGCTATACCGCTGTTAAATGCAATGGGCTGCATTGTGACAACAGTGAATTTCATAAATCTGCTATTTTCAAAGTTCTGTAGCATTTCTGATGTCATATGTGTAATTATAGAACTGCGTATCTTGTGAAGGTTATTTCCTGAAAGAAATATGATGATATATTCATGTTGTAGAAGTTTTCTGAGTTTTTAAGTAGAGCTGAGGCAAACTTAACAGTTTTGGAAAAAAAAAAAAACTATACTGTTATGGTTACAAAATATGTTATTATCCACTTAGGAATGCGTGCATGCTCAGTCACTAAGTCTTGTCTGACTCTGCGACTCCACGGACTGTAGCCCACCAGGCTCCTCTGTCCATGTGATTCTCTAGGCAAGAATACTGGAGTGGGCTGCCATGCCCTCCTCCAGGGGATCTTCCCAACCCAGGGATCAAACCCGCATCTCCTGCATTGAATGTGGATTCTTCACCTCTGAGCCACCTGGGAGTCCCCACTTAGGAATATTAAGACTTCAAAACCCTACTTCTGCATTCTGTGTGTAACAAAGTCACCTAAATGTCAACACGCACGTCCTATATTGAGCTCTCTGAGATGCAGAAACACAGAAACCACTGCCCAAATTAGGCTGAGGAGCCAAAAAAGAAAAAAAGAAATAGAGTTCCACCCCTGGGGGGTTCCTGTGTGACATCAGGATTCTCCATGCTGCTCCTGCCCCTTGGCTGCGGGTGCCCAGTAGACTCTTCTGTCTCTTAGGTCCTTCTGAAGTTTTAGGCTAAGATGTTGTTCATAAGGATAATAAACGTAATGCACTTTCCTGGATTTTACAGATGGTGAACAGTTCATCTGCTGTGATGCCGAGGGAGGCAGGAGGAAGGCCGAGCTCACCCCCGGGGCTGGGCTGGGCGGAACCCTAGCTCGCCCTCCTGGACGCAGCCTCCCCTGGTTCGGACGTGCACTCAGATAGCGCCCAGGCCTGGAGCCCCTACCCAGAGGCCCCACACCGACTCACGCTTCTGGGCCTGGGGTGGCCTCTTTCCAGCTCAGTGCCCGCTCCCCCAACCCAGGGTTCTGCTCAGAGCCCCCTCCCCCGTGCCGTGTGGCATCCACTCCATTACGAGTGAGCACGTGCCTGGTGGGCACACACAGGAGTGTGTGCCAGGCTTAGAGAGGCAAGAGGTGGGCAGACAGAAGGAGGGCAAAAAGAGCAATGCTTTGACAACCAGCCAGGAGTGTTTACGTTTCCCATTTCCATGACCCCGGGAGTAGCTCCTGACTCTGCATTTAACACACAAGTGAAAAGAGCACCCCTTGCGGCTCAGAGGTCAGGAATCCGCCTGTCACTGCAGGAGACGCGGGCTCGGTCCCTGATCTGGGGAGATCCCACAGGTCACGGGGCAACTCAGCCTGCAGGCCACAACTATTGAGCCTGTGCCCTAGAGCCTGGGAGCCCCGACTCCTGAAGCCTGCAGGCCGGAGGGGCAACTCCAGCGCGGCCCCACAACGAGAAGCCCCCTTCACTGCAACTGGAGAAAAGTCCGCGCAGCAAGGAAGGCCCAGCACAGCCCAAAATAAATAAATGAATAAAATTATATATAGAGAGAGAAAGTGGAAGTGAAGTTGCTCAGTCTTGTCTGACTCTTTGCGACTCCATGGGATTTTCCAGGCAAGAGTACTGGAGTGGGTTGCCATTTCCTTCTCTAGGGGATCTTCCCAACTCAGGAATCCAACATGGGTCTGCGTTACAGGCAGACGCTTTACCATCTGAGCCACCAGGAAGTGCATGTAGTGAAAAGGCTTTGGCCAGGCCGGCGTGGGAACAATGACGGCCAAGGTTAGGTTTTGGAATCATCACCCTCCTGGCTCATGACAAGCAGAGACCATCCAACAGGCTGGAGCTGAAAGAATTACCTGTTCGATTTGGTCAACTCTATTTTGCCATTTTCAGAAAAATCTTCTGAAAATTAGTAAAACACATTTGGTTTTAAAGCCGTCTCAAGACACACACATTTATCTGCTTCTATTTCTCTGGAAACTATTTGTTTCCACTCTTTAATTCAGCCGTTTATCGTTTATTGAGAGTTTCTCTGCCCAGACTCTCCCCGGGGCTGGGATACCGTGAGGCACAGGCAGGGAGCTGGGAGGTCACCTCCCAGGAATGTGGTCGACAGCCAACAAGCAAAGGATCAGGCCAGCAGGTGATGGACTGCGGTGGGCTCCCAGAGGGGCGGCAGTGGGGCAGGGCAGTCCAGGTTCTCAGGCCTTGTGGGTCAGGAAGCCTCCTCCAGGGGTCTTGTTTGGGCTCAGGGCATGAAACAGGGCATTGCCCAAGGTAACAGGGACTCTTCTTAGATCTGGCAGTTCAGTACTCAATCCTCTGAGACGGTGTGTGGACTCTTGGTAAGAGTGCATGATGCTAGCATCCCCCAGAATGAGCGGCTAGCTCATAAACAATGGATATATTTAATTTTGGTTGGACCCTCCATTTTTGCCATTAAAAGTTTAAAAAATATTCTTCTAATTCCAATCAGCAGGTTCAACTGTAGCCAAGAAATGTTTTAAAACGTGTCATACAAGTTAGGCTGCGATCCTTACATTATCTACTAAAGTATTCTTTATGTTTTTATCATAAAAGTGGCTGTTGTTCAGTTGCTAAGTTGCATCTGAATCTGTGACCCCATGGACTGCAGCACGCCAGGCTCCTCTGTCCTTCACTGTCTCCAGGAGTCTGCTCAAATTCATGTCCATTGAGTCGGTGATGCCATCTAACCCCCTCATCCCCTGCCACTCTCTTCTCCTTTTGCCTTCAATCTTTCCCAGTCTCAGGGTCTTTTCCAATGTGTTAACTCTTTGCATCAGGCGGCCAAGGTATTGGAGCTTCAGCTTCAGCGTCAGTCCTTCTAATGAATATTCAGGGTTGACTTTCTTTAGGATTGACTGGTTTGATCTCTGTAAGACCAGATATTTGTGTATTCCAAGGATGGCTCTGAGTTGGAATAAGGGAGTGAGTCCTTCTTAAGACATAAGAATGTGTGCTCACCCTGATGACGATTCTTCACACGGTTCTTACGGTAATCAGCACCTCCTGGGTGTTCATTGCGTGCCAATCTCCTGCTGCGGGCGGGACTTGACTTAATTCTCCCTTTCCTAACAGGGCGGTGGAGTCCTTACTCCCTCGCCTGTTTTCCAGATGATGTCACGAGGCCCGGGGAGGTAAACCCACCTGCGGACGCTTCACAGTGAGTCAGTGTAGCCGCGGGGTTTAGACCGAGGTGTGCAGGGCTCTGCCGTCCACCCACTCTCATTCCTCAGTTTGGCCTCTTACGTCAAGTCTTTCCTCCTTATTTCACCTGCTGATGTAAAGATAAGGCAGTTTCTTTTCTGGGTCTTTCCCACTGTGCCTTGGTGGGAATGAACTGGGAGCCCAGGTTGAAGAGCTGTCCTCTGGCCACTGAAAAGAGAGTTGCCACCTCAATACTGACATCCTCACTTTGGGGTTATGCTTATTCATGAATATCAACCAGGGGAGTCTTGGTTTCTACTTTCTGTGTCAGCTTCTGCCCCTAAGCGCCCTGATTCCACGGTGGATCCAACTGCATGAGAGTCTGCGTTCCAGCCTGTTCATCTCTCGATTCAGCCTCAGCGAGGGGCACAGGCAGAGGCTCCGGACAATTTGGTTTTGCTCTCCGCGGTCAGCTTCGTGGTGGAACGGCTGCAACATTCGTTGTCAGAGGTACGCCTGTGACCCTGCTTAAGCACTGAAAACATTGCAACAGCAAGACAGCAAGAGGACTCTGGCAGGAAGCCTGGAAAAGGCTTAGGTGTAAAACCGCAGGTTAGATGCCTACTTTGTGGAAAACTAGAAAAAAAACAATAACATGGAACCAATAAGGCCATCGTTTGTTCATGCCTCCAAGCCATGGTCCTCAGGGTTTTGAGGGTGAAGAAAAGTCACAGCAAAAGAAAACGTTTGAGATTCTCAACGAATCTAAGCAAACAAGTAGGCAAGTGAATGCTGGAAAACCCCACCCAGAGCTTTAAAGCAGTGTCTGGGTCCTGTCTGTGTCCCTGCACCTGGTGAGATCAGTGGTCCGTGTAGCTCAGGGCAGACTTCCGATGGACCGAGCGTTGACACTCGATAATTCGAATCCCTGCGGAATTTTCTTGTAGCCTGTGAACTCGGATTCTCCGTGACCCCACCTGGGGCTGCTCTCAGAGGTCTGCGGAAGATGAATCACGCTGGGATCTGACTCAAAGATAAAATCCTGGCCTTTATATTAAGATACAATGACTGAGCATAAGGAGGCCATGAAGGCACATTCTAGCTGAGTATTAATTGAACAAGAGAATTTGAGCAAATCTCAAAATCGAAATGCAAACAAACAAAAGCCCCGTAGTCCAATGCTAGCTTTTGTACATACGTTAGTTATCCTGGGCGGTGTGATGTTTCGAAAGCTGTGACTTTCAGTAAGAGATGACACCGCACCCCCAAACCTCCAGGGGACATGGGACACTGTCTGGAGACATTGGTGGTTGTCACACCAGGGAGGTGGGTGCCCGTGGCATCTAGGAGGGATGTTGCAAACCCGCTCACAATACCCAGGACAGAGCCGGCGTGCAGACCCACCTGACCCGGAGTCCATGCACCTGGCCACGGAGGGCGGAGGTGGACAAGCCCTGTTTCAAAAGCTGAGTTAGACACGTTCATTTGTACCACTGCGGGAGAGACGCAGACGCAGAGAAGGGGCTGTGGGCGCAGCAGGGGAAGCAGAGGGTGGGATGAGCTGAGACTGTGGTTGGCGCATATGCGTGACCTTGTGTAAGACAGACAGTGGGGAGCGCTGTATAGGCAGGGAGCTCGGCTCGGGGCTCCGTGATGGCCCGGGGCGCCGTATAGACAGGGAGCTCGGCTCGGGGCTCCGTGATGGCCTGGGGCGCCGTATAGGCAGGGAGCTTGGCTCGGGGCTCCGTGATGGCCCGGGGCACCATATAGGCAGGGAGCTCGGCTTGGGGCTCCGTGATGGCCCGGGGCGGGATGGGGGTGGGAGGGAGGCTCCAGAGGGAGGGGATATATGTGCACATATGTTCGATCCACGCTGCTGTATGGCAGAAACTAACACAACATTGTAAAGCAGCTATACTGGAAAAAAAATGAAAACTTGGAATTAAAAACATAAAGCTAAGGCAGATCCCGCCCTTCCCTACTCGTGTCTCTCTGCCAGTTTCTAATTTTGTTCCGGTCAAAATCCAAAGGCTTCTTGAGGTTGACAGACCACCCCTCTCTAACCCCAGGATCCCACTCCCTGCTTGTCTTGATCTCATTTCCAACTACCTGCCGGACACCAGCCTCCCCAGCCTCACCAGCATCTCTACAACCCTCAACTCAGCCTCTGACTCTCCCCCGGGTGGTCCGAAGGGTGGGGCGGGGGCTCTGTACTTTGTTCAGGGCTCGGCTCAAACCACCCCGAGCAGAACAACCTTCCTGACCACCTTCGGAAAAAAACAGCACCTTGTCCTCACCCAGGTCAGTTTCTGTCCTTCTCACCATATTAGAAGGTCCTTCTCACCATATGACATGCTAAGTGTCAACTGTTGGCTTATTTTCCGTCTCTTCCCTCCAGAAAATTGACACCATGAGCTCAAAGGCAATCTTGGTGCCCCCAAGAGTGCCTGCACAGAGTAGATGCTCCACAATATTTGTTGAAATAAACAGAAAAAAGGATGCATAATGAACGAATGGATACAACAACAATGTTATACAAAACCCACTTTCTAAAAGAAACCACGCTATGTGTAACTGGAAGAAGAGTTGACAAATTTACGAACTGAAAAACCCGTGTGAATTATTATAGAAAAATCATACATCTCAGCAATTATTTCTCCCCATTCACATGAGATTATTGGAAACATATAAAAGGATTTCTGCTGTTAATGATATGCCTTTTGAGTTTTAATCACTACTTATAAAATTAGAAGGTAAGGAAACTTTCACACTCTGTGAGGAAGATGTGCTCTACTCATTCAAAGGGCCAGAGCTGTTTCTTTCCACCTGAGACTGCTAAATTGGACAAGACCTAATAGCCAAAGATGAAAGCAACCCAAGTGCCCACTGATGGATGAATGGATAAGGAAGATGCAGTACGTATCTGCCGTGGAATACTACTCAGCCACGAAAAATGAAATCTTGCCATTACTGACAACACAAACGGAGGCATTGTTTTAAGTGAAATAAGTCAGAAAGAGGAAGATGAATTCTGTATGCTTCACTTGTATGTGGAATCTTGAAAACAAAACAAATGAACAAACAACAAAACAGAGTCAGAGATGTAAACAGGCGGTTACCAGGGGGGAGGGTGGAGGCAGATGAGAGAGACGGGAGAGGGAGACTGGGAGGGGCAGGTTCATTACAAAATAACTGGGAGTGAGACACGCAGCGGAGGGAATACAGTCAACAGTGATATCATAGTTTTTAAAAACAGACAAAATCAAAGAGCCAGAGCAGTTTGATTTCTACTAAGAGTGTTAACTTGCAGAAGAAAAGATATGTGGATGTTAGAAATCTATCCCTGACTGATGGTGGGAGGTTTCACGTTTTCACTATTTTCCAACAATCACCACTGATAATTATGTCGTTATTGTTCCACAAAGGTCCTATATAGTCTCTTTAAACAAAAAAACCTCAGTGTTGACTGTGGCCTCTTAGCAGCTGGAGATGGGTAGAGGCGAGTGGACCCCAAGGCTAAAGGAGGAGGCTCCAGACTCCACCCCACTTGGAAAGGCCATTTCTAAGTCAGGCAAAGCACCCAGCTCATGTCTGTGCGCCTGATTGTTTTTTTTTGACAGAATTTCTATAATAACCCTGTTGTAGTAATACCTTTGTTATTTACTTTTTCTTTTTCTTTCAACAGATCTTCATCAAGCGTCCACTGTGCACAGGTACTTTTCTAAGCATAGAATAACGAGTATTTTGCTTAGACTGATCTTCTCATGTTAAATAGATGTCCGCTTCACTTCTTAAATTTGGGTCATTTTTACTCTTTTTCTTAAAGAAGTTCCTCCTTCCCCCGATTGCATAAGTTTCAATTTATTGAAAATAAGAAAAAAAAAAAAAGAGTCTGCTGCAGGCATAGAGGACTCTGGCAGTAACTCAGCTGGCCCAATCCTGACCCCTGGGGCCTGCTGCTCCCGAGGGCACGTCACTGAATTAGCGGACGAGGGCGACAGAGCAGCGAAATGCTGGACCTCATTGACACTCTTTGCAAGACTGATGCTGTTTACACGGGTCCTCAGGGCAACGTCCGAGCAGAGAGAGCCCAGCTCCTCACCGGGCACTGACTAGAGTGCAGGTTTACCTGGACGTGGGAGGTGTGAGTTCAACGAGGAGACGGGTCTGTGGCAGGAGAGCAGCCACGTGTTTTTGGTGGGGGAGAAAGTGGAGGGGAGACAGAAGCTAAGGAGAAGAACTTCTCTCGGGGAAGGGAGGTGAAGATTTTCAAGAGGGGAGAGAAGCTTCTTACTAGAGGGGAGACGGCTCCTTGAAGAAGTCTGGGGAGCTAGAGAAACCCCTGAGTACAGTGAGTGGCTGAGAGAACTTCCAAATCCAGAGCTGGAAAGTGAAAAACTGAAAGTCGCTCAGTCTTCTCTCTTTGCAACCCCATGGACTATACAGTCCATGGAATTCTCCAGGCCAGAACACAGGAGTTGGTAGCCTTTCCCTTCTCCAGGGTATCTTTCCAACCCAGGGATGGAACCCAGGTCTCCCACATTGCAGGTGGATTCTTTACCAGCTGAGCCACAGGGGAAGTCCAGATTTGGAAGACAGTGGCTAAGGGCAGGCTGGCCGGTTCGTCCCTAGGGATGCTGAGATGCCCCTGAGCTGGTGGTCGCCTCGGGGGCTTCCTGGAAACTGCCCAGTGGAGAGCCCTGAGCCAACCTCGTTCTTCCTCCGCACCGGGAGATTCCTCCAGGGATGGCGTTCAGACACTAAGCTGTATACAGTTCGGACCGCATGCAAAGAGTTAAGCCAAACGGTTTTTCAGAAACATATCTGAAAGAAGTGATTCCTCAAATGTTCCCATCCGAGGAGGGTGGTAAGACGCAGTGAATGACGGGGATGTGTGGAACCCATGGATGACCGCAAGAAGGGACTGTCCGACCACGCTGGGGGGACTAGGGATGGATATTCCGGAAGGCTCTCCTTCTGGGCGGAGTTAAGGTTTTGCTGGAGCTTTTTTTGCGTATGTGTTAAAGCCTTTGACACTTAAAATGCCAACACGAGGGGGAGGGACACCCGGTGTGCGTCCTAACAGGTTGCCCCTTCTCAGCCTGCTGGGCGGGACTCGACGCAGAAAGTGACAGCTCGGAGCGGCCCGCCTGCTCCCGACCAGCCGGGACGCGGCAGCGGGGAAGGCCACGCGGAGAGGGAGGTCGGGCAAACGCCCGGGCCTGCGCAGGAGAGACGGGGCTGCGGCGGGCGTGGGAGCCCTGCAGGGCGGGCATGGGGTGGGGTACCGCGGGGTACCACCGGGTACCGAAGCAGGGGCGGGGTGTGGCGAGGAGGAGGGCAAGGGAAGGCCGAACGCGGAGCACAGGGCGAGACCCTCGAGGGCCCGGCCCCAGCTCGGCCCGTCCGGGTGACGGTGAGACGGGAAGGGCGCTGCGTTATCAGCCCGGCACCAGAGGTGGACGGCTGACCAGCTTCAAGGAGGGCTTAGGAACGGAAAAGCAGTGAGAACTGAGTCTCGGGCAGCGGCAGGACGAATGGAAGTCGGGGGTTAGGTAAGTTACGGATCCCTGTGAGCCCAGGGCTGGGGGGTAAGTCAGGACCATCGATGAGCAGAAGTCTGGGGCCACGAACGTGGACTCTGGAGTGACAGCCACCTGTTGTCGTTACTGTTGTTTAGTCGCTAAGTCGTGTCTGACTCTTTGCAACCCCATGGACTGTAGCCCACCAGGCTCCTCTATCCAAGGGATTTCCCAGGCAAGAATCGTGGAGCGGATTTCCATTTCCTTCTCCTGGGGATCTTCCCAACCCTGGGATCGAACCTGCATCCCTTGCATCTCCTGCATTGGCAGGCAGATTCTTTATCGCTGGGCCACCTGGGAAGCCCTCGGGGGTTGTTAAAGCGAGTGCTGATGATTTGGACAAGACCATTTACTAGGACTGCAAACTGAATGTCTGGGGGGAGACTTAAAAATCCCTCGGGAGGGAGAATTTCTTCCAGGAAAAGCGACATTCCTATAAGGAGGCAAAAGGCAGAGCACACGTGGCGATGGATACAAACCGACTGCTGGAGACTCGGGGGCGGGGGCGGGGGGAGCACACGGGCGGGGGCGGGGCAGCTGGCGGGGGGTGGGGGTGGGGGGGTGCTGATGGTACCAAATGCCAAAGAAAGGTCAGGGGGACGAGGAGGGCCTGAGCGAGGGAGGCTGTCTTTAAAAAGACCGCTCAACACATGGCTTCTCTCTTAGGTACCTGAACTTGAGGTAGTTTTAGAGTGTGTGTTGGAAACGGATGAGACTACAATCCAGGTTGCAGTAACGCAAGAGCACAACAAATTACAGCTGTTGGATTTAATGCAGAGAGTGCTCTGTAAGGCATAAAAAATGTGAGAATACATTTGAGACTCATTACTTATGCTGGCTATCGTTCATTTTGCAACTCTATAGGAAAATTCCTCTGCACAAAGGCTACTGCATGCAAGAATGCGTTTGTTTTTATCCTATCTGGTGCTAAGGAAAAGCATGCAGGCTGAGAGGGAGCCAGGCATGAACCCACTGCTTCTCAGGCTCTCGGTTCTGGAATTCAGAAGTCGCGGCTTGCAGTCTCTGCCGATGGGCACCGTGGACAATGTGTCATGGCAGGTAAGCAGGGCCGCTCAGACCCCAAATCAGCCTCCGGCTTGTGTTAAACCAAATCTGTTCACTACTTTAGGGGGCTTCCCTGGTGGCTCAGATGGCAGAGAGTCCACCTGCAATGCAGAAGACCCAGGTTTGATTCCTGGATCCAGAAGATTCCCCGGAGAAGGGAATGGCAACCCACTCCAGTATTCTAGCCTGGAGAATCGCATGGACGGAGGAACCTGGCAGACTACAGCTCATGGGGGGACAGAGGCTTGGACACAACTGAGAGACTAACTTGATTCAGTACTTTGTGTTTCAAGGAACAACGCCTGAAGTCTTACGTTATTGCACACGAGTAAAAGGCACACATAGGGACCCAGAAATCACTCCGCAGTCCCCCCCCGGCCCGCCCTCTTCCATAACAGGCTTCTAGGATGTGAATTAGACTGTTTTCTTGCCCATGATAATATAATCCAGACATCTGGCATCTTGTCTCAGAGAAAGACAAATGCCAAGTGTCGGGATTCACCCAGACCCAGTGGCTGGTCCTAAACTCAAACATGTAGGTCTACATAAGGAGACGTCATGTGTGAGCAGAGGGCACGTTTTCAGGGAGATGCGATCAGGAGGACACACGCTGCAGGGGTGTGTCTAAAAAGGCATGCTTCTAAATGACCCTCAGCCCCAGGATCAGACTTCACCACCACTTTGCTAAGACACAGGAGTGAGTCAAGAGACAGTGTCCGTGTCTGCCGTGATGGGGAAGGGGGACCACGTGAGGTCCGTGCGATGGGTCGTGCGGCAGGCACATTGCACGCACGGTCATATCTCTACAGGAGCTGATTACTCAGGAAGCAGCAAAACACAACACTGGGATGGGCAAGGAAGAGGATGGGCGGCTTGAGCAAACAGAACTACCAGACCTGCTTATACCCTGAGAGGCCAGAGTCGGCCCTGGCACTCCCTTATGAAACCACCACCCTTGAGTAGATCAAAACTGCTTTTGAACTCAGTGCTGACCATTCTTCTGCAGCAGAAAGTGCCATCAAGGCTCATGCTCGGGGTTAAGTTGAGTGGAAAGAAAGGGCTTCCTTGGCCACCCTGCCTGCCCCTGCCAGCTCCCGCCACCCACTCCCCTGCCAAGTCTTGGGGAGATGGTTTGTGCTAAAAACACCAACCGAAGCAGGAAGCAGAGTGATATCTTCAACAACATATGTGCTGAGCAGGGCAAGAATGTACCCATAGTAAAGCTAAAAAATGACTGTCAGTATAAATAAGGTTTGCAGAACCCAAAAAGGCACAGAAATTTATGTGGTGCCAGTTTTCTTTCCAGGTTGACCAGCTGGCTCTTTTTGGGTCCATCTCCTCTGTCCGCGCCATAACTAGAAGAGGCCTGGCCACTATTCCGTTCCTTAGAGCTCGTCTTCCCTGTAAGTAGCGAGCGTTGCTGTTGTTTGGTCGCTCAGTCACGTCCAACTCTTTTCGACCCCAGGGACTGTAGCCCACCAGGCTCCCTTGTCCATGGGATTTCCCAGGCAAGAATACTGAAGTGGGTAGCCATTCTCTTCTCTAGGGAATCTTTCCGACTCAGGGGTTGACCCTGAGTCTCCTGCATTGGCAGGCAGGTTCTTTACCACTGAGCCACATGGGAAGCCCGTAAGTAGCTGAATATGTAACATTTAAACAAGCTGGCCTGGCCTGGAGACCCATTCCTAAAGCGTCTAACCTCAGAGGTCACACGGGCATTTGCATACCCAGTGTTTCTACACTTCCTCAGCGCCAGGTGGTGATGCAAACCCAGGAGGTCGAGAACACCGCACCTGCGCAGCTGCCGGGGGTGGGCAGTGCGTGCCCCCCGCTGTGTGTGCTCGCTCCAGAACCAAAGGCAGAGGGGGGTTATTCCTGCTCTTCTCCTGGGAGTGCTCAGTATTCGTGACATGTGCATGGTGTCACAGTGATGGGAGGCCAATAACACCACTGGAAAAAAAGAGGAGACTGCCCCCAGGACAGCTCCATCTTCAGCTCCCACATCCTTTCCCAGGAGAACCACCGAGGCCCAGGGTCAGCAGAGCCCTTCCGATGAAGAACCGCTTATTTACTTATGTTTTCATTTCCATGAGAACTGTATTGACTCTATTTTGTCTCTTGGTATTTAACCAACTTTATATACGGCTCATAATAGAGCCTCACTTGGATTTCTAAGAGATAAATTGCTTTAAGAATAACTACTTGGTTCTTCACCTAGCTTCCCTGGTGGCTTAGACGGTAGAGAATCTGCCTGCAAGGCAGGAGACCCAAGTTCAATCCTTGGGTTGGGAAGAGCCCCTGGAGAAGGGAATGGCAACTACTGCAGTATCCTTGCCTGGAGAATCCCATGGACAGAGGAGCCTGGTGGGCTACAGCCCAGGGGGTTGGAAAGAATTAGACATGACTAAGCCACTAACACTGTTCACATTCTTTACTTCGGTCCTCGAGAAAAATATAATCTACGTTTGTTCCACATCAGGGACGTCAGAAGAATGCTCATGTCCGTTTTCTAGTGTCTTCTGGCCAGCCCCCGCCCCACCACGTGAACCTCGGCACAACCGGACGTATGGCTGAATCACTTAAACGTCATACGAGACGGTCAGACTCTCATTTTTGGCGTTCACCTCACTGGTGTGGTTCCAGCTGAGTCAGAGAGCCAATGAAATCAATGCAAGTGAAAACCCAAACAGCAGTGGTATATGTTGAATCTTTTCAAAATCCTCGTTCAGAACTAATTATGAAATTTATCCACCCAAGGTATTTAAAGGGACTTCTCTATTGGCATAATCAGTAAAGAATCTTCCTGCGATGCAGGAGACCTGGGTTCGATCCCTGGGTTGGGAAGATCCCCTGGAGAAGGAAATGGCAACCCACTCCAGTATTCTTGTCTGGAGAATCCCATGGACAGAGGAGCCTGGCAGGCTATAGTCCATGGGGTCACAGAGCGTCAGACACGGCTGAATGACACACACACACACACAAGCTATTAAAGGGCCCCAAGGGCACAGATCAGGGCCAGTGGGAACAGGCAGAAGCCATGCACCTTGAGCCTCTGCCTGAGTCTGCATTTCAGGGATGCAGGCCTGGGGTGGGAAGTCCCAGGAGTTGGGGGGTGTGCACTTGGGAGCCCTGGGGGGCTCAGGATGGCAGCAGTCCCCCTGCTACAGACGTGTGCCCACAGTTTCACAGCCTGGAGGTGCCGTGCACGTGTGTGGATCAGCCCCACTGCCCACACCAGTGGCTGCTGCCCAGCAGCTCTGAGGCCTTACATAACAGATTAAAAATATCTACACAGACTTAAAAGTCTTGTCACAAGTCTCCTCAAGCCACGTGGCCAGTCTCTCTGATGGCTCCTGTGGCTGCATCCTTTATGGAGGGGGGCTGGCCAGCCTCCCTGACTCTGCGTGCCTCCCGAGCCTCCAGGCCTGGGACTGAAGGTCCCCGGAGCTGTCACTCAGGAAGGATGAGTCACGGGGACTCTGCAGGGGCAGGCTGAGCCGGTCGCCAGTGGCCCTCATTTCCCCTGGAACAATCAGGAGAAAGCCCCTCGGAGCCGGTCAGGAGGTGGGGCCCCCTCCTTGTATGCCCAGCACCCGGCATCTCTCACCGTCACTTTGAAGCTGTATGTTTACACAGAAATGAACACAGAAGAAGCCTTTTGGCACCCCTGCTGCAGCTCCTCCAAGCATTATGTGGTGATGCCATCATGCCCCTGGATAAGCCCTCCTCCTTAGGGTTGTAAGATGCCCCAGTCTCAGCCTGAGGTAGGGTACCCCCTCTTTCTCTAGCTGCTTTGGCCTCATCCACCCCCCTTTCCTCCAAAGGAATCCTACCTTCATTTGGATCGGTTTCAAAGGACATATGTATGGGTTGAAAAAAATCAATTTAGTGCGTCATGATAAGCATTGAACAGTCAAAGAGAGTAGAATGAATCGAATAAAAATGCAGCATTTCTCAAGCATTAGGGGTAAGCTGTTTGAGAAACCCAAACAGTGTCTTCACCGATGTTTCTCGCTGTCCTGGGACCTTGTGAGCTGCTTGCGAGCCGATTCCATATTTTACTTTTAAACTCATACGGCTTAGGACAATACTCTGTACAAAACGCATCCTCAATGCATATTTCAAATGAATGAATGAAGCCTGTCCCTTTTATTTATGATTTGTCCCCCCAACCCTCTTTGAAAACTTGACGCGAGTAGCAGACAGCAACACAAAACGTGGCTGCTCATCAAATGGTTTTGCTTGAAGTTAACCTCTGATGTTTTCAATCCTGAAAAGAACTACGTGTCTCAGGGGCGACGTCACAGATTGGTTGTATTATCTGGAAAATGGAACCTTTTCCCTAAAGTCATTACAAAGGGTCCCAGTGATGGATTCCACCCCTGCAGCAATGGAAACGCTTTCTGGTTAGCAGCTGGACCACATCAGTGGGCTGTCTAATGAGCATCAGATTAAAGAGACATTTGTATAATCCCCCATCACCATACAGAAGCCCAGTGCCTTTGCCCCGCGTGGCTGTCCCAGCTGCAGAAATTAGACGAGATTTCCAGGCTGAGTAAGGGAATAGAGATTCCCCTCTCAGCTGTGACTACATCAGTGAAATGAATGCCAGCAACTGGAGTCTGACTGTCTTATTTGACATGTAAATGATTCAGTCGCATCTCTGGTTGTGCTAAGGCTCACACGGTGGGGCAGGGGGTGGCCAGAAGGCACTAGAAAGCATCTTACAACAGGAGCACAAGCTGGTGTCTGAGATGGAGCAAAGGATTACATTGTTCTTAAGGACCGAAGTAGTTCTGAGCACAATTTTCTATTAAAACTCCAAGAGAGATTCCATCACGAGCTATATATAAAGGTGGTTAAATACCGAGGACAGCAAGATCCAACCAGTCCATCCTAAAGGAAATCAACTCTGAATATTCACAGGAAGGACTGATGCTGAAGCTGAAACCCCAGTACTTAGGCCACATGATGCGAACAACTGACTACTGGAAAAGACCCTGATGCTGGGAAAGATTGAGGGCAGGAGGAGAAGGGGACGACAGAGGATGAGATGGCTGGATGGCATCAGTGACTCAATGGATGTGAGTTTGAGTAAACTCTGGGAGCCAGTGAAGGATAGGGAAGCCTGGCGTGCTGCGGTTCATAGGGTTGCAAGAGCTGGACACGACTTAGTGAGTAAACAACAGATATCAAAAGACAAAATAAACTCAATACAATTCTCATGAAAATAAACAAAAACAAAAAACTCTTTAGCTCTACAGAATCTATTGCTGGGCACTGGTTATTTATTTGAAAACAGATATGTGAACTGTGAAAAGTATTGCCAGGCTGGTTGGTTAGTTGCTCAGTCGTGTCCGACTCTTCAGCGACCACATGGACTGCAGCCCGCCAGGCTCCTCTGTCCAGGGAATTCTCCAGGTAAGAATCCTGGAGAGCACGTCATTTCCCCCTCCAGGGGGTCTTCCTGACCTAAGGGACTAGAATCGGCTCTCCTGCACTGGCAGGCAGGCTCTTTACTGATGAGCCACCTGGGAAGTTGGCGTGCTTTGATCTTCTGTGCTTGGTGTGTGCCCCTTTCTGCTCCTAAACCAGCCTGACCCCATCCAGGTGAGCTCACCTGGGAACTGGAACTAACTCCAACAAGCAGACGTGACTTCAGGAGTGATTTAAGGGCTTTGAGCTTTGATTTGTGTTTCAGTAACATGGACACACCTGCATAGGGGCAGTGTCCACCCGCCGCTCTGTCCAAGTCCTCTGTCTCCTACTTACTCCTTCCTGGATCTTTCCATTTCAAAAGAGAATAATAAAACCAAGATGGAAAACACGCCGATCTGCTTGGGAATCACCCTGCTGCGCCCACAGTGTACACGTCAGTCCCTCCGTTCTTTAAAGTGGACATTTTTGGGGAAGAGTGTGTTTGATTTTGAGCCAGAGTCTGGGGTGTGAAGAAACTCTTTTGCAGGTTTTGCAGGACTTTGGGTGATGCACACATTTGCAGGTATCGTACCCTGAGTGTTCCACTGTAAACGTGTGTCAGCTCAGATCTAGCTCACGTCTGCCGTGGTTCAGTTCAGTCGCTCAGCCGTGTCTGACTTTTTGTGACCCCGTGGACTGCAGCACACCAAGCCTCCCTGTCCATCACCAATTCTATCACCAGTTTCAGTAAACTCATGTCTATTGAATCGGTGATGCCATCCAACCATCTCATCCTCTGTCGTCCCCTTCTCCTCCTGCCCTCAATCTTTCCCAGCTCAGGGTCTTTTCCAATGAGTCAGCTCTTCGCATCAGGTGGCCAAAGGATTGGAGTTTCAGCCTCAGCATCAGTCCTTCCAATGAATATTCCGGACTGATCTCCTTTAGGACTGACTGGTTGGATCTCCTTGCAGTCCAAGGGACGCTCAAGAGTCTTCTCCAACACCACAGTTCAAAAGTAGCAGTTCTTCAGCACTCAGCTTTCTTTATAGTCCAACTCTCACAGCCGTGGTTTGGTTCCTGCATATTTTAAGACTGAGTCATATGTGTGGGGAGGAAAGTGAGATTGTCACTGGTCGGTTTCTTACAATTAACATGTATCAGCTGCATGTAAAATTGCAACGCCCAGTAACTGCCAGTGTACGACGTCTAAGGACGAGCATTACAGACTTCAAGAAGAAATTGGAAAAAGGGAGATGTGAAAACCAGGGCAGCAAAAGGCCCAAGAAGCTTCACACACAGCGGGTGTGAGGTGGCTGCTGACTCACAGGGTGCAGGGCTGGCGCAAATGACACTGAATGTAGCGAGCTCTCAGGTGGTGTGGAAGTTTCTAGGTTAATCTGAGAATTAATCACAAAAATGATTCAGGTCGGCATAAAGGCCCTAAACACTCTTAGGTAGTTGAGAAATGGGTTATTCTCTTCCAATACGCTTAAGGAGAGAGAGAGAACACAGCGGTGATCCAGGTCATCTTCAGGAAAACGTCCACGCACCCTGTAGCTTCTAAGCATTTCTTCACAAAAGGAAGAACACCCCGGGACTGTATTCTGTGGCAATAATGAGATGCAGATAGCCAGGAAGGTCTTTATTAACTAGCTATAGGAGAGTCGCTGAGTGGCTTAGAGGATAAAGCACCGGGTTTCTCCTAGGAGCCCCCAGTGGGAGTTTAATTCGAAATCTAGTCTAGAGACCACCCCCTCCCACACACAATGGCTGCTTGCTTTAATGGGTTGATGGTATGAAAAATATGTACTGCTTATGAAAGATAATCCACTTCTGAAAAGACTGAATTTTTTTCCCCCAGAATTCCAGGTACAAAAGATCTCCTCCCCCTGGATAGCGCACTGAGAACAGTCCAACTGGGATGACTCCTCTGCGTCCTCCGGCTGTCTCAGAAATGATGAACTATTTATGCACGCTCCCTATCTCTGGTCTGACGGCATGCTGGCGGCTGTAGATTCACAGCCAAGCCGTGAAGGAAATTTCCCAGGAGAGTTTCACACCATTCGCCGGGTAACTTTTTGATCAGGTTGATCTAAATATTTAATTGTCACAACTCCCTGCTTGGTTTGATGCCTGGGTGTCAGAGAAGAATGAAGCAGCCACGTCCAGAGGAAGTAGCAAGCTCAGGAGGCCTTTGAGTTTAAGATTCTCCCAACAAATATTTATTGAGGGATCTGAGTATGGGGCTGATGCTCGTTTTTTTGTTGTTTTCAGCCGTGCTTCTAATTTTGCCATTACAGTATCTATATCTCTATATAGATATGTCTGAATATCTGTATCTGTAGCTATATCTGTTTCTATAGCCACATAATCTAGGAAATAAATAGTTGCTGTAGAGACAGATGAAGTGGGCTTTTTTGGGCTGTGTGCCTTTCTCCTGGGCTTCCTGGGAATCCTGCCAGTGCGGGATACACTAGAGACAGGGGTTCAATTCCTCATTTGGGAAGATCAGCTAGAGGAGGGCATGGCAACCCACTCCAATATTCTTGCTTGGAGAATTCCAGGGACGGAAGAGCCTGGGGGGTTCCGTCCATGGGGTCACAAAGAGTTGGACATGACTGAGCGACTGAGCATGCATGCACGCCTTTCTCCTGCCCTGGATCGTACTGTCTTGCAAATCACTGCTGACCATCCGAGCAGCCCTCAGCGTGGCCCCTGGGACACGGGGAGAGGTCCCTGTGGCTTTACCGTGCGGCCAGTCCTGAGCAGGCATCCGAGACGCCGCACTCCCAGGACCGACACTCGGCCTGCAGTCGAGCACTTCCTCAAGGCAAGATGCTGGGTGAGCGTCTTGCAAGTGAAAGCAACTGCTGTGAGTGACTGCTCACCTGTAATTAGGAGCTGTTCCCAAGCAGAGCCTTACAGAGGCAGAGACAAAGCAGACAGAAAGCCAGGAAACAATCCTTCTGAACCAGAGGAATTATTCTGGTTCACCTGGGTGCTGTGGGTCCCTGACATTGCGGAGGGCAGACTGTGGGACGAGAGGGCAGAAAGGGCCTCTGTCGAGAAGCTTATGCTGAAGGGACATTGTCATTGTTTAGTCACTCGGTCGTGTCTGACCCTTTGCGACCCCATGGACTGCAGCCCGACAGGCTCCTCTGTCCATAGGATTCTCCAGGCAAGAATCCTGGAGTGGGTAGCCATTCCCTTCTCCAGGGGAATCTTCCTGACCCAGGGATGGAACCTGGGTCTCCTGCACTGGCAGGCAGATTCTTCCCCACTGAGCCACCAGGGAAGCCTTTCAAGGCTCGCTGGCCGCATGCTAACAGGACCAGGTATCCTGAACTCATGTTTGGAGACAGGGCTCCCCACACACGGGCTCCTCTTGCTGCCCCACCTGCTCCCCTCTTTCTGTACCCACCTGGAGAAGTCCCAGCCCCCCGCCTCCTGCCCCCATCATCGCCCATCAGGCGTCCTGCTCGCGGGTCAGCCCTGGCGGGAGGCTCTCTGAAACACTACCGCAGCAATGAGCTCCTGCTCTGGGGCCGCCAGCTGTGCCCCCCTCCTGTGCCCTGCTCATCAACGCTCCGTGATGAAGTGTGGTCAACCTCTCCCCAAACAAGGCCCGAGCACACTGCTGGGGTTCACAGGCCACGTGGGGCTCAGTCACAGACCCACGGTGGGGGGGTCTATGCCCCCCAGGTAGAACCTCACCTTGAAATGGGGCGGACCCATCTGCCGCCCGCCCTGTCTGGAGAGGGCAGGGCACCCAGAGCTCGCTCTCTCCTCTCTGGATTCCCGGGGGCAAGCCCTGGGCTTGCATCAAGTGAATGCCTGGTGGATGACTACAAGGGAGTTAGCTCTACAAGTTAATGCAAGTCCTGGGTACAGGGCCCTGGTTGCACAACTTCCCTGAGTGAAAGAGTTCTCGGGCATTGAGAGAGAGGAGGTGCTGTAAACAGGGAGAGAAATGTCACAGCGTTCACAACAAATATTAGGCACTTAAAAAAAAAATGTCCAATTAACACGGAAGACAAAGAGCCCTGTGCTCTTAACGTAGGTATGCCTGGCTATGGATCCGTGTATTCCGGTTGAAAGCTCATCTGCAAGGGGAGACAGACTAAGGATTACTTCAGCTGGGCATCCGGGGAATGAGGAACACTGCAGCATCCGGCTGCAAGTCCCAAACACAGAGACGCCTGCGCTGCGGTGCGGCCAGGAGCTGTGCAGGACATCGTCTGCTCACACAGGGCCCCACGTGTGTGTCAAAGCTCGGGTTCGCCGACCCGGCCGGGGCAGCCACATGCTAGCTCTCATCCTTCCCATATATCCACCCAGCGACGAGCGAAGGACTTGCTTCGCTAGAGATGCTAAGCTTGCCTTCCCCGAGGACTTCTTCGTTTGGAAAAACGAGGGAAACTTGGGGCTGATTTAAAATGGTTCCAGAAGGCAGAGGGATGCCTTCCTTTCACGGGAGGGCGGCCAGAGTGCCCTTGACTACACATCCATAAAGTATGTGCTTGCTCCGTCCACGCCCTTTCTAACACTCATGAAGCCTCAGGCCACCACCCTCCACAAATAAATCACCACACAGAGAAAGCAAAGCAGCTGGAGAGTGAGAGAGATTAACAGCTCAGCACAGGACACACAGCTAGAAGAGCCTGCATATAGGCAAGACGCCTCGGGGATGCCGAGCCCTGCATCCCAGCATGGGATGCTGAGACCTGCACAGGAGGGTGGATGTCTTATGCTGCCATCTCATCAGAAGGCGTCGGAGGTGAAACAGAAGACAAGTGTCGAAACGTCTGCCGCAAACACCAGGAGCAGAGAACGGCAGTTTACCAACGCTGCCCTTGAGCACAGGTCACAGGTTTCCGCCTGTAATTCTGTGATATTTCAGCGATTTTAAAGCATCTTCTTGTCACCAAACAATGCATAAGTAATTGTGCTTAATTTGGCAGAGAAGCTTCAAAATCTCACTCAGTACTGATTGAGGAGGCAATGGGGGCTTCGCTGGTGGCTCAGTGGTCAAGAATCCAACCTGCTGACGGAGGAGACAAGGGGTTGATCTCTGGCCTGGGAAGATCCCCACACGCTCCTTGGGTAGCTAAGTCCATGTGACGAAACTACAGAGCCTGTGCTCCAGAGTCCGGAAGCTGCAGTGACCGAGCCCACACACCGCAACTACGGAAGCCCGAGTTCCGTAACAAGAGAAACCACCACAGCTGGAGTGTGGTCCCCGCTGGCCCCAACGAGAGAAGCACGCACAGCCATGAAGACCCAGCCGGGCCCCAAACAAATCAAAACAATTTCTTTGAAAAGATGCAGTTGTAATACATACTTGAGAGATTGATCTTTCATGCTTAGCTCTGTTTGGACATGACATTTAGAAATTCACCCCTTGAGGCTGTCGCTGTAGAAAAGTTATCCGCACAGCTGTCGATGTAGGGGGCTGTGCTCACAGACCCTGTGGAAGTTCTCGAAGGCCAGCGATTTCTGTTGGAAAGCTGACTCCTGAGAATTATTTCAGCTGCATCATGAAAAAATGATGCTCCAGCACCTTAGGGGTAGCTTCTGTTTTGAGCAGCAAGATGATGTTAGTTAATCAAGTCTAAGATGTTCAAACGGATCGACAGGTCTGTACTTATTAAAGTGACTTAAGAATAAATCTTTTATTTTTTTTCTAAAGGACTTCCCTAACGAAATTTATACAAATATTTATCAGTAAATTGCTCTGACATTGGGACATATTTCCACATAATTGAGTGATGGTGGAGGAAGCTGGAGATGAGCTAAGATTGGTCACAGAGATAGTTCATTAATCCGCTGTACTTTTGTATGTGTTTGAAATTTTCCATAAAGCCAACTTTGAAAATAATTCTTTAAAAAATAAATGGTTTATGGAATCAAGCATTACACTGTAAAAATTTCATTTATATAATGAAAGTATTACTCAGTTGTGTCCAACTCTTTGTGACCTGTGGGACTCTTCAGGCAAGAACACTGGAGTGGGTTGCCATTCCCTTCTCCAAGGGATCTTCCCGACCCAGGGATCAAACCTGGGTCTCCTGCATTGTAGAAGGTTTCTTTTACCATCTGAGCCACCAGAGAAGTCAAAACTCAAAATATCCTTACTTGGAGTATTTATGCAATGAAATAAAATATTTGAAATTAAGAGTAATTTCCATTTGGCTGCAGTGGTTCTGATTTGTAAAAATGCCCCAGGGCCAGATTTATCAAATATATTTATATGTCAAACTGCTTTTTTAAAGGTAGGTTTTCATCAAATGTATTTACTAAACACCTAATACATGCAAAGAAATATTGTCTCTATGTTTCTTGTTGCCAATATAATTTTTAACTACCTATTTATATTATGTAAACTAAAGATGCACAGTATCAGAAAGTCACAAAATAATTTTTTTTTTTACATATTCTGCAAATCAGACTCCTCCACTTTCTTCCCCACGTTTCTGAGGCGTACTGCATTTTTGTTAATGCCTGATCATCCTGCTCTTTTTCAATGGACACAGAAAACATGCTCATTTTATTTCACTTTCTAGATAAACAACCAGCCATGGAAGGAACCGTTTGGAGCAATGGCGCACCCTCGTGGCCCCAAGAAGCAAATGGTATCCACTCTGCATGTGAACTCCGTCTCATAATTTTTGAAACTAAGCAACTATAAAAAAAATTAGCATAATAATATTAACCATAATATGGCATCAGAAGAAAAACACCTTGTGAATGAATGGGATCAACAGAAAGGACAGACAATTAAACACGTGGTTGTTCTTCATTCTAAGGCCCAGCGGCCCCCAGAACACATTCTGCAGTTGTATGTATCCCTGAGCTGTGAAGTACATGTTTGGAATTTTATGAAGCAGTTTTCTTATCCAAACTGTAAGACTCTTACTTGTTGCACCTTGGGTGAGTAAATAGTGCTTTTTAAAGCCTTACTCTCTATTTTATTTTAATTCCCTGCAGTTCTGGGCCTCACGGTGTAGGTAACTGAGACAGTCGCCTCTAGAGCCAGAATCACTGCATTTAAGTCAGGCTGTGTCTCTCAAAGTGGGAGCAAGTTTAATCTCTATGCCTTAGTTTTCCCATCTGTAGAATGGGGACACCACAGCAGACACTGTTTAGTCTTGTGAGAACTAAACAGGTTATTAAAACCATGCCTGGAGCACAGTAGCCCCTGCAACCACAGCAGCTAAGACACCTCCTGCCAAGCTGTCGCCACGGCCGTCACCTGGACAATCACATTTTGTCCACCTGCATTCTGGACTCAAGAGCTTCTGTGACTTTGTGTTCCTCCAGTTGAATATCCAGGAGTCTATAGGAATACGATAGTTATGAAATCCCATATTTAGGTCTACAGAGTAGCAACAGAGTATAATTAAACACCACAGGACCTTGTTTGCTATCCACGACTCACCATTCCTTACGTGTTAATCAGTGCCAAAAGTAGTCTGGAGCGAATCCTCTGAATGCCTTTTCTCAAGTCCAAAGCAAGGAACTGTCAACACTCGACTATTTGTGGAGAGACATTATTTTATCAACAAAGGTCCGTCTAGTCAAGACTATGGTTTTTCCAGTAGTCATGTACTGATGTGAGAGTTGGACTGTGAAGAAAGCTGAGCGCCAAAGAATTGATACTTTTGAACTGTGGTGTTGGAGAAGACTCTTGAGAGTTCCTTGGACTTCAAGGATATTCAGCCAGTCCATCCTAAAGGAAATCAGTCCTCAATACTCCTTGGAAGGACTGATGTTGAAGCTGAAACTCCAATCATTTGGCCACCTGATGTGAAGACCTGACTCACTGGAAAAGACCCTGATACTTGAAAAGATCGAAGGCAGGAGGAGAAAGGGACGACAGAGGATGAGATGGTTGGATGGCATCACCAGCTCAATGGATCTGAGTTTGAGTAAACCGGGAGTTGGCGATGGACAGGGAGGCCTGGCGTGCTGCAGTCCATGGGATGCAAAGAGTTAGACACGACTGAGCGACTGAACTGGACTGAGGTGGCTCAGATGGTAAAGAATCTACCTACATCTGGGAGGCCTGGGTTTGATACCTGGTTCAGGAAGATTCCCTGGAGAAGGGAATGGCAGCCCTCTCCAGTATTCTTGCCTAGAGAATCCCATGGACAGAGGAGCCTGTCGGGCTACAGTTTATGGGGTCGCAAAGAGTCATATACGACTGAGCGACTAATACATAATCTCTTCAAGGTCGCTCTCCAAAGAATCGAGGGGGAAGTTCTGAAATGCTCCCCAAATTTGCGGTACAATTTCCCCACATCACAACTGTCCAAAAATCGGGCTGTAATTAATTCAGGTGCCTTGAGGCAGAATTAGCTGCCCACTGGATTCTTTGGTAAGAAAGCTCTTTCGGGTGAAGAGAAGAGCATTTTTAAATATAAAGAGGGTAAAGAAAAATATTTGTAATCTTAAAAGAAGTCCCAGGACTTCAGTAAATCATGAATAACAGCCATGAGATTCATTTAGTAGAAAATGGATTCCTGGTTTCTGGATCACAGTGTATAAACCTTAATAATCATATAAGCAGCTCTGGTGATTAGCTCCAGTGTGATGACTTTTTTTTCTTTCCCAGTCTTCTCTTAAGCCCCTCCTGCATGCTGAAAAATGCCACGAGGACGCGTTCTGTGCTGTGGTCCAGGAGTTTCCCGAGTCACGAACTGTGAGGGATCACAGGGTTCTCAGCCGCACAGCTGGACCCCAGTCACCGGGTGCGTGGGGACATTTCCCGAGTCACGAACCATGAGGGATCACAGGGTTCTCAGCCGCACAGCTGGACCCCAGTCACCTGGTGCGTGGGGACAAGCCTCTTCTACTGCAGCTGTTATTACAGCCACTGTGCTGGGGGCAGAAGCTGCCAATGCGGGCATTTGTAAGAAAGTCTTAAGTGGCTCCAGACAACCTTTTCTAAGTGAAGAGTATTTTGTAAAAGCCTACAGGAGGAAAATAGATGCTTTCTAATTTTAGAGTTGCACTAACGATGGTGTCCTTGAGGTTTTGATGGATGTTAGCGGGCACTGGTTAATGTCACCACGGGGAAATATAATTAGCATATCCGGGCACCCTGGCTGGAGACCTCTCTGTGGTCCTCCCTGCAAGTCCTAGATTTCAGTTCAGTTCAGTTCAGTTCAGTCACTCAGTCGTGTCTGACTCTTTGCGACCCCATGAATTGCAGCACGCCAGGCCTCCCTGTCCATCACCAACTCCCGGAGTTCACACAAACTCATGTCCATCGAGTCAGTGATGCCATCCAGCCATCTATCTCATCCTCTGTCGTCCCCTTCTCCTCCTCCCCTCAATCCCTCCCAGCATCAGAGTCTTTTCCAATGAGTCAACTCTTCACATGAGGTGGCCAAAGGATTGGAGTTTCAGCTTTAGCATCAGTCCTTCCAAAGAACACCCAGGACTGATCTCCTTTAGAATGGACTGGTTGGATCTCCTTGTAGTCCAAGGAAGTCTCAAGAGTAGACTTAGGGATTTCCAAAGGATTGCCACCCATCTAGAAAATCATTAACTTCACTTTTCTGAATACATCCGGGAAGAATTCATCCAACTCTCATCTATAGTAAAAGGAGGCTTATGACGCTTTAATAAACTTTTAGTTCCAAAAGCAAAGCAAACATTAATGTGTTCGTGTAATGCTTTTCTTTTAGAGTCTGTTTTGTTCCTTGGAATGAAACATATGACTTGTGAAATTCAAGTCATCCCCTACTTACAAGGACAATTTCTTTTATTAATGACTTATAATTAAGAAGAAATGGCTAAACAATTAGCTTATTAGTCTGAAGAGTAAACAAAGAGCAGGTTATTCATCCATTTGCTAAGTGTTCTTAGCCTTGACGTACTTTTCACTTATTGAGAACATTTCCTAGGTTTTCTAGGGGGTTTTTTGTACCTCATCAGATGATGAAAGCCAATGCAGCTATGTATTTTCCTTAGGAGAAAGAGCAGGTAAGTGGCTACTTTTGGTCCTACTGCCTGACCTTAAGGAAGGTGCTTAGCCTCCTTGCCCTGAAGTCTCCCATCTCTGTAAAGTAAGGATGCCAGTAGCTGTCATCTACATAATGGCATTATGACCGAGGGACCCATTACAGTTTTAAGAGAAGATGCTTTATATTACTGTAGTTCACTTCCCAAATACAGAACGCTAGAAAATATTTTGGCTTCATATAAAAGCCTTCAGATGCTTTTTGGAAGATGACGATGTTCTTTGTGGTTATTAAGAGAATCTGAGCCCAAAGGCAACCTCATCTGAATGAGGTGAGCTACTAACGAGATCAACAAAAAATTCTTAATGAGCTTTTTTTTTTTGATAGCTACATTCTACTTTTATAGGGACACAAAATAAATACTTTTTGATACAGGCCACGGCCTCTGGCTGCCACAGTCTAGCCCTGAGCTCACTGGGACTGGCTTGTCAACAGCTGAGTAGTTGAGACGCTCCGCGAGAAGATGCAGACAGAACAGAATGGAGTGAAAATGGTCCTTGGGACCAGAAGGCAAATCATTTACTGGCAACAACAGCTGAAGAGGCTGGCCAGCTCCTCCGGGGAGGCTGCCTAGAGGCCTGAAGTTCGGGGGTGCAGCTGTAGGAGGCGGGGGATGGGGCCCGGCAGTGGCCTTCCTGGGCTGGGCTTCCTACCCAGTGGTACTGAGTGTCAGGGAGTAACTGAGAAGTAATCACTCCAGAGGCAGGGAATGGAAGTGAGACGGCCAGTAAGGCGAGGGTGTTCGGGTAACCCCAAAAGGACATCTCAATATAACAGCACGCGGCAACTGCCATTTCCAAGTTATATCCGGATATTGTTAGCAAAGGGAAGTCAGTGGCTCAAGCTGAGTTTTGCTCTAATGCCCATCGTTTCACCAGGCTGTGTGAAGCCTGGTTTTAGTGCAATGTGTTTTTAATATCATGAACTTGTGTCTGCAAAATGGGAAAGATGCATTCTTAACTACTTGGCCATACCGGTTGCATATAAGATGATCTTAAAGCCGCTACCTGCTCTGAAGGACCCTGCAGGGACCCCGCGCATTCCTTAACACCGCATTCCTCTGCACAGCACCCCTACCCTCACATCTGGACCTGTCTGAGCGAGCTCAGTGCTCCAGACTCACCCTGGGGTTCGCGGATCCTCCTGCCCACCGCAGACCTCCGGAGCACGCTCCTGCCGGAGTTGAACAGGCTGGCCAGCTCGTCCAGGGGGCTGCCCAGAGCTCTGGAGTTCGGGGGGCTGTAGGGGGCCGGGGAGGGGGCGCCAGTGGTGGTGGCCTTCCTGGGCTCCCCTCGGGCCGTCTTCCCGGGGGAATACGGGGTTTTGGGGAGGGGGCTGCAGGGCGCGCCTGCGGGGGCCGAGGTGGGCTTCGGGGGGACCCTGGGGGGCTCCGCGGGGGCCGCGAAGGGGAAGTGCCCGGGTGGCCGCGGGGCGGCGGGGGGCGCGGGCGGGGGCGTCGGGGGCGGGGAGGCTCCGTGCGGCCCCGCGAGCGCGGGGACGCCCGGGGACGCGGGCCGGTCGCCGTCCCCCTTGGGGGTTTTGGGGTGCTGGGGGGACAGGGGGCTGGAGCCCTCGGGCTGCACGGGGTACTTGAGGTTGGTCTCCAGCACCGGCAGCTTCTTCACCTCCAGGGGCGTCAAGGGCGACTCGTCGGACGCGGGGGAGCAGGTGGCCGGCGTGGGGGGGAACACGAGCAGCGGGGGCCGGTGCGCCAGCAGGTTGGGGAAGGGCGCGGGGATGCCGCACGCGTCCCCGCCGGCGCCGCCGTCCTCGGGGGCCGCGGGGGGCGACGCGCACGCCGAGCCGGCGCCCGCCCCCCGGCCGCCCGCGTCCCCGGGGGGCGCCCAGTACTTCATCTCCTCGTACACCGCCTCGGCCGGCTCGGGGCTGCCGGCGCGGCCCAGCATCTCGATGTAGACGGGCTCGGGCTCGGGCTCCGGGGGCGCGGGGGGCGCGGGGACTCCCGGGAGGCGCTGCGGGCCGCCCGCTCTGCGCCTCGCGCCCCCGGGCCCTGCCGCCCCTGGCCGGGCGCCCGAGATCTCCTCCGAGGAACCGCTGAGCTTGGTGTGGGGGCTTCGCTTGGGCTTCCGAGGGGGGACCTTCTTCATGGTGCTGTAGTCGTCGCTGTGCGGCCGGGGCCGGGTGAGAGCTGGGCCAGGGACAGAGAGGGGGCCGGAGCGTCAGCGCGACCCAGGCCCCAACCCGCGCCGGCCTGCCCCCTCCAGGGGCCCCGTCCTCCCACCCCCCAGGGTCCGGGTCTCCCCACACTCCCCGCGACTGCCCAGGAGAAAACCAGTTTTGGTCTTGGAGCTGGAGGACAAGGAGGAGGTACACTGGCCATAAGGAGACCCGGGATGCCAGGGATGAAGGGCCTGGGATGCGGCGGGGAGGGCACCGCACATCTCCCCTGGAGCCTGCTCACACCTGGGTTCTAAGGGCCTGACACATGAGGACTGAGGACTGGCCTGACCGATCCTCAGGACTTCTAGGAGACTGGGGAGAAGGTGAAAATCAGAGACTTGGTGCCCCCTGGGTGTTTCTTATAGGAAATCCTCGGAAGCTGGGTTGTCGAAATAATCTAGGGCTTCCCTGCTGAGTCAGTGGTAAAGCATCCACCTCAAGTGCAGGAGACACAGGAGACAGGGGTTCAATCCCTGGGCTGGGGAGAACCCCTGGAGAAGGAAATGGCAACCCACTCCAGTATTCTTGCCTAAGAAATTCCATGGACAGAAGAGCCTGGTGGGCTACAGTCCATGAGGCCGCAAGAAGTCAGATATGATCGAAGCAACTGAGCAGGCACCCAGGTGAAATGAACACAACCCACCAATGAAAACAACTGCATCATGGAGAGATTATCTTTCTAAAAAGAACTTTGTGAAAATGATGCCAAGAGTGAGTTTTACAATTAACTAACATATTTGCACTGGAAGAAGCACAAGCTGGAATCAAGATTGCCAGGAGAAATATCAATAACCTCAGATATGCAGATGACACCACCCTTATGGCAGAAAGTGAAGAGGAACTAAAAAGCCTCTTGATAAAGGTGAAAGAGGAGAGTGAAAAAGTTGGCTTAAAGCTCAACATTCGGAAAACGAAGATCATGGCATCTGGTCCCATCACTTCATGGGAAGTAGATGCGGAAACAGTGGAAACAGTGTCAGACTTTATTTTTTTGGGCTCCAAAATCACTGCAGATGGTGACTGCAGCCATGAAATTAAAAGACGCTTACTCCTTGGAAAGAAAGTTATGACCAACCTAGATAGCATATTGAAAAGCAGAGACATTACTTTGCCAACAAAGGTCCGTCTAGTCAAGGCTATGGTTTTTCCAGTGGTCATGTATGGATGTGAGAGTTGGACTATGAAGAAGGCTGAGCGCCGAAGAATTTATGCTTTTGAACTGTGGTGTTGGAGAAGACTCTTGAGAGTCCCTTGGACTGCAAGAAGATCCAACCGGTCCATTCTGAAGGAGATCAGCCCTGGGATTTCTTTGGAGGGAATGATGCTAAAGCTGAAACTCCAATACTTTGGCCGCCTCATGCGAAGAGTTGACTCATTGGAAAAGATTCTGATGCTGGGAGGGATTGGGGGCAGGAGGAGAAGGGGACGACAGAGGATGAGATGGCTGGATGGCATCACTGACTCGATGGACGTGAGTCTGAGTGAACTCCGGGAGTTGGTGATGGACAGGGAGGCCTGGCGTGCTGCGATTCATGGGGTCGCAAAGAGTCAGACACGACTGAGCGACTGAACTGAACTGAACATACTTAAATCCTAACAAACAGTAGGGAAATCAAGAGTGTTATATTTCACTAAGAACTTAAGCGGGAACTGAAGTTGGAAAGAAGGACTGTATTTAGAAAAACAAAGGAGCATACTGTTGTGTATTAGTTGCTCAGTCCCGTCCGACTCTTTGCAGCCCCACCTGGACGTGCAACAGCTACATGGACTGTAGCCTGCCAGGCTCCTCCGTCCATGGAATTCTCCAGGCAAGAATACTGGAGTGAGTTGCCATTTCCGTCTCCAGAGGATCTTCCCGAACCAGGGATCGAACCTGGGTCTCCTGCATTATAGACAGATGCTTTACCATCTGAGCTACTAGGGAAGCCCAAGAGCATACTATTAGAACTAATTTTGAAAGAGGCAGAAAAACTATTTAAATATGACTCAAAACTTTTATTAAAGTTAAAAATTCTAAAAGTCCTTTTCCTAATATTTTTACTATAAATCATAGTAGATTTTATTGAATACAATTTCTCTGGAAACTGAGACGCTAATTTTAGAAAATTACATACAGTTTTGCTGAAATATCAAAACTTCTCAAAAATCGTGAACTGTTTTACCAATTTGGTATTGTGCTAATCTGTAGGAAGTCTTGATCTAAATAAGCACATCTAATTTTGCTGAGTTCCTGAGTTATTTAAGGCAGGCAGCCAGGCTTTTCTGTCATTATGACTGCACATATGAGAGTCTCCACCTCACTTTGGGGGCAACAACTCCACTTTTAGGGTTAAAATGAAAGGCTCTGGAGTCAGACAGACTTGCATTCAAACTCCAGCAGGACCAGCATTCCACGCTGTTATTCATTTAGCTGTGTGTTTAACCAATACTTCTTAAGACACATCAGTGAATACACAGAAAATGTTCCCTGCCTCCTCTGCCCTCTTAGCTGAGTCAGAGAACTAAAAAAAAAAGTTATTTCTAATTCTATAGCAATTAGAACATGATATATATTATGAGGTGGGCAAATACAGGCCATAAGAGGGGGTCACAGAATTGGGTGTGTGTGCACACTTGTGGTTGTGGCATTCATGCAAATTATAATTTTAGAAGACCTCTTGGTCACATCCCTCTAAGCTTCAGAATGTGAAAGTCACTCGGTCGTGTCTGACTCTTTGCCACCCCATGGATATACAGTCCATGGAATTCTCCAGGTCAGAATACTGGAGTGGGTAGCCTTTCCCTTCTCCAGGGGATCTTCCCAACCCAGGGATTGAACCAAAGTCTCCCACATTGTAGGTGGATACTTCACCAGCAGAGCCACCAGGGAAGCCCAAGAATACTGGAGTGGGTAGCCTATCCCTTACTCCAGAGGATCTTCCCGACACAGGAATGAAACCGGGTTCTCCTGCATTGCAGGCCGATTCTTTACAACTGAGCTATCAGGGAAGCTTCAGTATAGTCATGCATAAAATGGTGATATCAGTAATTATCTCAGAGAAATAAAATGGTGTACGCAAAGGGCTTAGTTCAGACGCTGGCACTTTGTAAACATGAAACAAATGGGAGACATCCAGACGAGAATTGAAAAGAACAAAGTTAATTTTCTAACTCAATGGACATCTTTGGAGGCCAGTATTATACAGGGTTCACCAAAGCAGCCAACTTTTAAGAGCAGAAAATACCCCCAAATGCACAATTCTGTAATTAATGCGCATTATCCCGAAGGCTTTCAATGCGCTAAAGCACAGCAACTCATAAGCTTCTCCCAGAAAGTTAATGAACCAAACAAAATTTTAACATTAGTATTATAGAGTTGTTCTGAAGATCTGAATAATTTAAAGGTTGTGTGGCAGACTGTATTTTCCAAAATTGCCTTCAACAATATTCTTAGTCCCTGCTGCTCTTCCAGAGCCTGGAAGCTAGAAGGACCTCTGTGCTGGCCCCATGAATAAAACATGGCGAAAGGAATGCCGCGGCTCCGCTGAGGCTTGCCGGGGCGGTGTGGCCCTGCTGGCTCCTCCTCTCTTGGGACACGTGTCTTGGTGGCCCTGATCTCTGCGGGAGAAGTCTGCGGATGCTGAAGCAGCCCTGCTGTGGGGAGGCCAGACAGAGGAGAAAGATGACAGAGCACCGTCTGCCCCAGGCCCCAGCTGTCTGCATTTCCCCAGCCCAGACTCCAGAGACCCAAAGAGCTGAGCCTGTGGGCTGTCCCGGCCCTGCTGCTGTCTAAGTACAGCTGGGAGACAGCTTGCAGGACAGGGCCTTAGCTGATGCCAGCCAACTGCTAGAGTGGAGAGAGAGACAGACCGACAGACAGACAGAGAGAGAGAAAGAGACAGACAGACAGACAGACAGAGACAGAGAGAAAGAGACAGACAGACAGACAGACAGAGACAGAGAGAAAGAGAGAGACAGACAGAGAGAAACAGAGAGCAAGACAGAGAGAGACAAATAGAGAGACAGACAGACAGAGAGAGACAGAGACAGACCGACAGACAGAGAGAGACAGAGAGAAAGAGACAGACAGACAGAGAGAAGGAGAGAGAGAGACAGACAGGGAGAGACAGAGAGCAAGACAGAGAGACAGACAAATAGAGAGACAGACAGAGAGAGAGAGAGAGACAGAGACAGACCGACAGACAGGTGGACAGAGACAGAGAGAGAGACAAAGAGACAGACAGAGAGACAGAGAGAGAGAGAGACAGAGAAGAAACAGAGACAGACAGACAGACAGAGACAGGGAGAGACAGAAAGAAAGAGAGAGACAGACAGAGAAAAAGAATGACAGACAGAGAGACAGACAGACAGACACACACACACACACACACACAGAGGGAGGGAGGAGACTGCTAGTCTTCGCCATTTTAAGGCACTGAAGTTTGGAGAGGTTTGTTACATAGCAGCAGACAGCTACTGCAGATACTGGAACCTGGAATGCAGTGCTACTATTCACAAGAAACGCAGACTTTAAAAGCCTGGCAGGAGCCTTGGGAAACTGGAGAAATCTTGACGGTACTGTTAGCAGAAGTGTGACCTTCAAGAAAGCTCCCGGTGAGATTTAAAGGAAAGTGAGAAAGATGCTGGAAGCGGAAGGAACATGGCCGGTTTTGCACCTTTGTGGAAAGCTTAGCAGCCCTGTCACCCGGAGCAACGCCGACACCAGCCAACACGAGTGAGGAGCCGGATGGTCTACGACAGGTCTCGTCAGTGTGTAGGAGTGGACTCCTGGGTCCCTCCACTTCCCCGTGGGAAACATGGGAATAAAGCGGTGAGCTAAAGAAAGACCAACTATTAACTGTAAAGGAGCCTGGGATTTCTGAGTTTGAAAATAAGATTGTTTCTCACTGGGCCATCCAGATAGCAGATAACTCTGAAGTTAAGAAATGCCTGGTAAGCCCAGATTAAATCCGGGGTTATTTTCAAGAAAATATGATCTGAAGGTGAAGCCAAGGTCGTAACTATGAACCACTTTATTAAGACCCAAGAAAAGACTCTAGGTGGTGTTTCATGGATCCTTTCAAAGAAACAAAACCACAAGACACTCTAAGAATATTAGAACTGTATATATAAGATATATAACCATACAATATAAGAACCACAGTCTAAGAATATTAAGGGTATTGCCCTACAGAAATCTTCCAGAAAAAAAAAAAAAAAAAGGTAGAGAGGAGGTTATCTTAAAGAGATTTGTAAATGTGGCTTTGACTAAAGGAGTGGAATTTGATTCACAGGAAACTCAACAAAGTTTTTAAGGGAATCGTATCAGCATGCAATGAGAAAGGAAGAGTCAGTACAAGATAAAGAGGTTCTGGTGCCTCAGAGTTCTGTGAGCAGGAATCAGGCTGAGAAAACGACCACCCCCCCAAACAGGACTAGCCTGTTGTGGACTAGGAAATAATATCCTAAGGTAAGCCAAGATTCCAGAGCATGGATCAAATGGCCATGGAAAATACTTTCTAGGCACCAGGACTAAATCCTAACCAAGCCACAAGCAACATGCTAGTTGTGAGGAGAACAGGTAACCTGCCTTCAATAGTTTAGGACAGTCCTAGAGGAGCTGCCTACCTAAGGAGCCTGGTCTGAGCAGCTGGGATACGTGGACCGGATTTACACGGTGGGATCTGGAACTGGGACTTGAGCTTGGTAGTGGGGTGAGGCTTTGCGGAGTTCAGGGGAGGGGTGAGTGCATCTTTGAAGCTGCAGCTCCAATACTTTGGCCACCTGATGTGAAGAGCTGACTCATTGGAAAAGACCCTGATGCTGGGAAAGATTGAAGGCAGGAGGAGAAGGGGACGACAGAGGATGAGATGGTTGGATGGCATCACTGACTCAATGGACATGAGTTTGGGTGAACTCCGGGAGTTGGTGATGGACAGGGAGGCCTGGTGTGTTGCGGTTCATGGGGTCGCAAAGAGTTGGACACGACTGAGCGACTGAACTGAACTGAATGCATCTTCCCTGGAGAAGGAAATGGCAACCCACTCCAATATGCTTGCCTGGAGAATACCACGGATAGAGTTGCCGGGCGGGCTACCGTCCATGGGATTGCAGAGTCGGCCACGACTGAGTGACTGAGCATGCACCCAGACATGAGTGCATCTTCCATGTGGGAGCGATGTGAGCTGTTTTGTCCACAGTCAGAGGCAGTCTGAACTTCCCAAAACTTGGCCACAGTCGAGTTCCCAGTCCCAGCAGGAGGTAGAATCTGTTTGGCGCATGTGTGTGCTCAGTCGTGTCCAACTCTTGTGACCCCGTGGACTGTGGCCCACCAAGTACTCTGCCCATAGGATTCTCCAGGCGAGAATACTGGGGTGGGTCGCCATTTCCTCTTCCAGGGGGTCTTCCCGGCCCAGGGGTCGACCCGTGTCTCCTGCAAGTCTGCTATAGTGCAGGTGGATTCCTTATACCTTGGAGCCACCGGGGAAGCCCCAGAATCTACCTCATCTTTCCTACACCCGGGTGTGCTTTGGGACTGCCTGGCGGATGGACGTGGTGGGAGTGCTGCTGTGTAACTTCTAAGGCAGGCTCGTCAAAGGGAATGTACTGACCACCGGGCGTTCTCTTTCCTGGGTCATGTGCCTTGGACACGCTGACTCTGTGTGAGAAGCCCAGCCACCCCGCACCTGTCATGCTGCACAAACCAGGTGGAGAGACCCCCTAGACACAGAGACGGCCAAGCAGTCCCAGTCCTTAGACATTCAGGGGCCCCCGGAGGTGCAAGTCACCGGCTTCCAGGTGACTGCAGTTCCCACCTGTGGCTTCATGGAGGACCCTGAGTGACAGCCCTTCATGCAGATGAGCTCAGACCCTGAGACAGTAATAAAATGATCAGGCTCAGATGCTGATGCCAAGAGCTGCCCAAGAAAACCTGTCCTGTGCTGCTGTTTCACCATCCGGTGGTCACCATGTGCGGGGGGAACGTCAGCTCGCTGGGTTTAGAAACTCAGCTTCTGGGAAAAGCTCTCCGCTGGGAGCTTCTCAGCAAAGAAAAAGTGAAGTCACTGCCTGTTCTTCCCTTCCTGGTCTCTCTTTGCAAAGAACAATCCTAGACTTCTAAAAATCGTACTTTCAAATAGTTGGCTCTTGCTTGTTAATAGTTTGCAAACACATGTTAAAATTTACTGGCTCACAAGATTGTTTCCAGCTTTTCAGGCACAAAGATAGTGAGGAAAAAAAAAAAAAAAAAAGCCCTGGCCAGACGACCATGTTTACTGGATGAAAACCTCTAGGAAAGGCACATGTTACGAAGAACAGGACTGGGCAGAAAGGAATCTACTTCAGGGGGACCTAACTACTGGCGTCTCTACAATTTTTGACCTTCACTCTCCGGTTGCATCTCTTTGCACTCTACAGCCTTCTGAGTTCTTCAGCAGCTTTATTTCATAAAAGAAAAGATCCTGAAGTTGATTTGTGGTCTTGTTCTTATGAATGGTGTTCACCCAACATTTCAAGCAGTGATCAAATTTCCTTCCTATCTTTTGCAGAAGACAGATAATGGTGTGATACAGTTCTAGGTGCAGAAAACTCAGTATTCCCCTTGTGGTAAAACCATGAATTTGAAATTAGTGCTAATTTACTCTAGCGCCACCACTAAAAGCCTTTGGGTACTTCGGGTAAATTAGCATAGATGCTCTGGGTTAAGGGCTTCCCTCGTGGCTCAGATGGTAAAGAATCTGCCTGCAATGCAGGAGACCTGGATTCGATCCTTGGGTCGGGACGATCCCCTGGAGGAGGGCATGCCAACCCACTCCAGTATTCTGGCCTGGAGAATTCCATGGACAATCCTGGAGAGCTACAGTCCATGGGGTTGCAAAGAGTTGGACACGACTGAGTGACTCACACTTTCACTTTCTCTGAGTTAAAGTCCCCTCCTGTTTCATCACATAAAGAATCTGCCTGCGATGCAGGAGACACAGAAGTTGTAGGTTCAATCCCTAGGTTGGGAATATCCCCTGGAAGAAGGCATGGCAACCCACTCCAGTAGTCTTGCCTGGAGAACCCCATGGACAGAGGAGCCTGACGGGATACAGTCCAAATGGTCACAAAAAGTCGGATATGACTGAACGACTAGAGACACAGGCATGCCTGTCAAAACAACACTACAATCACCAGCATCTTTACTTTGAAGAGTTGTATATGTTCAACTGAACAAAAGTGTTTAGAAGGTTCATGAAAATTTTTTAAATGTACAAAAATAAAAAATTTTTTTGTTCTCTTCAAACAAATAAAAAGTTAAAAAAAATCAGTGCTGTCTATAATGCCATATACAATGACAAGGAGGAAGCTGGAGATTGTTCTACTGAGCGCTGCTGCTGCTGCTGCTGCTGCTGCTACGTCGCTTCAGTCGTGTCCGACTCTGTGCGACCCATAGAAGGCAAGCCACCAGGCTCCCCCGTCCCTGGGATTCTCCAGGCAAGGACACTGGAGTGGGTTTCCATTTCCTTCTCCAATGCATGAAAGTGAAAAGTGAAAGTGAAGTCGCTCGGTCGTGTCCAACTCTTCTCGACCCCGTGGACTGCAGCCTACCAGGCTCCTCCGTCCATGGGATTTTCCAGGCAAGAATACTGGAGTGGGTGCCATTGCCTTCTCCCCTACCGAGTGAAGTCAGTCAGACAGAGAAAGACAAATAGCATATGGTAACAGTTATATATGGAATCTGAAAAAAAGGGGTACCTATAACATGAGCTTACCTATAACATGGGAGTAGATTTACAGAATTACAGGAGACAACAAACTTATGATTACCAAGGAGGTAAGGCGGGATAAGTTGGGAGACGAACTGACACACACACCACTGTATATCAAGAGATAACTAATACAGGTCTGCTGTATAGCATTGGGAACTCTACTCAATGCTCTGTAATGACCTACCTTGGGAAAACAAGCTAAAAAAGAGTGGCTGTGTGGACACGTATAATTGATTCACTTGGCTGTACACCTGGAACTAAGACAGCACTGTAAATCTACTAGACTCCAGTTTAAAGAAAACATCAGTGCTGTCGGATCGACTTTTGTGATGATAAGAAATTTCCCACCAGCTGCTCCGGAGTCCTTGGCACTGATGACTGAGAAACTGAACTTTTAGACTTTGCTCACTTTTAATTATTTTGAACTGAAATAGCCACTAGTGGGGAGTGGGCACTTTCTGGACACCTTTGGCTCCTGCGATGATGGCGTAAAGAGGACCAGCGCCACTGCTGACGGACGGCGTGCTAGACGCTGTGGGTCGGAGCAAGTGAGCCCGAGTCCTAGAGCGACAGATGCCGGCCAGCACACCTGCTCTACCCCATCAGTCAGGTTACTCTTCCTATCTGTAAAGACCCACTTAAAACACACTGCCGAACGCAGGGATTCACCTGGAGCCTCAGGAGACATGTGATGGCTGTTAAGCCCTCAGGATTAAGGAAGAAGCACTAATGTGGATCGTGAAGAAGCAGCAGATTTATGGACTGGCCCTGCCTCTACGATGTGAGTTCCCCCCGGGGTGGGCCACACTGGGGAGACACCAAAAGCATCTCAGAACCACCTGTGAGCTGAGATTATATTTTAAGAACCTATAATTTATATAAAAGTCTTGCAAATTAATGATATCACAGCATGTTTTTTAAACAGGCAGCATTTAGCAGCTTTCTGATTCTCCATGTAGAAGGAATCTCAAGAGTTTTACACCTGGGGTCTTTCTTGCTTCCTCTTCATTAATCTTTTTTTTTTTTTTTCCTGTCATTTGCTTTTATGTATATTTTTATCCCCTGTGGTTCTTGACTAACATTTTTAAATTGACATTTGCTTTCTGCTACACATAGGAAAGACTCTCAACTGCAGCCTCAATATTTTGTCTCCTTTCCCTACTGTGTGACGAGTTGGCACCTGACTTCTCCAAATTTTCAATTCCAGGGCAGGTAGACTTCTCATGTACACACAGACAGAAAGCATGTTTAGGCTTTACAGGCTATTTCAAGGCCTGTTTATACAAATTAATAGAGTTCATGGATGGTGTTCAAATTTGGTTGGGGCTCCATCTTATATACAAGATTGCAAATTTTCCATCTTGTTCAGTACTTTTTTAAATTTATGATGCTGTCTTGAGTCTATATTTTACATTTTCCCATCTCATTGGGCTGTGCTGTGCTAAGTTGCTTCAGTTATATATGACTCTTTGTGACCCAATGGACCATAACCTACCAGGCTCCTCTGTCCATGGGATTCTCCAGACAAGAGTACTGGAGTGGGTTGTCATGCCCTCCTCCAGAGGATCTTCCCGATCCAGGGATCGAACCTGCATCTCTTATGTTTCCTGCATTGGCAGGCCAGTTCTTTGCCCCTGGGAAGCTCCTCCCATCTCATTAGGCTTAGCCTTTTAGATGCTATTCTTCCTTTCCTAACATATCCCCCCGGCCCCAGTTTTGTTTCAACCACAGTGATCTGCTCTATAATGCACTGTAGAAATCTACAAGTAATACTGGGGAAGTGGGCCTGATCTACCTTCTCAGGGAGCATATTTACAACTTGCGGAGACTATAAGACCCTTCTAGTTTGTCTTGTACACTGAGAAGAAGAGGAGAAGGGCTTGCTCCTTTGGAAGGCCTTCTCTTTCTATTTATTTTCACATCTAAATCCACCTGAAGGCTCTCCTCCAGACGGTTTCTCTCATGTTTTTGCTATGTCCCATATTATCATGATGCTGAAAACACACATTTGTCCTCTTCTCCCAAAGTAATGAATTTCTCCTTCATCTCCATCTAAGCATTACTGTAACGTGACTCATACATGACAACAGCAATTAAAAAAAAATTCTCCTGAAGATCTATTCTTTCTAAAGTAACGGATGAAGAGCGTCTTTGAAGATTACTAGGGTCAAGTCCTTGCTGTGAAAGATCTCACAGACCAGATTTCTGGTCCATGGGCTGCCCATCTCCTTGGTGTCAAAGATGAACTTATGGCTTTGCTGAGCTTTTGCATTTTTGGCTCATTTATTTACCAAAGAATTTGTGTTCCCTCCTCTGTTCATGTAATATTTTCCAATGAAACCTATGCAGCCATCTCATCTAGAATCTCACCTGGCATCACCACCTCTTTCTCTATTTCCCTATGCAGCCGTGGTCTTCTAAAATACTCTGTGTATTTATCTGTCTCTTGTGTTTTCCATCTGTCTCCCCCACTAGAGTGCAGGCCCCAGGAGGGAAGGTATCTTGGTTTGCTTCATATATTGTGCATCCTCCTGGGCCTAGAATGGGGCCTCACTTTCCAAGGGTGATAGCTAAAATCTGTGAATTTGTTAAACTTTTCTGCAAAGAAGGACCGCCTCTGCATTTCATAATTCTAAAAATTAGTAATTAGGCAATAATGCCACATGAACTAACCTATGATGAGTTTACTTGAGAATAAACTGTGGTTTTGCCTAAATATGTCTAGACCACCAACGCAGAAACTTTTGTTGTCTGGTCTCCAAAATTTCACTCATTGAGTTCTGCCGAGTCATGTTTCTCCCCTGCGTGAATTGGTTCAGTTACTGTGTGCAGATAAAGCAGGCTTAATTTTTAATTAGGTTGTGATAACAGGGAAGCCGGATGAATCTCTTTAGCTTTCTAATTCGCAGAAGTTTACATGGACTAGCGACCGACTTTCTGAATTGTTCTGTTTGAGGCTCCTCATTGGATGTGGAAGTTGGGATAGGAGTGAAGGAAAGTGATATATAAGTAGCTTTTCCCTAAGAGGCTTAGAGATTTGAATTAATATTCTTTATCTTTAATGATTAAGGGGCCCCTGGCAAGCCAAGGATGGATTTAATTCTATTAAAAATATACCAGGGCGGCAGTGCTGCACGGGGCACCCAAAGGCCGGAAGTCAAGCATCCATGACCCAGCGGGGCAGCCCCTTCCCTCCCCAGGGCTAACCTTCATTCGCCGAGTCCCTCGCTGCAGCCCATAGGCAGGCGCTCACAGCCTCGTAGGAGGCGCTCAGCCGCGTGGCTGGGTCCCTCTTTGGCTTGGGCGGAGGCTGTTTCCGTGGCGACGGGAGGCCGCTGCCGTCATCCAGGCTGAACACCGAGTGCAGAGAAGGGGGCCTGGAGGGCGGACCGGCCAGGGACTGGGTCAGGCCGTCCACTGCTGCGGGGACTGAGATGGAGCTACAGTGGAGACGCCTCGGTCTGCTCTTGTCTTCAGCTCTGTGGGGAGAGAATGAACACACAGAGCCCCAGCGGAGGGACCCAGAGCCATCGTTCAGATGGTAGCAGTGAAGCGGCTCAAGCACACGTCATCTCGGCTCTTGGGTAAATCAGCCTTCCCGCGAGGCTGGAGGATGCCTGCGGGGCTCCGGTACCCAGGGCCTCTAGAGGCAGCCACTCCATCCTTCCAGCCCCGCTTCCCGACAGATAAGCACGTGCGAATCTCATCATGATTACTTCAGAAAAACATCTCACCCAAACCCAAGACGTCTCAAGGAGTGCCACATTTGCCATCAGGCATTCGCTGAGTCAATTTTTCACACTCCGATTATTAAGCAAATCAAAAAACCAGAATTTCAATCTGAATGATAATTTCTGGGAAGTTCATCTTAATAGAGAGTTACTGATGCATCAGTTGCTGGGAGTTCATCACTGCTCATCCTTGCAAAAGAGTATATACTTACAATGATCAAAGATTTTCATTTTCCCTGTCTCTCTCTCTCTTTCCCTTGCCATTTAAATTCCATCAGCAATTATTTAATTATGTGCAGAATTGTTATTTTTCTTCTGTGGCTCCATCTGGTTGCCCAATGCCAAGTGAACTGCTGGTATTCAATAAATAAATAGACAACTACTTCTTCACTTAATTTTATAGCAGGCAAATGAATACATGATGAAATTGAGAAATTGGGGTGGCTGTTTAGCTCCAGCAGAGAAAATAATAAATATTATTCTGGAAGTCATATAAAATTAATAGTTATCTGGTTAAAAAAAAATTTCCTTCTGGCTTCACATGTCAATGTAATCGTGTGCGAGGGAGATGCCAACGCGTTCATTTCACAAGGAGTCTCGGAGCATTTGTTTTTATAATTATATCTTTGTGTGGCAGAGAACCAACAGGGCTGGGATCCACTGCCGGGCAGATCAGACGCCCGTGTAGGAAATGAACGAGCTGAAGATGAAAGTGTGGCACTCGGAGGATAATTTGTTTTCCCTGTAATGTTTAATTACAGTTTTCCGTACAAAGGGAATTTTTTCAGCATTTAATCACTGAGATAGTTGAAGCTAATTAGTGAGGGACACACCACCATTTCCACTTTAATAAAAAATCATTTGACATTGCAGTCAAGGCCAAGGGGGGCGGTCATCTGCAGTGAGGAGCAACTAGATATTGCTGTGTTCCTATGGGAAAGTACCTCCCTGAGACTTTGGGAAGGTCATGTACACACTGCTATATTCAAAGTGGAGAGCAACAAGGACCCACTGTAGAGCACGTGGAGCTCAGTGTCACGTGGCAGCCTGGATGGGAGGGGGCTGCGGAGAATGGATACATGTATATGTATGGCTGAGTCCCTTCACTGCTGTTCGCCTGAAACTACCATACACTGATAATCGTCTATGTCCCAAATACAAAATAAAACAGTTAAAAGTCTGGGGAAAAACAATCTTCCTGACAGCAAATTAGGATGGAAAGGACCAGGGAGGGCTATCAGGCATGAGTATCGTCATTTGTCACAGGGAGACAAGAGCGGTGACGTGGAGAAGGACCTGGATTTCTTCACTTGTTTATTTCCAGCTCAGCATCCACCGTGAACTCTGAAAGCTTTCCCTGAAGCTTTCCTTACTGGCAAAGAAGATGAGCGAGCTTCCTAAGGGAAATATAATACAGGCCACCACCGATCAAGCTCACTGCTTTTGTGTTTTTAGAGTGGCTTCTCCATTTTGGGGGTCAAACTTTCAGACGTTTCTGTGAGTCAGCCTTATTTATATATATGACACTTGCGTAAAGATGTCGAGATTCCAGCTATACGTTTTTGCTAAGATGGAAATATTAGATGACTTAAAACTCGGTTGGTGAGGGACTTCCCTGGTGGCCCAGTGGTAAAGAATTCATCTGCCAATGCACAGGGCACGGGTTCGGTCCCCAGTCCCAGATTATCCCACATGCTGTGGGACAACATGGCCTGGGCTCCATAACTACTGAGCCAGAGCCCTAGATCCTGTGCTTCCCAACGAGAGGACCCACCACGATGAGAAGCCCACTCACTGCACCTCGAGGGTAGCTCTCAATACCCGCTCACGGAAACCAGAGAAAACCAGTGCAGCAGCAAAGACCCAGCACGGCTGATAAAGAACGAAATAAAAAATTAAAAAAAAAAAATCTTGGTGCTGGAGGTGGCAAATGATACAGGCATTAGTGTAGCAATTATTTCACGTGGCCTGAACTAACACACAGAGCATCCGTTTTCTAGAAGGGAAGCCCAGGCAATGTATCCTTTCAGATGTCAGGAGGTTTCACTTTACACAGTGGGCATGCGTATATGAGTGTTCTTCTCCCTACGGTCACGTGTGATTGAACTTTACATTAAGAGCTATCAGCACTGGGACTTCCTTGGGGTCCGGTGGTTAAGACTTCGCCTTCCCAAGCCACGGGGTGTGGGTCTGATCCCTGGTGAGGGAGCTGAAATCCCACGGGCTTCGTGGCCAAAATACCAAAATATGAAACAGAAGCAATATTGCAACAAACTCAGTGAGGACTCTAAAAATGGTCCATATAAAAAAACCATATTTTGAAGAGCACTATGGGCATTTTCTTGCTCCCCCCACCCTGATGAACCACGTGGGTGATGGGAGCTGGACACCGCCCGCCTTTACCTTTTGGAGCCTTCCTCCTGCTTGCCCCTGGCCTCCAACTTCTCTCTGTGGAAAGCAGCGTTCATCTCGTTCCGAAGCCGGTCATTCTCGCGGGCGATGTCCGAGGCGTTCTGAACAACCAGGGCGTCATAGGTCTTCAGCCCCAGGTCCTCTGTGACCTGCAGGAAGCTGTTGATGGATGTGACCTCCTGCTGCCGTATGCTCCTTTTCTGATGCAAGTGCTGGCGGGCTAAAAATCCTCTGACCACTTCAGTGAAAGAACACAACGGTGGGTCAGAAATCCAGACGTACACCAACAAGCCACAGATACATCATGTCTAAAGAATAAGTGTTAGCTGCTCAGTCGTGTCCGACTCTTTGTGACCCCATGGACTGCAGCCCGCCAGGCTCCTCTGTCCATGGGATTCTCCAGGAATATTGGAGTGCAGTTGCCATTGCCTCCTCCAAGGGATCTTCCTGACCCAGGGATCAAACCCAGGTCTCCCACATTCCAGGCAGAATTTTTACCGACTGAGCCACCAGGGAAGCTCTAAAATAAAATATTCTTCACCCAGTCTAGGACTTTACTAAAACATTCTAATGTTGTCTTAAAAAAGATACCCACACTTTTAGGAATGACAGGAATGGAGGTAAAAACCCTTACCCTGACTGGGCAGGTAATATCCTGACAAAGCTCCCTCCTTCTATGGTAACACAGTCTGGACATTGATGGAAGGAAGTCCAAACCCCAGAGAATTCTGGGTGTGTCCCAATGCACCAACTGCATTATATCAGATTTTAACAGAAACCTCTGAGGCCCCTGGAAGTAGTCTCTGAGAATGTCATGCACATACTGTTCACAGGACTGGGATTTAAGTCGTAGAAAAACCAGCTCTGCATTTAAGGCTCTGGGAAGAGATTGTGTAGAAATATGGGGCATCCTTCTGCTTTCTGGGGAAGCAGGGCTAGAAAAACATGCAAGAATCAGGGGAAAAACAGGTGGGTGAACACACTTTGAAATCACTAATATGTCAGTAACAAATGTAAGACTTGCAAAGAAAAATCATGCCCGCTGTTCAAAGGCACTGCCACATGCCAGGATCCCATCCCATCTTTCAAGGCCCAAACTCAACGATCACTGATGTACGCATCCCTTCATTCTGTGGGCTTTCCAGGTGGCACTAGTGGTAAAGAATCTTCCTTCCAAAACAGGAGATACAAGAAACATGGGTTTGATCCCTGGGATGGGAAGTTTCTCTGGAGAAGGAAATGGCAACCCACTCCAGTATTCTTGCCTAGGAAATCCAATGGGTGGAGGAGCCTGGCGGGCTACAGTCCATGAGGTTGCAAAGAATCTGACACGCCTTAGCAACTCAACAACAACAAATCTTCATTTTGTACCCAAAGAAACAGAAGCTTACTGAGGTTAAGAAAATTCCTCCAAGGAGACATGGCCAACCAACAGTAGAGGCCAGGGTTCGAATCTCTGCTCTTACGAGGCCAAGCTCCATCATGCAGCCCTGGAGACATGCTCTGGAGCTCTCCAGATGGGTCACAACAGGGAAGGTGTAAGGAAGTGTGTTTGGGATCAATACAAGGAAGACATTTCAAACAATGAGCAAAGCTGGTCAATGGATCAGGCATGTCATGGGAAAAAGGGTCAGTTCCCAGTCCCTGGGCAAGTTAAAAACAGGATGGGCCCTGCTCAGGGAGGCTCTGACAGGTGTGGGGGGTGGGGTGGGGGAGTGGTTTCCAATAGTTGCCCAGATGCGTCTCTTCCCAGTCTAAGTTTCTAAGACTAGAAGGAGTTGTTTGGATTATAGGAAGAGCTATAATTGTAGGGAAGATTAATGTGGGTATGTGCTCAGTCGCTCAGTCATGTCCGACTCTTTGCAATTCCCATAGACGGCAGCCCACCAGGCTCCCCCGTCCCTGGGATTCTTCAGGCAGGAATACTGGAGTGGGTTGCCATTCCCTTCTCCAAATGTGCTATAAAGACACTTTATTCTCCTCTGTAGGGAGGAAATTACCCTGCAAAACATTAAGTGTTTTAAAATATTTCCTGGCTATGGGAGGACAAATGTGTAGGTATCTACATATGTCTAGGATATTTACTGAGATACCTTGACTCTGTTCAAATTGTTAATCAGCCATATCACAATACAAAATGTTTTTGGTTAATAAAAATAAATTAAAAAAATTTTTAAAGGGTGGGAAGGTGGACACAACTTTCTACAATTATGGCTTCAGAGGCAAAAAATACACAGATGTCTAAAATGCTCAAGGGCTCTTTTTTCTCAGACGGCAATACTAAATGTTTAGTTACTCTGAAATGCGGTTGTATTAACTGTAGAAACAGTCATGCTGAACTAATCTAAAAGAGAAAAAGATTAAACAGTGAAAGGTACAATCAGACTTCAGGAATATAAAATGCAGAATAAAACGCAGAAATATTAACCATGTGACAGGCACAGGGAGAGAGAGAAGCAGAAAGCCTCAAACTGGCCAGTTGACTTGCTCATTTGAAAAAGAGAGACTGTGACGTTTTGGTAGCTGAAGGGGAGGGTATATTCAAGATGTTTAATCTCTCAGAATAAAGAGATGGTTAACGTGGACAAGCCAGACTTCTGACCTCCGACTACAGAAGGACAATTCACTGGATTTGTGTTCACCCGGGAATCCTCTGTCTGCTGTTCAGACTCTGTTTTCCTGCACTTCACGCCAGTGATCGTCAAAAAATTTTATTAAAATTGTTATAGGAGTTGCTAAAATGTGGCATCTTTACTACGAGACAACTAATGAACTAAATCTGCCACAAATAGGTAATTGATTGTCTCTTTCTGACAATTCCATGCAGGGTAAAATGAAGGTATACAGTCAGAGGAAAACTTCTGTTGGGAATAATCTGTAATTGAAATGATTAAACTTAAGGAAGTTACAGCTTTCTTCCACCTAATATTTACAAGGAAAACCTGAGAACTCTTGAAAAACTGGAAATGACTCCAGATGCTATAACTTCTGAGTGAATTTCACATGTGCAAAAAGGACCGAAGCTATGGTTCCAAGAGATGTAAAAATAAAAATCAGTAAGTAAATACTTTGCATTGAAGAGCCTGTAAATTAAAAAAAAAAATGCTTTTACAGCCATTATTTCATTTATGCGATAGAAAATTATGGTTTTTATCTTGGTGCCATTTTTAAAAACCCATTCTCGATTTTTATCATTAGAGCTAAGGAAAGAACCACGGTTCTGCTCATTTCTTGTTTCAGCTCTGCAGGGCTCAGAGACTTAACACTGGTAAGCAACCCGAGGAGGCACTTCTAGTGGGCACCCCTGCTGGAGGGCAGAGTGCACAGTCCTCTAATTACACGTTCCAGGAGAACGTTCATGCTAGTTGCTCAGTCGGATACAACTCTTTGAGACTCCATGGACTGTAGCCTGCCAGGCTCCTCCGCCCATGGGATTTCCCAGGCACGAATACTGGAGTGGGTTGCCATTTCCTCCTTCAGGGGATCTTCCCAACCCAGCGATCGAACCCAGGTTTCCCACATTGCGAGCAAACTCTTTATCATCTGAGCTACCAGGGGAGCCCTGAAAGAGTGACGTGTATAACAAGGGGGTGACTCCACAGCCCAGGGCCTAGCATACTCAGTCCCACCTCCAGCCCGAGGCTACAAATACACGTTCAGATTCAGCGGGTCTGGGGCAGGCGGGGCCTGAGACTCTGCATTTCTCACCAGCTCCCAGGGGATGCCAGGTCTGACCACACAAACAGGAACTGCAAAGGTGGTGGTCAAGAGTGGACCTGTGAGCCCAGCCTTTCCCTACACTGTGTATATAAGCTATATGTGTGCTTAGTCACTCAGTCGTGTTCGACTCTTTACAACCCCAGGAACTGTAGCCGACCAGGCTCCTCTGTCCATGGGATTCTCCAGGCAAGAATACTGGAATGAATTGCTACTTCCTTCTCCAGGGGATCTTCCCAACCCAGGAATCGAATCTGCGTCTCCTGCACTGCAGGCAGATTCTTTAACATCTGAGCCACCAGGGAAGTCCGCAAAGGAGGCCAGACCAGCCTAACCCAGACAGAAGCAAGGAGTGCACATAGCTGGGAGTTGGCCCTTTCCTCACCAGAGGCTCCTCCCACCACCCCGATCTCCAGGCTGGTCAAAGTGACCTCAGGGGACCAGGCAGAGAGCCTGCCATGTGGTCTGGGGTTTGGAGGAGTGGCTGCCAGAGGCTGACTGCAGGAGTAGCCCAGGAATCTGAATGCAGAGCTGCACCCAAGTGTCACATGGGGCTTTCCCCCCCCACTGCAGGTGTGGAGGTGCCTTCTTCTTGTCCTGTGTTTCTTGCAGGATCAACAAACTAGTTATTTTCAAGGTGTGCATGTGTGCGTGATCAGTCACTTCAGTCGTGTCTGACTCTTTCCAACCCCATGGACTGTAGCCTACCAGGCTCCTCTGTCCATGGGATTTTCCAGGCAGAATATTGCCATTTCCTCCTCCAGGGGATCTTCCCAAACCCAGGGATCAAACCCTTGTCTCCTGTGTCTCCTGCATTACAGGCGCATTCTTTACCCACTGAGCCAACAGGGAAGCCCATTTTCAAGGTGAGGGATGCATCCATTAAAAGATACGTATATTCCCTCTTCCAAATGATGGCTTAGGTGACAATGAGGCACAGAACTGCAGATGGAATGACCAGGGAATAAAGCACACTCTGATCTAGAAACAGGTAAACAGCCAACTTAGCCACAGTGCTTTCTGAACTCCAGAAACCTATTTATTTGCCCAAAGGTGGTGCCATGGGATGGACAGACATAGGGCCATGGCAGGGTCCTCTCTAACGTAGGTCCCCCAAAGATTTAAATGTGGGGGTTCACTCAATGGTTTGTATTTCACAGTTCAGCAAAGTTCAGAACTGTGACTGCACTGTGACTGTGAAATGTGTGACTGTTACCTTTTTGGCAGGTGATAATTTTTCTCTGCAGCTGGCGGCACAGATCGTTCAGCTGGCTGGCGTGCCAGTATTTCAGGAACACTTTCCGAACTCCAATCTAAAACGCAAACAGCAGGGAGACATTTAGCAGCAGGAAGATGCCAAAATAACAACGGGAAAATATTCAGGCAAGAGATTTTTTTTTTTTTCTTTTCAGAAAAGGATTAGCAGAAGCAAAGCTAACAAAAGTAATTCCAGTACCTCCTCTGTTTTTTTAAAACATTTTTCCACTTAATCAAAATCTCAAAGCTTTTGCCCTAATAAGTATGTTTTCTGTATGTAAACAGTGTCACTAACGTTTGCAAATACCCATCCACTGCAGTTGGGGTGGCTGCGCCAGGCAGTCGAAAGGAAAACACTGGTCTTGACTCTTTACTGGAAGATACAACCATTCCCATGAATGAATTCCTAAGTTCCAGAGCTAAACTCTTATCTTTCCTCTTTTTCAATCCTTTTCTTTCCTCAACTCACAGTAAGGAGGGCAAGTCTGTGAAAAGGGAAAAAAACCAACAAACAAAAAGACCATAAACAAAAGCTACTTAAAGCTGACACATGGAACTGTTTCATGGCAATGGTTTTTTCCTACTACTCCATGTATTATTATAAACCAAGTGTTTACGCAACTGCAACTGTAGAACTTCAGCACAAAAGTAAAGCGTCTCCACACAGTCGTCTCTGAGCAATAATCTCGAGGTCTGCCTGAACAGTAGCCATACCGTGAGCATCCTTATCTAGGGTTTGAAAAACGGAGTTTAGGCATATTACCGAATCAGCTTCTACTGAAAGCTCTGGTGGTATACAAGTTGGCCCAAATGTTCCACTATTGATGAAGACAGCTGCCAAAGAATGTTCTTAAAAACACATAACAATAAGCCACAGCCGTGCATTTTCACGATAATTTTCCGGTGTGTTGTGTTTATTTTCTCAGAATTCACAGGACTGGGGTAGGTGTGAGGACTGTCCTTCACAATGGAAATGCTTACAGTCTCTTCGGGGAAGCAGAAGTGAATCAGTGCAGAAGAGCCTGGGAAATACTAAGATGAAGGGGCTGTGGATGCTCAGAGATGATGTCCTGTTAGATAAGAAAAAACACGGCCTGGGCAGACCTTGTGATACTGTTCATGGTCATCTCCTTAGCATTGGAGACAAGCACCATGGAACACGTGCTCCCAAGCATGGGCTGTGAGCACTGACACGCTGACCCTTGAAGCCTGTGGCCGACCTCACAGGGACACGAGGCTGGCAAAGGTCTAAACACCATTAGGTATCAGAGAGGCTGACAGGTCAGACTGGTTATCAGACTGCAGAGCCTGAGGTGATGTTATGAAGCTTTTCACATGGAAGCTGAGTTGACTCCCAGACATACTTTGTCACATTCCAGAGATCAAACCAGTCAAGCCTATGGAAATCAACCTGGAATATTCCTTGGAAGTACTGATGCTGAAGCTGAAGTTCCAATACTTTGGCCACCTGATGCGAACAGCCAACTCTTTAGAAAAGACCCTGATGCTGGAAATGATTGAGGGCAGGAGGAGAAGGGGATGACAGAGGATGAGGTAGTTGGATGGCATCACTGACTCCATGGACATGAGTTTGAGCAAACTCAGGGAGATAGTGAAGGACAGGGAAGCCTGGCGTGCTGCAATCCAATGGGGTTGCAGAGTCTGACATGACTTGGCGACTGAACAACAACAGTCTTTCCATCTAGCTCTCCTGTAGGCCAGTTTGCTGTGTTCATGAAACAGTTTTGCAAGAGATTGAGACCTAAATCTTGCATTACAGCAGTTGAGCTAGCTCTTTGAACGGGCAGGGAAAGCCCTTTCCACTCTCCTGTTTCTGAGGCTCCTGGTTGACTAGATGTCCTCCTTCATTTACTTTTCTTTTTGTTGGTTGAAGTACGAGGCAGGCACTTGAGTGGGTGGCCACAGAGAATTGGTACTTTTCTCCCCATTGTATTGCCATTCTGTCTCCCCAGTTATTTTCCATAATTCATAGTGTTTTTTTTTTTTCTTCCCAACTGCTGACTTATTTTGGCAGTCAACAGGAAGAACAGTTGGTACTGTCTGTGAGCACCACGGAGCAAATCTGTGAGACAGGCACTCGGTGCGGGGCGGGGTGGGGGGGACATGTCATCTTCTGTTCATTGTCGATTGTGGAATGTAACTCACTGTGGATGTATGTGTGCTAAGTCGCTTCAGTCATGCCTGGCTCTTTCTGACCCCATGGATTGTAACCTGCCAGCCTCCTCTGTCCATGGGATTCTCCAGGCAAAAATACTGGAGTGGGTTTCCATGCCCTCCTCCAGGGGATCTTCCAGACCCAGAGATCAAACCCATATCTCTTTTCTCCTACACTGGCAGGGACTTCCCTGGTGGCTCAGATGGTAAAGAATCTGCCTGTGATGCAGGAGACCTGGGTTTGATCCCTGGGTTAGGAAGATACCCTGGAGAAGAGAATGGCTACCCCTTCCAGTATTCTTGCTTCGAGAACTCCATGGACAGAGGAGCCTGGCAGGCAGGCTACAGTCCCTGGAGTCACAAAGACTTGGACATGACTGAGAAACTAATACTTTCGCTTTACCACTAGCGCCACCTGGGAAGCCCATGTGACTCACGATAGGAAACTAAATCCGCAAAGCAAAATCTATGCAGACTTGGATTCTGAAACAAAACTCTCAAAGCATTATAGGTAGCGATGCTATACAGCAGGCAGCCTCAGTATGACCACTGCAGGGCGCTCGCCATGGGGGAGCCCTCAGAGTGGAAATGCAAGGGCTGGAATATAGTTCTTCTCCCTTAATTCAGTGGAGACCATGGGTGGGAAGAGAGCTGGGTGGGATGGCGAAGATCTCTTCTAGTGATATTTCTAACAGCCACTCCAAAAATTCCAAGTAGGTGGATCTTGAGAACTTTGCTAGATTTGAGGATACAAAAAAAATTTCCAGGGATGATGGGAAAAGATGAAAGTGGAACAGGAACACTAGGCAAGGAGCAGAAAACGACAAACAGGCTTGAGTGGAGAGGCAGGAGGGAGGAGGCCACGCCTGTCCCTGCTGGCCACACTGGGAGGCACATTCCAGGGAAAGCAGAGACACTTTCCTGTGAACGTGGGGCATACACTGGGAAATTGAAGAGGAGGCCATCTAACTTTGTACCAATTATTCTGGAAATGTACGAAGTTCCAGAAAGTAAGAAAGAGAAAAACAAGTATCATATATGAACACATATATGTGGAATCTAGAAAAAATGGGACAGCTGAGTCTATTTGCAGGGCAAGAATAGAGACACAGATGTAGAGAGATGTGGAGGCCGGGTGGGGAAGGCGGGGTGGGGTGAACTGGGAGGCTGGGATTGACATATATGCACTTCCAGGTGTGAAACAGGTCATCATGGGAAGCTGCTGTATAGCACAGAGAGCTCAGCCCGGGGCTCTGTGATGACCTGGAGGGGTACAATGGTGGGGTAGGGAGTCCCAAGAGGGAGTGGAAATATGTATGCATAACGCCGATTCAGTTCATTGTACAGCAGAAACTAACACGACATTGGAAGGCAACTATAGCCCAATTGAAAAAGCAAGAAAAGCCTGGCTTGAGAATGGATTGTTGGGTATGGTTTTGGCAGGACACCATAATGGGATCAATGATTCAGGTTTGGAAGGTTCCACAGCTGTTGCTTGTCCGTTGGCCGATTTCCATTTGTCCTGGGCCCCGCCTTCAGGAGTGGATTTTTGATGCCTGTTTCTTCCCTTCTGGTAGGGCTTGCATGACCTTCATCTGCTTTCCCAGAGTAGCCGATGAATGACCCTTAGATTCTCTCAGCATGCTGCAGTAGGTATTCACCACTGCACGTGGATATTTACATTTCCAGAAGAATGTGAAGAGATACTCCTGAACTTCACAAGTGGTAGGGTTGTGAGGAAGGTGACCGATTAGAAACAGAAGATGAGGAATTGTGAAGTCCTGGTAAAAGATGAGTCAGAGAAACAGATGATAATGTCTTCCAGGATGAAAAGAAGGTATGATGAACACCGAACACATAAGCCAGGACTGGAAGTCATTCAGCAAGTTGGAAATAAGACCTCTGACTCAGTAGGTGATACGAATAAATGATGGAGGGACTAAATGAAAAAGACAGAAGACAGAAGGTTGGGCACGATGATGTAGCTATTTAGCTGATCCTTCTCTTCCTGGATAGCTCAGTTGGTAAAGAATCTGTCTGCAATGTAGGAGACCCTGGTTGGATTCCTGGGTCGGGAAGATCCCCTGGAGAAGGGAAAGGCTACCCACTCCAGTATTCTGGCCTGGAGAATTCCATGGGGTCGCAAAGAGTCGGACACGACCGAGTGACTTTCACTTTCACTTTGTCCTCTACCGCGGGCTTTCCAGGTGGCCCTACTGTCTACCGTCCGTGGAGTCTTGAGGAGTTGGATGTGACTGAGCGACTTCACTTTCACGTTTCACTTTCATGCATTGGAGAAGGAAATGGCAACCCACTCCAGTGTTCTTGCCTGGAGAATCCCAGGGATGGGGGAGCCTGGTGGGCTGCCGTCTATGGGGTCTCACACAGTGGGACACGACTGAAGTGACTTAGCAGCAGCAGTGGTAAAGAACCTGCCTGCCAATGCAGGTAGATGTAAGAGACGTGGGTTCCGTCTCTGAGTTAAGAAGGTCCCCTGAGGAGGGCAGGGCAGCCCACTCCAGTATTCTTGCCTGGAGAATACCATGGACAGAAGAGTCTGGCAGGCCACAGTCCATGGGGTCGCAAGGGTCGGACATGACTGACCAACTAAACCACCACCACCACCATCCAATAGGCAGATTCATTCAGTCATTCTTTATTTTTATTGTTTAACCACATGACTTATCTATGGGTTGCTTATGTCTGGAGATGCTCATTGAAATTTTTGCCTTCTTATACTGTTCATGGAGTTCTCATGGCAAGAATATTGGAGTGGTTTGCCATTTCTTGCCTCCAGATTGAAGGCAAAAGAACAGGGCAGTAGAGGATGAGACAGATGGATAGCATCACTGGCTCATCACCAACTCAATGGACCTGAACTTGGGGAAACTCCAGGATAGTGAGGGACAGGGACACCTGTCCATGGGGTCGCAAACGGACACCACTTAGTGACTGAACAACAACTAAACTTGTTAGCATTTGCTTGGCTATGCTGGCTGAGGGAGCTTTCCCCAAGAGAGCAAATTGAGAATAGGGCCACGGTTGTGATAAGCAGGACATTATGAACAGAACCACACAGTATAACTGAGAAAAAAAAAAAGAGCATCTTATTTGTTGACACCATGCTAGGATATGTGGCCTAGATGGTAAAGAATCCACCTGCAACGCAGGAGACTTGAGTTTAGTCCCTGGGTCAGGCCTGGAGAAGGGAATGGCTACCCACTCCACTATTCTTGCCTGAAATATCCCAAGGACAGAGGAGCCTGGCGGGCTACATCCATGGGGTCGCAAAGAGTCGGACATGACTGATAGAGTAACATTTTCACTTTCACTATGATAAGATATAAGAACTTAATGAAGCATTACTGAATGTACTAAACATGTAGTCATCTCAAAGAGACTGTAAAATAAAATATCCCAAATTTTATTCTTCAAAAATATGAAACAGATTCACCCCAAAAATGTTTCTTTCTCCTTAAAAATGAAATTAGCCATTTAGTAGTATTTCAGATTCCTTCTTCAGAAATTATTCCGAATAATACATTTCAGTCCTTAAGGCCTCGGCTCTCAATGATACCAAGGATTACTGTTGCTGTTTGGTCACTCAGTCATGTCCAGCTCTTTTGTGACCACATGGACTCTAGCCCACCAGGCTCCTCTGTCCATGGGATTTCCCAGGGAAGAATACTGGAGGGGCTTGCCATTCCCTTCTCCAGGGGATCTTCTGACGCAGGGATCCAACCTTTTTCTCCTACATTGCAGGTGAATTCTTTACGGCTGAGCTACCAAGGATCTATACTAAGGATTAGTAGGACATAAATCAAGGAACCTATCTTCATCAGGAAAACCCAGACAAGATCCCTGCGTTTTCAGGCATTTACCTTGTCTATTAATGACACCGACAAGGAGAAAAGTGTTGGTCATTTTGATTTCGTTTGCGTGCTGAATTCATACACATTTACTCTGAAATCAGTGCCTTGGTACGCTATATCAAATCCAGTAAATTAAGATTCATCTGAATGAGACCAAATGTCGGGAGCACCTCCACTCTTGACTTTGGTTGCATTCTCTTCTAAAAAGCTGTTCTCACAACCAGAGAAAAGGAGAGCCTGACACGTTCTCCCACCCAGCCCTCCCCATGTACACCCTGGAGGCAGCGTGTTCCTATCTGAGACGAAAACCTTAATGTCATCCTGACTCCTGTAAAGTAAGCCATCTGTGAGTAGAGTCATCGCTATTTTTATTAGAAAACCATTAGGTTTTTTTTTTTTTTCCTTTCTTGAAGGGACAGATTTTAAAAGATGAAACAAAATTGTCATTGATGACTTTGAGAGTTTCAATGACTGATACAGTTTTTAGGGGTTTTTCAGGGATGCAGGCTACGGAAACAGAGACAAGGCTGGATGGGCAGTTGCCATGCAGCGCAGGTGGCCTGGAGGCTGCGCTAGAGATGCTGAGGGCATCTGCGAGGTCCCTACCCTGCCTCCCTGTCCTCATCCTCAACTCTGACTGTCACTTCCAACCAGAGAGGCAGACATGGAGGGCTGCCCTTCTTGGAAAGAGGAGAGGGTCCCACACTTCCTGCTTCCGTGGCCTCACTTTTTCAGGGGCGTCCTTCAACACTTCACCACCATTTCTGCATCACTGGCCTCACCTTTTTAGGGACATTCCCCCATCCGATCACCCCTTGCTGTTTGGAAGATCGTGGGCAAAACTACCTTCAGAAAAGCCATCTGTGAATTAGAGTCATCACTGTTTTTATTAGAAAACCATTAGGGCTTTTGTTTTTGTTTTCTGAAGTGACAGATTTTAAAAGATTAAACAAAATTGTCATTGATGACTTCAAACGTTTCAATTACTGATACAGTTTTGAATGTATCTTTCTAAACACCAGTCTCATTATGTTCTGTTGTGGTTCAGTCACCCAGTCATGTTCGACTCTTTGCGACCCCATGGACTGCAGCATACCAGGCCTCCCTGTCCCTCACCATCTCCTGAAGCTTGCCCAAGTTCATGTCCATTGCATCTATGCTTAAAATTATTTAGTAGCAGGTCATAATTTCCAAGATCATGCTCAAACTCTCTTGAAATGTTTATTAGACTTTCTATAGTACAAGATCCTTTTCCAATGCAATTGAGTTTATTCTCAAATTATATCATCTTTCTTATTGTTTCTAAATAGGAACATTTTTCTCCTTCTGGCTTAACATATAACACTGTATTTTTCTTCATATCTCTCTCTAAATCATCTGCTAGAATGGCTCCTATTCATCCTTCAAAACCCAGATGGCTTCATGAACTCTCAGCCTAGTGGGTACTTTATAATAATGAATCATTAAAGTCATATATCTATGTCAGTAATGTACCTTGTAGATATCTCTATCTTCTAATGTACCTTCTAGAGATATCTCTACAGTGGAAGGCCACTGAATTCCCATTTTTGTCATTATTGGAATACCTGTTGGAATGTTCAACTTGACTGTGAAATATTTGTGGGCTAGGATACTGTTGGAAAAATATGAAGGGCACAATTTACACATATTAGGTGAAGGAAAGCAGATGGCATGACAAAATGGAAAAAACAGAATTTCAAAGAAAATGATTTTAATGGATAGTAGCTACAATGTTAGCTAAGATTTTTAAAATTATTTATTTCAAATAATTGAATCTTAAAAAAAATAAATCCATTTACACTATGCAAATGCATTCATTTAAGAAAAAAATGTGTCTAATGCAGCTGGAGAAACAGATGTTCCATGTCATATTTCTGGTGCCATCACATTCTGGTATAAGATAACTGTATCCAAAATCTAGGACTCCATCCTCTAATTCTTTACCTGCCCTTGGCTCACCTTGCCACTGCCTCCAGTCTGTTAACACCCTAGAAACCTTTCCATGATTTTGTATTGCCTGTAAGCTAAAACGCATGCTTTGGGGTTTGGCATTCAAACGCCCTCATAATATGATCTTTATTAATCTCTGATGGCCTAACACTTTTTACTCCTCTAAAAGAGACATTATTGACTTGAGATTCTAACTCCCCACGCACTGAGGGCAGAAACCCACGGGAGCCTTGTGTCAAGGGCCCGCAGCAGCTGAGCAGCGTTCTTAGTGAACGATGTCACCGCTGTGGCCACTGTTCCGTACGTGCCATCCCTGTATATCTGTGTCTGCGATTACTGGCAGCTTTTTGTTAATAGTTAGCACAGGTTAGATCTGACTGAGAAGGAGTTTACTGTGGGGGCTGATATTTTTGCTGCAAAATGCTGTACCCTTGTTATTATAGATAAAAAATTACTCTTTGAAATTTTTAATCTCCTTGGCTCTAAAAACACTAACATTATTCAAATACATACTTCCCATATAAAGGCAAGATATATAAAATCATAGCTGGGTTAAAAGTAGTCAACTTCTTTCACTGTGATGTTGGAATTTAAAGTGCCCTCCCAATGTCAACCTGTTCAATTTTCAAAACAGCTTTACTGACAACGACAAGGACAACACACTGTCTTATGTGTTTTGATGTCTGTGCCTCTCTCCCATCAGACTTGTTCCTCTCCCTGCTGATCTGAGAATGTCACCGCGCTCCTGTAAAACAGTTCTTCTCCTTTTCACCATGCAAAGCACTTTCTGTACTTACCAGGTAGTCTCTTCCTGACAGAAACAGTCCCCCACGAACGCCTACATTCCCACTTGCACGCTATGAACAGACCTTCACACGTTCCCGGCTATTTGTCATTTTCACATAGGACTTAGGTGCATTGTGTATTGTATCTTTCCTGGTTTTCCTCTCTCACGTTTGTTCACCCACTTATCCTACCATCTGTCTTATGTGTCTCTTCACTCATCATTCATCCATCCTCCTATCCACCCCTCCCTCCCTCTTTACATCCAGTCCTCTATCCATCCCTCCCTCCATCACCCCGTTCATAAATCACACATTTGTCAAGGGCTTTCCTAGTACCAGGCCCTGTGCCAGGCTCTAGACCACAAGGATGAATGGAATATGTCTTATACTCTCAGGAAGCTCAGTGAAACAACCACTTAACTAAAAGCCATCTCCTCCAGGCTGAATTCACATATTTCCCCTATTTACTTCTTTTTTAAAAAATTTTTTCTTTTGGGGTAAGAAATGGATTTATTCAGGTTCAGAGAGAAGCACACTCCACAGACAGAGCGTGGGCCATTGCAGAGGGTGAGCGCAGCCCTGTTTACTTCTTTGGTCTGTTACGTTTCTACAGAAGATCACTGTTTTTATGAATTTATACTTATTATTAGTATTTCCATATTTTACATTTTCATGGTGGCTAATACAGATATCCTAAAGTTCAGTCTGGCTCTGATTGCACTTTAAAACATCACCAAAGGATACATTTGTGCTAAACATAAGTTCTTTTCTCTTTTTTATAAACAGACCATTCTTGAATTTTAACTTTAACACAGAAAAGATAATTACAGCCACACACTCTAATAAGTACTGTATCTTCTGGTATTTGAAGAAGGTGGTTTGGCTTGAATTACATGTAATTACAGATTAAGAAAAATTAATTACTCTCACTCAGAATCCTATGACCTGTATAGCAAGCAGTGATGAATAAAAACCACTATTTTGAGCTTATGAGTGAATTATGTACCACGTGACCCTTTGTATTATTTCATTATGGAAATCATACCAATCTGGTCAAGAGTGCTCAAAACATATCTCTTCCTCCCAGAGCAACACTTCGTGAAAAGCAAACCAAAGCCAAACCCAAACAAGGTTTAGCTCCAAAAAGTGCACTGGGTAAGTTAACGGGTCCTCTCAGGGAGCACCTTTACTCTGTCTTTTTAACAAAAGGGCCTTGAATGTCAATAACTGTTATGCTGCCCCGTGGAATGAGGTTATAAATGATTAACAGCAGCATAAACACAATCACAGCCGTTGTCCCCACTGGGGTGTGGACACAAACTCGAGAGCCCTGCCACCACCAGCACTCTCCATGTTACTGCCACTGTGTGCCCTGATGTTGGCTTTACTGCTAAAGACGCGTATCTTCATGAGCCTGTGTCCTCATCATCTGGTCTTATATTCTTTTTTGAGAGTATTTTAGTGTGTTAGTCACTCAGCCATGTCCAGCTCTTTGCAACTCCATAGACTGTAGCCTGCCAGGCTCCTCTGGCCGTGGGATTCTCCAGGCAAGAATGCCATAGTGGGTTGTCATTCCCTTCTCCAGGGGATCTTCCTGACCCAGGGATTGAACGTGGGTTTCCCGCATTGCTGGCAGGTTCTTTACTGTCTGAGCCACCAGGAAAGCCTTCTAAGATATTTTTAAAAGATTACCTAGGCTTCCTAATTTTACAAATATTTCTTCTGTGGTTCATTCATATTTGCTTTGCAACTCACCTATGTTTATTTTGTTTAACTGTCTTCTGCTTTCAATGCCTATGGGGCCAGGTCTTTCCATCTTTTTTTCAGTATGATTTTTACTGGAATTTAGCTGATTTACATCATTGTGTTAGTTTCAGATGTACAGAAACGTGAACCCGTTATACACACACACACGGGGGTTTCCCAGGTGGCGCTAGTGGTAAAGAACCCGCCTGCCAACGCAGGAGACATCAGGGACTCAGGTGTGATCCCTGGGTTGGGAAGATCCCCTGGAGGAGGGCATGGCAGCCCACTCCATTTTTCTTGCCTGGAGAATCCCATGGACTGAGGAGCCTGGCTGGCTACAGTCCACAGGGTCGCAAAACGTCAGACACGACTGAAGTGACTTAGTGCATAAACACACACACACACATATGCCCACTCTTTAGATCTTTTCCCCATATAGGTCATTCTGGAGTGTTGAGTCCCCCGTGCTATGCCTTATTACTTTTCTATTTATATATAGTAATGTGTATATATCAATCCCAATCTCCCGATTTATCCCTTCCCCTCCACTTCCACCCTGGTCACCCGAAGTGTGCTTTCTACATCTGTGACGCTATTTCTGTGTTGTAAAGAAGTTCATTTGCACCATTTTTCTTTGAGGTTTCCCATGTAAGCAATATCATATGGTCTTTTCCGCCTTTCAGAGCTCCACACTTATTCTGTGCAGCAAATTCACACTTGGACATAAGAGCGTGAGCGTATTCCTGACCTAAACTGATGTGCTGGTTTTAAAAGAGTGTTCACTCTTTGAGTCAATAAAAGGTCACATGCTTGTTGACTGAAGGTCCCGGTGAGGGCCTATCCCTTCTCTGCCTCAGCCGCCCTCTGTGTCCACCTGCCCTGCTCTGTCTCATGTGGGTTGCTACCTAAGGCTTGTTGCCTCGCTCCCCAGACCTAGATTTGCTTTCCAGTAATGTTTTTTTTTTTCTTCTCATGTTTGAAGCCTGAATTGGATCACGGTGACACTCTCCTTAAAGCTCAATGGCTTCACACTGAACTTGAAGTAGGACGCTGAGCTTTGCTCCCATAAGTCCCTAGGGCTCTGGACCCCATGTCCCTCTAAGCATCCATTCTGAAGGGCGATTCTGCCCCAGAGGGTGACACTGGTTCATAATGGGCAAAACCCCTTAGCTATGACAAGGTTGTGGTATACAACAGGTGCTTAATAAGGGCCTGCTGAATGACTACATCATTCCAGGTGGCGCAGTGGGAAAGAATCTGCCTGCCAATGCAGGAGATGCAAGAGACCCAAGTTTGATCCCTGGCTAGGGAAGATGCCCTGGAGGAGGAAATGGCAACCCACTCCAGTACTCTTGCCTGAAGAATCCCATGGACAGAGGAGCCTGGCGGGCTCCAGTGCGTGGGGTCGCACAGAGTTGGACAAGACTGAGCACGCACACAGCACACGGCGGACTGATGGAGAAAAGACGGACCTCGGGAGGGCGTAGGCACAACCCCCGCTCTCCCAGCAGCAGTAAGCCGGAGCCGGACCGACCCGGGAAGGCGAGCCTCGAGGGGCCGCAAAACCCCGTAACAGCGGAGGGACTCTGTACCCCCTGCCCCAGTCCTAGTGCCTCGTCCATTGTCCTTTCTGGGGAGCGGGACTGACAGGCGAAGAGCAGAGGCTGAGAAACATGGCCTCACAGGGGGGCGCTTTCCCCCTCACGGCTGGGCCCCGGGGCTCTTCTCGGGGGCCGCCCTCCCGGGGGGCAGCACGCCCGCCCCACGCGCTACTTCCGGCCCAGCCCGTGCCTCGCCGCGCTACTTCCGGCCCAGCCCGTCGGCCCAGCCCGTGCCTCGCCAGCCTCCGCGTTTCAGCCTGGACTCGGTGGCTGTGGGTGTGCCCTTCAGGTCCCCGCCCACCTGACCCCGGGGCCCCCAGATGGCTTGCAGGACCCTAACTGGTAGCTCTGAGTGGGTTTTCTGCTCACGGCCCACTTCCCCGTTCCCCTCGTGAGGGGCACAGGCCGTTCCTCCCCAAGATGGCGGCACCCCTGCCTGTGTGACCGCGGGACACACACAAAGTGCGGCTCAGCAGTGGAGCTGACTCGCTCCCCCGACAGACCTGGAGTCAGCGGAGAGGGGGCTGATTGCTCAGACGTGAAAAACCGGGTTCGCAGGGGGCATCGCCTGCTCTCGCGTAGCAGTGGTTGAGTGCCAGACACTACTACCCTGTGCTTTCTGCCTAAAGAGGCTGAGAGGGAAAACGTAGAGTCGCTTTAAAAGAGAGAGAGACGAGCACACGGAACGGCAAGACTCGACTGCGCATGCTTCCATTTTCAAAGGGCGCTTGGGGTGAGGAGGAGATTCGTTCATTCAGCCATTCAACAGACACAAGCCGAGTGTCTGTTCTGACCAGACCCCTGGCGGTGTGATTGTGAAACACACACAACACACACGTGTGTGTGTGTGAAAATATGTAAGAAAAAAAAAAAAGAGACGTAATATCTGTCCTCAGAGTATAAAGGGATACGCACTGACCAAGAATCAAACATCTATAATGTTATTTTTAAAAACCGAGTGAATACACACCAAGCATCCGGGGTAATTATCTATAGGTAGTTCAGTCAGTGATGGGTGTGATCTATATTGTCTTCTTCCTCTATGTTTCAGATTTCTTACAAAGATCGAACCCTTTGTAACAAAATCACAATCACATATGTGTGTATATGAATGTGTTTAGAACCTGAGAAAAATGGAAATAAATATATACGCACATACACAGTAATTCCCAGTCATAATGCACACAGTACTAAGAGATACTCTTAGATACCTATTTTTTATTATGCTCAACAGTAATGATGCCTGAGAAAGAGGAAGAACATGAGAGAAAGAGTAGTTTTATAGGCTATTTTCTAGCTTGTACTTGTGGTTGATTTACGAAGTGCTCCTCCAGTAATAAAACAAAGGCTATAAACCATTAATTTATTGTACTAATAAGAGCCAAGGGCCCTAATACAATTGTCTCGTCTTCGAAGACGTAAAGAAAGTGGAGCACGCTTAAAACTTGAACAGTTCCTTGCTCTTACTTTTATTATCTTTTCTCTACTGGACTATTTTAGATTAATGAAATAATAAATCCTTCATCCAACTGATTTTATTTAATGTTATGGTAAAATGTTAATCTTGCAATTCTCAGTACTGTCAGAGTGAATCCTTGCGAGGCCATATATTTCAGAAAGACACGCAGTGGAATCTAGGCCATGCCTTACGCAGGAGGATGTGGAGGATGAAGCCTGCCTCAGAGGAAGGTGATGCAGAAAACAATGGCTGCGATTGCTCTGGTAGAATAAGCGCAAACAGGGCGAGTAGACGTCACTGAGTCTGGGGTTCGCTTTCTGCTCGTTCTTTCGGGGTCTCTTTTTTCTTCCTTAAACTACATTAAAAAATTTTTTTTACTAGCCCCAAGCAGCACTGGGACGACCAGAGGGATGGTATGGGGAGGGAGGAGGGAGGAGGGTTCAGGATGGGGAACACATGTATACCTGTGGCAGATTCATTTTGATATTTGGCAAAACTAATACAATTATGTGAAGTTTAAAAATAAAATAAAATTAAAAAAACTTTTACTGGAGTTTAGTTGCTTTAAAATGTCGTGTCAGCTTCTGCTGTACAGCAATGTGCCTCTACTGTGCGTATACATACATCCCCTCTTTTTTGGATTTTCTCCCCATCTAGGTCGCCACGGAGCGCCGAGGAGAGTCCCCTGCGGTACACAGTAGGTTCTCATTAGTCATGTGTTTTACACATTGCTGTTGTTTAGTCCCTCAGTCGTGTCTGACTCTCTGACCCCACGGACTGTAGCCCACCAGGCTCCTCTGTCCGTGGGATTCTCCAGGAAAGAATACTGGAGTGGGTTGCCAGGCCCACCTCCAGGGGATCTTCCCGACCCAGGGATCAAATCCGGGTCCTCTGCATTGCAGGCAGATTCTTTACTTCCCGTCTGTGCCACCTTGAGCAAGTCATCGGGAGCCCTCTTGTGTCTGACTCCCCATCCTCACAGTGTTAGGGAAAGCAGGAAGTCTCCCTGAGGTTATCATCTCAGCTTCTCTTTCCATGATGTCCTGTGACAGATGCGCACGGAACACCTTTGCTCGTCCACGAGGCTCCCCTCACCCCAGAGTCCCAGAACTGTCTGGAAGGACAGTAAAAGCCATCCCTGTGGAAGCCTTGCTAAGCAGGGGGCTGCCCGGTGCCCCTGAACAGAGAGATCCATTTCTCTCTTCATCACCCTCCAGATGGCTTGAAAATGAATATAGCATTCAAAGAACTACACAGAAGACAGCATCCCCTACCCAGTTGATTCATATAAAATGTGTGAAAATCAGACGATACCACTTATTTTTCCACTTAGTTTCAGAAGTTTCCCCCTCTACGGAAGTGACAGCATGGCTACAGCAGGCCTGCCCGTCACTGGTGTATGGCTGTGAAAATCGGGCAGAAAGGGTTTCATAAATGAACACAGACTGGAGGGATTATTTTTAAAGGTAACTTTTAAAGTGGGACCGAATTAAAAAAATATATATATTTAAATAAATGAAATACCTGAATAATTTTTAAAAGTACTAGATAGTAGAAAGTTAATAACTAGTAGCTTCATTTAACTTATTTTCAAAATGGTTTGATTTTTTTTACCCCCCACAAAAGAAGCAATCCACAGACCTTTTGTTTCATGAAGAAAAATACCTCTGGTGAGACACAAAACTGTCCTGGAATTCAGTCCTGTAGAGTGTATTCGAATCGTTTCAGGAAACTTCAATTGTTTTTTGAGCAACTTACTTAAATTCTGCTTTGAAATAAGGATAAAGCTCGTCCAGCGTGTTTTTAAAATTTGTCATTTCATGCACATGAACGAGAAACCGCCAAGCACTGATGCCTTTCTAGCCTCACAATTTCCCTTCACTTCTCATCAAGTTAAAACTACCTTCTATTAAGGCAGTGATGCTGATAATGCACAGGAAGCAATGGCAGGACTGAGTCTGCCCAAACTTGTGGTGAGCAGCTCAAATGCTGTGAAGATTCCTTGGAGAAGTAAGGGCCGGTGGTGTGAACTATCCAGCAGGCTAATTGCTCTTTCAGAAACAAAAGTGCTTTAGAAAAAGCACTGTCTGTGTGACTTAGAATTCTTTCATACATGCTTAAAATAATTAAATTGGCCCCATGCAATATTCCACTTAAGCTGTATTTAGGTAGTGATTACAAATTCTAAACATCATCTTTAATTACAGAAGTAATCCACGAATTCATTTCACCTTCTAAATATAGACATACACTAAAATTCCATTTGACTCTCATCTCGAAACCATCCTTCAAATACCAGTGCTCTTAGGTTTCTGTGAATTATTCCAGATTTTAAAGGTTCGTATATGTCTGTGTATGTGAGTGAGTGCTTAGCCTCTAAGTCGTATCTGCCTCTTTGCGACTCTGGACTGTAGCCCGCCAGGCTCCTCTGTCCACTGGATTCTCCAGGCTAGAATACTGGAGTGGGTTGCCATGCCCTCCTCCAGGGGATCTTCCCAACGCAGGGATCGAACCCGAGTCTCTTACGTCTCCTGCGCTGCCAGGCGGTTCTTTACCACCATGCCACTTGAGAAGCCCACGTCTGCGTATATAGAGTCGTTTGATGGTTTCTTATCGATAAAGACTCATTGACTGGCTGGGCAAGTGTGCACCAAGCACCTGCCTGTGAGACGCCCTTGCTGGAGACACGCAGTCCACAGGGCGGACACGGCCTCCGCAACGCGCTTACTCCACTGGTGGGGGACAGACAGGCAGCGGCGCAGTAGAAGACGGGCTGGGTGACCTCAGGAGCGAGGACAAGGCCTGGCCACCCGCCTGCTGGCGGTGCTGCCACTTGGTTCAGCAGGACGGGTCTCCGCCTGCCTCTGCCCACGGGGTCAAGGCGAGGTGAGCACTCCCAGGGTGGCACCTGGACCGTGGATGCTGGCCAGCCCTGCGGCATCCCTGGGTGCCTGGAGCAGCCAGGTCTCCACTCTCAGACTAGAACGGACATTACACACGGGACAGCACCAAACATTTCCTCCCTTGAGCCCAGTTCCTCTGCTTCTCCCTTTTCTCCTTCTCCTCCTTTTTCCTTAAGTCAGGACCCAGCCTCCCAAAGCCGTGGCTGTAGAAGGGTCAGGGGGCTGACGCTCACTTAAGAAAGATTCCAATCAGAACTGGCAGCAACGGCAAGCAGCCAGCGTGTTTTATCTCCATCTACCGGGTGCATGAGAAACGGGAAAAAAAGACACGAACCACGGGAAGCAATCTGCTAGGCTCATCAAGGAACCTCCCAGTGCCTCTGATCAAAGCCCTGGTCTGGAAGCATAATCTGTGCCTTTCAAGTTGTGTCGTCTGAGTAAAGGGACTTTCAGTGGCTACATTAAAAGATACAGATCGGAGCGAGTGCAGCGGAAAGAACCCGCCACCGAAGAGCCGGGTCTGGTCCTGGCAAAGGGCCTTCCGGCCCAGACGAAATATTCACCCCACCTTGCATTTTGATCAGGAATCTGATCTCTACGGCGACTTCCTCATGTCTGCAGTGAGGTTATTCCTGTTCCCTGCCTCCTTTCTTTCTTCTGCATGGCATTGTTAGCTATCAGGGTTAACTTGGATAGAGCAAAGCAAAATAATAAAAACACCCTCGGAGTTGTTGTAACAGACTTCCAGGATGAGAGGAATCATTATTGGTGAGACTTCAGAAATTCCAAGGCCTCGAATACTGACTGGAAACCCACGGCTACGTGAACAGTAAACAGCACCTGCGGATCACTAAACAAATGCACAGCACTGAAGGAAAGACGACTCTCTCTCCTCGTGTGCAACAGAAGCAGACCCCAGGGTTCAGTAGCGCGTACGGAATTGCTCTAATGTGCAAAAGAACAGGAGCGATGGAGCTACAGCCCCCATGCTGATGCGGTGAGGGTTTCCTGCATGGGTTGTGATGGCTGTCGGGGAGAGAGGAAGTGATCTCACAGGATCCTCAAGACCCACGGGAGCCACGAGAAAAGACCCGCTTTTCAGTTCAGAGAACAGAATTTCTCGCTAACACTCCGCGCAGATTCACGCAGCCAAGGATGACTCCAGTCTCTTCCTGTTCGAGCATCACTTCTAAGTGCAATGGAAGAGAACAGCCATCAGTTTCATGCTAACCACTCGGAGCCAGAGGACGCACAAGGGCTGCTTCATGGAAAATATGTTGGCCTCTTAGCAATCTGAGGACCATGGTGCCTGAACAAAACCACCCATTAGGACCTGCTGCTGCTTCAAACATTTCTTACTTAATCCTCGTCCTTGTTCACCTCCCACAAGAGACTGGTAACAACTCTGCCTGTAACTTTCAATGCATTTCAAACAAACACTTTACTTCTGAAACTGAGGGGTCTGGCTTTCTAGGTAAGAAGTTTTTTTTTCCAATCATTTGCCTTCGGACTAGTACAAGAGTGAAATAGGAATACACTTTATTTCTCTAGAGTCAATAATTCGTCTTATAGCATAGAGAATATGAAAGGTTACATCTTAGAGAAGCTGAAGAAAGCCACCTTTCCTAACTATTCAAGATGGAACGCGTAAGCGAATACGATCTGCAAATGAATACGTTTCTTCTTTTCTTTGGCCTCCTTTAGGGAGACAAAAAAAAAAAAAAAAAAAAAAAGCCAAGGAAAATAAATTAGTGTAATGAAATGGGAACTCTTCCCCGTGTTTTATTTTGATGTACTTTTTCAAAGCCCCAGTGTGTGTGTGGTTCATCGTCACACCATACCCAGCGGCAAAGTCAAAAGTGTCCTAGCACACGTAGGGGAAGGGACAGCTGCCTGGCTGCCCTGGGTTGTCCCCTCCCTCCTCGTTTGACCCCAGACTCCAATCAGGTGTCTTGGAGGACCGAAGGCTGGTCAGGTGTTATGGCTCCTGCCAGTCCCTCTCTCAGTGGAAGAATCTTCCCAGATCCCTCAACAACTCAACATTCTTTCTCAACAGTAATAAAGTACATCATTCTTATCTATGTTTGTTAAAGAGTAAAATGCAACAAAATGCAACAGGAAAATCTTTGTGTTCTGCATTCACTTCTGTTCAGTTGTTGTTCAGTTGCTCAGTCGTGTCTGACTCTCTGCGACCCCATGGACTGCAGCATGCCAGGCCTCCCTGTCCATCACCAATTCCTGGAGTTTACTCCAAAACTCATGTCTGTTGAGTCGGTGATGCCATCCAACCATCTCGTCCTCTGTCGCCCCCTTCTCCTGCCCTCCGTCTTTCCCCAGACACTGGCTTAAAGTTCTGAGAGTGAGTCAGCACGCCAGCCCCACGTCTGATGCCGCTGAGTCCTGCGTGGCTCGCTGACTTCACTCTCTGTTAGCAACTCCTCCTTCCTCCTCCTTTTTTATCCTGTCTTTTGGCACGGATGTGCATCTGTGCCTACTACAGGCTGTGTGCGCGTCCTCCTTCAGACCGCTATTTAAAGTTCAACTCCGTTATTAGTTAAAAAAGGGAAAGAACAGGAGAAAGGATAATAAAGAAAGTGCTTGGGTGGCACCGACAATTAAACCGTTACTCATCCATGCTAAAATGCTGGGTTCCTGGTTCTTCGTCATAGACGGCTGAGGATGCTGGTGTCAACCCAGGGCTCAACGCCTGCCTTACCCACCCTGTCTTCCCCTTTAAGACACACCAGCAAGTCTGCACCTCCTCTTCGTGCCATTTCTGCACTAAAGCACCCTTTTTTGGACTCATCAACCATCATATATTTTCCCTCGGAGGCACTCTATCTCCCTATCATTTTTGAAAGATGAGACTTATGTCTGCTTTCCCGTAATTGTTCTGTTTTGCCGAAACTGCTGCTGCTGCTGCTGCTAAGTCGCTTCAGTTGTGTCCGACTCTGTGTGACCCCATAGACGGCAGCCCACCAGGCTCCTCTGTCCCTGGGATTCTCCAAGCAAGAATACTGGAGTGGGTTGCCATTTCCTTCTCCAGTGCGTGAAAGGGAAACGTGAAAGTCAAGTTGCTCAGTCATGTCTGACTTTTAGCGACCCCATGGACTGCAGCCTACCAGGCTCCTCCGCCCGTGGGATTTTCCAGGCAAGAGTACTGGAGTGGGGTGCCATTGCCTTCTCCGTTTGCTGAAACTACTGGCTACCAAACTCTCTGCCTCCTGTGCAGGTTCCGATGTTTTATAGCTAGAAACTTGCAGGAGTTCCTGGTGTCAAGGACCCCGATTCCCATCATTGCTCAGTTTTGTTTCTCAGTTCTTTTACATCTCACGTTCCTCTTCCTGGCACTACTCACGGCAGTCTTCTGAGTTGCTTCAGGGATTAAACAAAATCCAGGCTGCGCCACTGGGTTTCTGAAGAGCACTTCCCTGCCCTTCATCTCCTGCTCCTTCCTCCTCTGGAAGCATGGCTACCACCCCAGGGAACCCTGGGCTCTGTCAACCACCCCTGTTTTGGTTCCTCTGACTTCTCCCCTTTTAGACACTCCAGAAGGCTCTGCTGCCTATGTTGGGGTCTGAGATGCAGGCAAACTCCATCCTGAACTCTTCCCCAAGTCATGAACATTGGCTCCGGGCTTCCTTCGTCCTGTGTTTGCTGATGAAATTGGTGAATCAGGGCTGCTGTGTGTTCAGGGACTACGCTTGGCATCTCTCTTTGCCAAACACATCCCAGCACTTTGGTTTTGCTGGTGAGTCTCAGGCAGCGGCAACCCACTCTAATATTCTTGCCCGGAGCATCCCATGGACAGAGGAGCCTGATGGGCTACAGTCCACAGGGTCAGACACAACTGAAGCGGCTGAGCACACACACACACACTTGGGCAGCTCCTGCAATGACTCAGCTCACCTACTGGCAACCCTGACCTGCTCTGGTAGGAGCTTGGGGGTCACCCACCTGCCACCCTGGTAACGGGCAGTGCTTCAGGGCCAGCCGGCACCTCTCCTCGGCGGGCAGTGTCCTCTCGTTGCCAGGGAGGGTCTCGGCCAAGGGCCTGTACCTGCAAAAAGCAGCAGGGACAGGAAAGCCATGAGTGAACTGGTCAAGCAAACGACTTTTTTCAGCAGCATTGCCTTTGCTATCCAGTTTTTAAATCCTTCCCCTTTCTTACTTTGTCCTCTGTGCCCTCACACCTCTGTGTGTCGTGAATTTCACCCTGGATCACTTGGAACGGCCCTTGTCCTTTACATGGATGTGATTTTAAAAGGAACCAAATATACTTCTCAGTCCTCTAATGTACCTTTAATATTACCAGGAGAGATGCAAACCATTTATCAAAAGCGCGTTTGAAGAGAAAGAATACGAATTTATTAGTTCTCATTTAGACTTTTAGAATACTCTTAAAATACACCCTTTACGATATTCCAGCATTCTTTATCAATGTTTGAGACTGAATCTAGATGAAGTTAGAATCTATAATAAAGGCAGAAAGGCGCCCAGAAGTCTTATTTAAATGAGAGGTAGAGAAGTGCCCTCCCCATAGAGTAGAGATTGAGTGCTTTAAATCTTCTAGAGAGACCGTTTATTTTTGGAAAATTCTTCCAAATAATTAAATTTCACTCTCTGGTTGAAATTCATGGCTATATAAAGTTTTCCTCTGGGTTTCTTAAAAAAAAATGTCTTTAAAGATTATATGACCCATTAAAAAAAAAAAAAAGGTGCAAAGGCATTTAACGTGACATGCGAGCAACACAGCATGAGGAGAAAGGGGAGGGGAGGGGCGGGGAGGGTGAGCACAGGAGGAAGGAGAGAAGCACAGGGGCTGCATCTGGGTGTTTATAATCCTCACACTGGGCCACCCTGGGAACTTAACTGCCGATCGGTAAGTCACTGCAATTCTGTCAGTTTCTGTGGAACATCTTAGCTTTCCATCTAAAGTTTGTTGCAGCAAATCTGGCATCTTCTAAAATGTGCTCTGCTTCCCGAGGGAAGCAGTGAATTCCCTGCACCCTTGGCTGCCCACCCTCCCCACCCGAGCACTGACAGGGCTGGATGTGTCCTGCTGGCGGTCACGTGGGCATGCTCGGTCACCCAGTCGTGTCTGATGCTTCGCTACCCCGTGGACTGTAGCCCACCAGGCTCCTCTGCGGATTCTCCAGGCAAGGATACTGGAGTGGATGGCCATGCCCTCCTCCAGGGGATCTTCCTGCCCCAGGGGTTGAACCCATGTCTCTCCTGCATTGGCAGGTGGATTCTTTACCCCTAGAGCCACCTGGGAAGCCCCACTGGCAGCCACACCACTTCTTCATTTCTGCAAGTACAGAAGAGAAATGAGGTGTCCATTGTGCGGGGTCGGGGGTTGGGGGCAGTGCAGCAGGAACTATGGATCTGGGGCACAGCATAAACCCTGAGAAGATACACCAGTGTGACCTTTTCAACAGCAGACTTTTGTTTCCTCTCTAAAATCCTTTTAGCGCTGTCCCCCACAACTCACCATTTTATCTGCCCTGGATTGAGCATCGTCATCGTCCTGCTAGCCATGAATCAGGCAAAATAAATATGGCAGCATCAGCAACATCCCTTCCCTCTCAACCCTACATTTTCCTCATGTATTAACTCAGGGTACAGAAGGGAGTAAAAATAGCAGCAGAGACTGAACATGCATTTGGAGCGCCAGAGGCGAGGCTCTGAAAGCTCTCGCTCATTGTTTTGATCACACCGAATGGTCTAAGACGATCTGTGGATGATATTCAGTGATTATTATTTTTTTTTTTTTGATAAGAGGCAGGAATATGCTTTCCTACCCAGTAGGCACTAGACTTGGTATCTGCTGTATTTATTTTTTAAGCTGGTCTTACTGTGGTTGCTGCAGAAGAGAGTCTTTCCAGGCTGGCACAGAGCAGAGGAAGCAGGGATAACAGAGGTTGTGTGTGGGGGCTTGGGAAGCAGGAGGAAGCTGCAGGGGGCAGTGGAGGGATCACCTGAAGGTGATAGGCATTCCCCAGAGATGCTGGCATATGACCTGAGGGCCTCAGTGGGCAAAAAGGGATGATGCGTTACCACGTTCGAGGGGTTCAAAGGTGATGCCTAACATAATTGTATAATGTTTCTGAATAGGAAAGAAACTGGACTGGGGGCCTAAACCCAGACTCAGGTTTCAGCTTCGCAGCGATTTGCTGTGAGGTCCTTGGCAAGACACCGAGCAGGAATTCTCCCCCTTCTCGGTACTGCACCTGCGTGCTTCTCAGGATGTGACACAAATTCTGTGTTGTGCTGTAAAGGTGAATTTACTTTTTATCTGTCCCTGAAGTGTGTGATCTTCCCCAGGGCACTGGGTTGTCTCTGTACATTGCATGGTGTCTACAGAATTGTCTATGTGTGGAGAAAGTAACTAGTGGGTTGGCCAGAAAGTTCTTTGAGGTTTTCCCATGAGGTGGTATGGAAAAATCCACAGGAGCTTTGTGAGCAACCCGATCAAGGATGGGAGGCCAAGAAGCTGGGCTGGAGGAGTGGAGGACAGGGAAGAACGTTTCTCGGGCGCCGAACAAGTGCCAGGAATTTTCACCTGCTGCTTCCCACGCTCCTTGAAGGTGCAGCACGTCTGGATGACTACCCTCTTTCGACAGTGAGAAGCTGATGGTCACGGAAATGAAATCCCTTGCCCAAGTTGACATGGATGATGTTGAATTGTGTCCCCCCCACCGACCCTCCGCTGCCCGGGATAGACGGCTCAGTGGGTAAAGAGTCTACCTGCAATGCAGGAGACACAGGATACACGGGTCCAGTTCCTGGGTCAGGAAGATCCCCTGGAGAAGGAAATGGCAACCCACTCCAGCATTCTGGCCTGGGGAATCCCATGGACAGAGGAGCCTGGCGGGCTGGTTGCAAAGAGTCAGAGACCACTGACGACCAAGCACAGCACAGGGGATACACAGATGTGACCTGATTTGGAAATAAAGGCTTGAATGAAGCAATGCAGTTAGAATGACGTCAGCAGGCAGGGCCCGAATCCCACAGGACTGGTGTCCTGACAAGAGGCAGAAATGCTGTATGAAGACAGAGCCACAGGGAGGACATCACTTGGCGAGGGAGGCGGGAGTGGGGTGATGCAGCTCAAAGGACTGGGGGCCACCCCCAAAGCTAAGGAGGCAAGGAAGGGCCTCAGAGGGCTGGGGCCCCGCTGGCGTCTCCGGGACTGTGAAAGAGTTCGTTTCTGTGGTTCAAAGCCCCCCCGAGAGACCTGACACAGACGTGGAAGGGGCTGAGCCGGGCTGCACTGGGGCGGCCTGACTCCGGAGCCGGTGTCTCCACCAGCGTCGGTCGTTCGAGGCATGGAGGAAGCCTCCCCGGCCCCAGGTGGTTCCAGAGTAAAAGGGACGACGAAACTGGGCACAAACGTCTCAAACGGCCAAACCCCCGGGGGCCCCAGCGGATGGCACTCTCAGAGACAGGACTCCTTGGTTCTCTGACCTCTGGGTGACTGGGCCTTCCTCTGGCAGTAAACTAAGCTCCTAATGAAATACAGACTCATTCAAACACTCAGGAAAATCAGCGCATTTCCACCACTTAGCCGGTTACACAATGAAATGAAATCACTCACATTATCTCTTTATTCTTTTATAATTGTCTCATTCTGGAACTCTGCTAATTATCACGGAGAATGGAATTGACATAATTCAAGTATCTGAATACAGTATTAACAAGTCAGAACAAAAGTCTTAACACGCGGTGCCTTTCTCTTCTCGTTTTATATCGTTCTTTTGACACTTAAAGTGGTATAATTCTGACATTTCAACCGAAAAGACAAAAGCGTCATCTTAGACAGGGTGAGGTACTCTATTTTAATGTAATTAAAAACATCTTGTCTCTGGAATCTGAGTGTCACCTCTAGATGCAGTCACGGGTCCACCCCTGCACTGAAGCTTGGCCTCTGGGAGACTTCCATCCCAGACCGAATAGTGATGACCACCGCAGAGCCGCACATGGTCCTGAGCACAGGGGGTGGGGGGTCTGGAGAAGGGGCTTCTCCTTTCTTGTTCCCACACATCCCTGGCCTCTGGTCCAGGAGGTGGTCACCTCCATCCACCCAGGCTGACACCTGCTCTGGGCCCCAGAGGGACCAGCCAACCATAAGAAGTCAATGTTCACTCTTCCAGCTGACCCCCTCCTGTCTCAGCCCCATCTGGGATGAGAGACGTGACTGGTATCTGGTTCCATGTCCAGAATCGCGTCCTCTGTTTCATTCATTCGGGCTCATTTAATCAACCAACCAAAACTGACTCAGCACAAAACAGATCCCGGGAATGCAGCGGGAAACAAAACAAGTGTGTCAGTCGCTCAGTCATGTGTGACTTTTTGCAACCCCATGGGCTGTAGCCCGCCAGGCTCCTCTGTCCAGAGAATTCTCCAGCAAGAATACGGGAGGAGTGGGTTGCCATTTCCTTCTCCAGGGGATCTTCTCGACCCAGGGATCGAACCCGGGTCTCCTGCATTGCAGGTGGACTTTCTCGTCTGAGAGCACACAATAGATTCCAGGAACACAGCAGGAAGCAAAACGGACAAAAGCCCTTCTGTTCCATGATGGAGACAGAGAATAGAAATGTAAATGAGGAAGGAGGTCAGACCAAGAGAGATGGAGAAAAACGAAGCAAGGGAGGTTTCAGGGTGAGCAGATTCCTGCCCATCAGGAAGGGGCAAGGCCCTTTCAGGTAAACAGGATCCACACTGGACGTGTGGGGTCCGGCAGCCTGGGGCAGGTCGTGTGCGCATGCTCAGAGAACCAAGGGGGCGGGGCGGCTGGAGCACGTGGGAGGGTATACGGAGGAGATGGACCCAGAGGTAACCACACGGGGGGACGAGGACCCCCACGGGTGACGTGAAGGGCTTCATCTGGAACTCGGTGGGCAGATGAGCCACATCAGTGGACACTTGAAGAATCATAAAAGCTGCGAGGCAGAGAGCAGGCAGAGGGAATGAGCAGGGGGCTGGGGAGAGCCTCCCAGGACGTGGCTCTTCCAAACGATGGGAACTGATAACTCGGTCCATATTTGAGGCAGATCCAATAGGCTCTGCCACGCATTGATGTGGACGAGAAGGAAAGAGAGGATGACCCCAAGTATCTTGACCGAGGAGACTGAGGATGAAGTTGGCATTGACTGAGATGGAGAAATCTGGGAAGATAACTTATTTTCCTGGAGAAACTCTCCATAAACAGAAGGAAACAGTCGTGCAACTCAGGAGACCCAGAAGGGGAGTGGAGGCGAAACACCCAAAGGAGGTGTGGACCAGATGTCACCAACTCCCCCGGGCCAGACTTGGCGCCCCCCTGGTTGTCCATTCCTCAGCTGGGGTCAGCTTCTTTTCTGTCGGGACCTTCTGCCTGACTGGCAGGACAGTACTGGCCATGCGGGAAACTGGGTCTGTTTCCTTTATGATGCATGATACTCTGGGTTCTCTTGGGGTTGAAAGCTAAAACTGTGTTAGACACTCCATCTGTCTCATGTCTCTTGTGAAATGTGTCTCTGATGACTTTCAACTTCCCCTTCCTCCTGGTCTACAAGCTAAATTCCCAGCAAGTTCTAGCACAGTTCAGTCAGTCAGTTCAGTCACTCAGTCGTATCCGACTCTGCGACCCCATGGACTGCAGCACGCCAGGCTTCCCTGTCCATCACCAACTCCCGGAGCTTACTCAAACTCACGGCCTATCACAGTTACTGAAAAATTTTACGGCGCCCATACTCATCATTAAGTGCTCTTTCTACATCAAGGATTCATGAAAACTCTCCTTGGTGTACTCACAGAAGACGATGATGGAATAGTAACAGATGTGACCACCACTGACGAAAGTGTGGGCGAAAAAACCACATCACTGGCCCTTTCCTTCTGGGGTCTCTATCTAAGAGGGCTAGGGTGAAGTTGCAGTAACAGAGAAGAAGCTAACAATTAAGAAATGCAAAGTAGAATCTAGGAAAAGTGATGAAATAAATATTCCTCTTTTCAAAATGGGTTGTTCCTCCTAGTTTCAAGAACAATATTGAGATTCTATCCCTCATGGTCCTAGAAACAAAAAAAGAGCTCATTCAGTAACTGCAGGAATCTGGTTAAACATTGTAAAGACTCTTAGCTGACTCTCATAAAATTGTAGAATCACTGCCTTAGAAAAATACAAAGGATATATATTAAGCTAATGCTTAAAAAAAATACTTAGATGCAATCTCCTGAAATCGTTTGTTGAATGTTCCTCTCTTCTTTCTCAAAGAAAATTCTTTCATGGAAGTTTCAATCTCAAAAGCCCTTAAAATTTAATTCTATTCAGCAAATATTCTTTGGGCACCTGTTACGAGCCGCATACTCTGCCAAGGAATGCACTGGTCACCGAGTGAAGTCGCTCAGTCATGCCCGACTCTTTGCAACCCCATGGACTGCAGCCCGCCAGGCTCCTCTGTCCCTGGGATTCTCCAGGCAAGAATACTGGAGTGGGTTGCCATTTCCTTCTCCAGGGGATCTTCCCAACTCAGGGATCGAACCCAGGTCTGCATTACAGGTGGATCCTTTACCAGGGAAGCCCAAGATGTGTTCTAATTACTGCATATGCTCAAAGACGAAACACGCCCTTTTCTGGCTAAAATGATATCTCTGGAAAGATGTGGTTTTTTTTTTTTTTTATTTCAAGACCTGATGATTGCATTTCTCTTATTAGGGACTTATTTTAATTACTTCACTGAGAACAATGAAAGGATGTTTGAGGATTCCTGATCACTTCATTCTCCCAGAGAAAGGCCTGGATAATCCACAGGAAGGGGAAGATGTTGGAGGGAGCTTGCCCTCGGGGAAAGACGGAAGAAGACATCAGGTAAGGTGAGTGTTTTGCTTCTTAGAGCCAAGGAAGAGCGGCCGGACCTCACAGGCAGCGCTGGTAGAAATCTACAGATTCTACATTCTCCCCATGCTTATTTTTGTGTATTTCTGCTTTTCTCCAGGTTAACGTGTCCGTTAATTTTTAGCTCCAGAACGATGAGGATGCAGTTTCTTCTCTAACCATTCATTCCCTTGATATTTCTCATACAGGGCCCTGCGTGGTTTCTCTACCTGGCGTCCAGCACAATCGTAGCTGTCTGGCTGGGGGAAAGCAGGATGCATTTCGCCCTTCTACACGCGTGCCTGGATTGCCATTTTGCTCTGCGTATTCCTGCTCTCGCGGTAAACACAGTGCAGGTGCGGAAGGGTGATTTTCTAGCTATTTGGGGCTAATTTCCAGCATCGGGAGGCTGAGTGGTGGGTTGAGGGTAACAGCTGCCTAGCAACGGGGCTGACACGCATCATGAAAATAGTGAGAAGTACGAAGATGAGGGAGCACAAGTGGGCTTGAGAGAGAAATAAAATCTCTCTCAGCGTGGAGGCTGCGGGGAGGATGAGAAGGAGAGATGAGACACACACAGAGAGGATTCACACAAGTGCTTTCCAACTGAAGAGGATCACTTGTTCTTCCGTTTAAAGAAAAGGATGCGAAAGCAAAGAGAGAAAGTTGTCCAAAAAACCCTCTAGTTCGCACAAAAATCTGTGTTCAGTGTTGCCCGTTCCTCTTTCTCTTCTTCTGTGACATTTAAGGTTCAGAAGTCCCCTTCCCGGGCTGTAGGTTGCTCTGAGGTTTATCCCCACTCAAGGGGCGGCCCGTGTGTTGGGTGGGCTCTGCCCTTTTGGCACCCCCCAGGCCGTCTCTGCAGAACAAAGCCTGAGACGCTTATCGGGTCCCGTGGAGCCTTTCCCAGCTGCACTGGCCCCCCTTCTATCAGCTCCCACGACCCTCTGCATTGAGCCGATCGAACCACTGCCGCCCCCCTCATTTCTCTGCCTCTGCTGCGCCCGGTGGCTGGACCTCCTCAGCCTGAAAGTTTCCAGTGGGCTCCCCTCCCTCCCCTCCTCGGCCTCCACTCAGCTTGAGAGGATAAAGGTAACCATGGTACAGATGAATGGATAAATGAGGAGTATCAGCAACAGGAAATGGCAAGAGCCAGACTCCATGCTACTGCCTTCAATGCCAAGCCTTCCAAATCAAGGCTGTTTTCTCCTTCTCTCTGTCTCCTTTTCCCCTCTCATTAAGCTGAGGGTACTGCTCTTGTGACTCTTATTTTAATAACATTATTAGGCGATTATCTTAATGTTATCACATGCATGTTTACTAGGCATTGATCTGTTACGATTCTTAAACACAGCATTCAAAATTCAAACTCTGGGCCTGCTTTTGCGTCATGGCTGGCGGAGATCCAGACGCACAAGAAAGGAGATAACACGGAGGAGACGGGGGGGTTCTGGGCCCAACCCACTGAGCCAGCTGAGAGCCTGGGCGAAGCCCTCTTCCCCTGCCCCCTTTGGTGTGCTCTGTCCCTTGGCTGTGGTCACTAAGGCGTCCACTGGCTGCAGCCTCTGAGCAGCTGGCAGGGCGAAGGCGGCGGGTACCACGCACCACGACCGAAAAAGCAAGTCCACTGACACTCTAGCCACTTCCTTGGACGCATCTCCCCCTTCATCCTGTGGCCACGCAGCCCGCCTGTAGATGCTGCCTCAATCCTGCAGTGTCCATTCATGCAAGACATATAATTAAGACAGAGGTTCTCATCCCGGACAATATGGGAGCCGAATAATAATAATAAAAAAAAGAATGCGAAACTCTACCTCGGCTCCTGGGACTAAGCCAGTATACCAATCTGCAGATAAAAAATGAATTCAGAGCACCTGCCTAGAATTTACATGACAATGCTCTCAAGTTCTCTGACTTCAAGCTGGCCCCACCATCTCATCTGAACTGTACAACAAAACGATATGCTGGATTTTCAGTAAGAGGATGGAAGCGAAACACTCGGAAGTGTCCTGGTGTGAAACACACACAGGGTCTGTTTCCTGAACAGTCTGTGCCTCGGGGCATCTTCTCTTGGTCAGGTCTGTGGGTCCAACACGGCCTGAGTTTATCTTTATATAGAGAATTCCCACCCGTGCACACACCACACTGCAGGGTCATCTACTGTGGGGACATTCAAAGCTGGGATCTGTGACGGAGCTGAAATAACCGTTGAGGCCAAGGACGCCCAGCCTGTCATTTTCCGATCTCGTCACACGTGGCCAGGAGGGTGCTGAGCCCTGCTGGTGGATGGGGAGGCCGCCGGGCTCCATCCTGCCCCCTCATCCCTGCTCTGCAGAATGTACTGGCTGAGCCATTGCCTGTATTTATCAGGTACTAGAACAGCTTGTCTCCCTAAACTGAAAAGAACAGCTGTTCTTTTGCTGTTTAAGCCGAAACGAGAGTCCTCTCTAAGCTTTGTGGCTTAAGTAAAATTACCTCGTCCCTAAATCAATTTACTCCCTAATCAAACATCCACTGGGGTCAGTCTGACCTCTTATGCTTGAGTAGGAACAGGAAACCGAGGCAGGTTGGTTTACTTGTTGGAGATATTTGTTGCTTTACTTGTTTCTCTGAACAGTAGAGAGTTGTTTCTCTCCCTACTAAACAGAGAAGGCACTTCTTGAAAATGGCTGAAGCATTTTATGGAGATTGGTGGCGAATGCCAGTTATTTTATGATTTCAATATGTTTATGTCGAGTTCATATACTGAATTGAGTTACTTACAACCATAGAAACCTGCTGCTCTGAATATCATTGTTATTACAATTGGTTAGCAGATCATGAAGAGGAATGAACTTATTCTGATCTCTGAAGGAGCAGCCTTGCACTGAAGCAAGCTCTCACGATTCCCACAGAGATGAAACTCTTTTCTGAATATCTACTGTAGAAACTGTGTGACGAGAGCTGAAAGAAGACTTGGGGTTCAGTATTTGAACCCAATTATGTTTGCTAACTTTGGAAAATATTAATTATCTAAAAAATGCTTTACTGAAGTGTGTGCATATTTACTACATTCACTGGGTGAGTTTGGAAATAATTGTACCTCTGTGAAATGACTGCAGCTATGAAATTAAAAGATGATTGCTCCTTGGAAGAAAAGTTTCAACAAACCTAGACACTGTATTTAAAAGCAAAGACGTTTCTTTGCCAACTAAGGTCCATATAGTAAAACTATGTTTTCTTCCAGTAGTCATGTATGGAAGTGAGAGTTGGATCATAAAGAAGGCTGAGTGCCTAAGAACTGATGCTTTTGAACTGTGGTGTTGGAGAAGACTCTTGAGAGTCCCTTGGACTGCAAGGAGATCAAACCAGTCCATTCTGAAGGAAATCAACTCTGAATACTCACTGGAAGTACTGATGAAGCTGAAGCTCCAACACTTTGACCACCTGTTGCAAAGATCTGACTCATTAGAAAAGACCCTGATACTGGGAAAGACTGAGGGCAGGAGGAGAAGAGGGTAGCAGAGGATGAAGATGGTTGGATGGCATCACCGATTCAATAGACATGAGTTTGAGCAAACTCTGGGAGCTGATGAAGGACAAGGGAAGCCTGACCTGCTGCCATCCATGGGGTCTCAAAGAGTGGGACACGACCTAGTGACTGAACAACAGCTGTGAAACCATCACCATTATGATGCCACAAAGAGAACTATCACCTCTAAAAGCTTCCTTTTGACTTCTGAAGTTTCATCTACTTACTTGTGATATGAACACTTACATAAGATTTACTCTCTTGGCACGTTTTTAAGATAACGAGAGAGCACCAGTAACTACAGACGAATGCTGCCCACGGACCCCCAGGGCTTACAAATCTTGCGGAGCGAAAATGTCGTCCCCCTTGACCGTCACCTCCCTGCTCGCCCCTCCTCCACACTGTGGCAACCACACCCCACTCCCTGTTTCTGTGATTTTTGACTACTTCAGGGCCACATGTAAGTGAGATCATACAGCATCTTTCCTTCTGGGTCTGGTTTATTTCACTCAGCATCATGTCCCCTAGGTTCATCTATGTTGTCACCAAAGCAATTCATCAAGCAGAACTTCCTTTATTTTTAAGGCTTACCTACAATGGAATATACATATTATATGTAAGTACCATCCAAAAAAGCATTAATTTTAAAATACATCATATAATCAGACTGAGCGACTGAACAAGTTCTTAACTTGTCCAAAGAGGAAATACAGATGGACAACAAGCACATGAAAAGATGTTCAGCATCACTAAATATCAGGGAAAAGCAAATCAAAACCGCAGTGAGGTATCACCTCACAGTGGTCAGAATGGCTGTTATCAAAAAGTCTACAGATAACAAATGTTGGTGAGGACGTGGAGAAATGGGAACCCCTATACATCGTTGGTGGGAATATATAGATTGATGTGGCCCATATGGAAAACAGTATGGGAATTTCTCAGAAAACTAAAAATACAATGACCAGATGACTCAGCAGTTCTACTCTTGGGTATATATCCAAAAAACACAAAGCCAAAAATTTGAAAAGACACCATTTAAAATTGCAGAAGGCATGGAAACCACCTCAGTGTCCATGAACAGACGCGTGCAGAAAGAAGATGTGGTGCGCACATACAGTGGAATATTATTCAGTCGTGAAAAAGAAAGAAGCTCTGCCGTTTGCAGTAGCATGGATGGGCTTGGCGGGCATTATGCTAGGTAAAATACGTCAGATGGAGAAAGATAAATGCTGTGTGACACTGCTTATGCACGGAATCCAGAAATTACAACAAACTAGTGACTATAACATAAAAGAGGCAAATTCATAGATGCAGAGAACAAAGTTTTACCAGTGGGGGGGGCAGGGCGATGCAGGGGTGAGGGGACGGGAGGCACCGACTACCCGGTGAAGGCAGGCTCTGGAGACGCTGGCGCACAACGCGGGGAACACAGCAGAGATCTGTAATAACTGTACATGGAAGGCAGCCTTCAAAAATTATATGAAAAGAAAGACGAGAAACTAAAAAAAAAGGCAAAATTGACATTTGCATTGTGGTGAGTCATGGAAAATTAGCAAGTAGTAAATTCTAATGTTAGTTAACTGAGTTGTCATCTTGAGCCAAGGAATGCAAGTAATGCACATTTTTAAAAACATGGGATCAAAATGCTACATTTAACATCTAATTTCTTTCCTCTTCAACTGTTAAGTCAAAGTCCCTCAGTTGTGTCCGACTCCTGGTGACCCCAAAGACTGAATTCTCCAGGCCAGAATACTGGAGAGGGTAGCCGTTCCCTTCTCCAGGGCATCTATCCAACCCAGGTCTCCCGCATTGCAGGCAGATCTTTACCAGCTGAGCCACCAGGGAAGCACAAGAATACTGGACTGGGTAGCCTAACCCTTCTCCAGGGGATGTTCTTGACCCAGGAATCGAACTGGGGTCTCCCACATTGCAGGCAGATTCTTTACCAGCTGAGCTACCAGGGAAGCCTCCTCTTCAATGAGACACTTTAAATACAGATATGCTACTCTTGAAGGCTATAACAGGGATGCTTTGATAGTGAAGAGTAACTAGCACTTTTGAATCAGAACCCAGCACACCCATAGCTTGAGGGAAATAAGAGGTGCATGTAATTGTCATATTAAATCTTGATGACTTATTACTATTTGAAAATATTGACTGAATAAATCCAAATGGTATAAGATGCACGCTGTTTGAGATATCTTCAACATCTAAGTATGTTTTGAATTAAGACATGTTTTGATGTCATGACAGGGGAGGGGATGGTCCTGGAATCTGGTGGTCGTTTCCAGGGATCCTGCTAACCAGCCTACCACGTGTGGGTCAGCTCACCATGACAATGACCTCACCCCAAAGCAAATATTTTAGGCTCAGCCCTCCCTTTGTAGGTGCCACTAGTGGTAAAGAACCCACCTGCCGATACCGGAGACGCGAGAGATGAGGGTTAGACCCCGGGTCAGGAAGATCCCCTGGAGAAGGAAATGGCAACCCACTCCAGTATTCTAGCCCAGGAAATCCCATGCACAGCACAGGCTGGTGGGCTGTAGTCCATGGGGTCTCAAAGAGTTCAGCATGACTGAGCACACACACACACTTACTGCCTTTGCAACGTGAAAGGAGCCACAGGCAGCCCGTGAACACACAGGGTGCCGTGCTCTGATGACACTTTCCCTAATAACCAGGCTACCAACCCGTGTGGCCCGATGCAGCGTGAAGGGGAGTAAAACCACATCATGACACGGTTTCAAACATTTAATGCTTATTAGCTACAGGGTAGCTAAGGGTACCCAAGGCACAGGGTAGCCGAGTTTTGTGCCTAAAACACACAGCTCTTCCTTCCTCTGGGCTCTTATTCTGTCTGATGTACTCAGGCTCCTGCAACGGGAATATCCTCCCGGGATGCCTTCGGATGCTCTTGACCGCCTCTCTTTATTCAAATCAGATCCTTAGGTCTCGCTCCAAGTCTGGGGTTTCCTCCATGACCTCGTGCAAGGAGCTCATTCGTCACCATCACCCAGGAGTCCTCTCGGAATTCTGTCTGGTGGGGTCACGGGCTTCACTTCTAGGCTCCGACAACAACCCTGGTACCATCTCAACCTGGGAGACACGTCAGACTTGGCCAAGACAGACTCATCTTTGTATCCTTAACATGGAGCACAGCCTCAGGTCGTTTGAAGGAACTCTATTAACTCTGATGGATAACTTTTATAGAGATGTCTTTGAGCACCCAAGCTTGTAGGTCTTTAGAGAATTCTTAGGTAAGATTTAGGGCAAGAAATAAAATAACTTTCAGAGGGAGATAAAGGACAGGCATCATGTAATGTTGCACTTCACTAGGCTGCATGTGTGATTGCTACTTAATGTTAAATACTTCAATGAGTGATATGTCTGCAGTTTCATAAGACTTTTTTTAATGAAATGAATGAATGATGTGAAAATCCTGAGGAAATAATATAAATATATACACATTGTATTAATATATTTATGTATTTTTTATACACACACACACATATATATATACACATTTCAAAGCCTGTGTTAACTAGCCTTTTTGTTTCTTAGAAACAGATCAGCTGTTTCTAGTATTATATACCTATTATATATTTTACTGTATATGTTATGTATATTAGTCAGTTCAGTTCAGTCACTCAGTCATGTCTGACACTTTGCGACCCCATGGACTGCAGCACACCAGGCTTCCCTGTCCTTCACCACCTCCTGGATCTTACTCAAACTCATGTCCATTGAGTCGTTGATGCCATCCAACCATCTCATCCTCTGTCATCCCTTCTTTTCCTGCCTTCGATCTTTCCCAGCATCAGGGTCTTTTCCAATGAGTCAGTTCTTCACATCAAGTAGCCAAAGTATTGGAGCTTCAGCATCAGCCCTTCAAATGAATATTCAGGACTGATTTCCTTTAGGATGGACTGGTTGGATCTCCTGCAGTCCAAGGGACTCTCAAGAGTCTTCTCCAACACCACAGCTCAAAAGCATCAATTCTTCAGTGTTCAGCTTTATGGTCCGACTCTCACATCCATACGTGACTACTGGAAAACCCATAGCTTTGACTAGATGGACCTTTGTTGGCAAAGTAATGTCTCTTCTTTTTAATATGCTGTCTAGGTTGGTCATAGCTTTTCTTCCAAAGAGTAAATGTCTTTTAATTTCATGGCTGCAGTCACCATCTGCAGTGATTTTGGAGCCCAAAAAGTAAAGTCTGACACTGTTTCCATTGTTTCCTCATCTATTTGCCATGAAGTGATGGGAGTGGATGAAGCCAGTTTTTTTCACTCTCCTCTTTCACTTTCATCAAGAAGCTCTTTAGTTCCTCTTCACTTTCTGCCATAAGGGTGTTGTTTCTGCCAATATCTGAGGTTACTGATATCTCTCCTGGCAATCTTGAGTCCAGCTTGTGCTTCATCCAGCCCGGCATTTCACATGATGTACTGCATGTAAGTTAAATAAACAGGGTGACAAGATACAGCCTAGACATACTCCTTTCCCACCTTGAAACCAGTCCATTGTTCCACGCCTTGTTCTAACTATTGCTTCTTGACCTGCATACAGATTTCTCAGGAGGCAGGTAAGGTGGTCTAGAATTTCCATCTCTAAGAATTTTCCAGTTTGTTGTGCTCCACACAGTCAAAGGCTTTGGTGTAGTCAATGAAGCAGAAGTAGACATTTTTCTGGAACTCTCTTGCTTTTTCTACGATCCAACAAATGTTGGCAATTTGATATCTGGTCCCTCTGCCTCTTCTAAATCCAGCTTGAACATCTGGAAGTTCTCAGTTCATGTACTGTTGAAGGCTAGCTTGGAGAATTTTGAACATTACTTTGCCAGTGTGTGAGATGAGTGCAATTTTGCAGTAGTTTGAACATTCTTTGGCATTGTCTTTCTTTGGGATTCCCTGACCACTGAAATGGAAGGCAATAGTACACAGTAAAGGCCAGAGGTATCTGCTTAAACCTTAACTTTTTGAGCCCTATTCTTGACCTGATAAATGGCTGATAAATGGTAGAGCAATATTTGCATGCAATGGTTGCAAAGATCTGTGAGATAACATATGAGAAATGTAAGTAAAAGGTACTTCTAAAAAAGCAGATCTCCCTATCCTTGTTACTTATTAATTTTTGAAATGCTTTAAGGATCTTTTTATGTCTCAGAGTTTCCCTGGGTTAAATTGCTAGCAGGTCATCTACTAGAGAATGAGAAATTTCCTGTGAACTCATAAAATTCTACTGTGGGCAAAGCAGGTGAAATTTTTCTCTTGAGTCAAAGGTTTTTTTTTTTTTTTTCTTTTCTTTTTTGCATGGGATGGGGGGCAGAACGTTCATAAATCTATTTAGGGCCCTGCACAAAAATATGCATTTCTGGCCATTTTGGTCATAGAAGCTTCCAAGCCATGAATTGCCTAAGAAAAAAGTCATCAGCTTCCTGGACAATTTCTAATGTGCTTAATTTTAGCTTAATTAAAATCCCATGCACATTCAAACAAATATAGTATTCGCCTCCACTTCCTATCCAAACTCTTGTCTAGCATCATTTTATAAAATACCAGCTGCTCTATGCTAATTTTTATTCAGAGATACAAGTATGTTTAGGAAAAACTGGTATACATAATTTGAAGATCAAAAGAGAAAAGCGTACCATTATCCAGGCTATCAAGAATTACCTTTAGAATACAGAAGCTTTCAAATAATAGCGTTCATTTTAGGAAGTTTTCTGTTGAAAGAAGAGATTACAGGTACTTACAAGCTAGCCCAGAGACAATTTAATAGAGAAACTTCCCATCAATTAGGAAACCAATATAAAAAAATAAGTTTATAAATGTCTGCTTTCAGTTAAGATGGAGAAACAGGGGCCAGTTTGACTCTCCCTCCTCAAACAATTTAAAACTGGACAACGTGTGAAACAGTGGACACTCGACAGGGAAGGGCAGTGACCTCTGGGAGACCGGAAACAGATGCATGAGGGCCTGGGAGCCCCCAGCTTACGGCCTGGCCTGGGAAGGGGGTTTGTGGTTAAAAGAGGAATCCCAAGCGATGCCTGAGGCTCTCCCCGAGGGCAGGAGACGGCGCTGGAAGAAGAGGGCCACCAAGGCAACTGGAATTCACAATCCAAGAAGACAGAGCCACACCAGAGAAGACGCCAGAGAGCCCCAGGGCCGCCCCAAGTCTCGAGCAGAAGAGCAATCACCACACGCAAGGGAAGAAACCATCTATCCAAGAAGACAGAGCCACACCAGAGAAGACGCCAGAGAGCCCCAGAGCTGCCCCAAGTCTCGAGCAGAAGAGCAATCACCACACGCAAGGGAAGAAACCATCTATCCAAGAAGACAGAGCCACACCAGAGAAGACGCCAGAGAGCCCCAGAGCCGCCCCAAGTCTCGAGCAGAAGAGCAATCACCACATGCAAGGGAAGAAACCATCTATCCAAGAAGACAGAGCCACACCAGAGAAGACGCCAGAGAGCCCCAGAGCCGCCCCAAGTCTCGAGCAGAAGAGCAATCACCACATGCAAGGGAAGAAACCATCTACAGCCCGAGAAAGAACCACCCGCGTGGAGGAGAGGAAACCAGCCCCACAACAAAGGGAGGAAGGGTGTAGGGCTCTTCCCATCAGCCAGAGTGAAAACTTCCACAATTCATCGGGCACCAGAAAAAGATGGAGAAGGCAATGGCACCCCACTCCAGTACTCTTGCCTGGAAAATCCCATGGGCGGAGGAGCCTGGTGGGCTGCAGTCCATGGGGTTGCGAAGAGTTGGACACGACTGAGCGACTTCACTTTCACTTTTCACTTTCATGCACTGGAGAAGGAAACGGCAACCCACTCCAGTACTCTTGCCTGGAGAATCCTAGGGACGGAGGAGCCTGGTAAGCTGCCGTGTATGGGGTCGCACAGAGTTGACACAACTGAAGCGACTTAGCAGCAGCAGCAGCAGCAGCAGCAGCAGAAAAAGAACTCAGTTGCTTTGCATCAGCAGTGTAAAATAATTAGGCCCAGACTACACACTGATTTGGTTCTAACAAACCAAGCATGTAAGAGAAAACTCTAAACAACCACCTTTTCCAAGTGACTTAACTGCTTTTTAGGCAAAATACAAGAATATTTATTGAAATAAAAAATACCACCTGAAAAAGTAAAATTCACAACATGTGATATCTAATGAAAAATAATTATCAGAATACTGTCACAGACCCTGTAGATATTAAAAGTGTAGTGAGGGAATGTCACAAACAACTCTTTATACTAATAAAAAAAATCATCAATTTAAACAGTGCAACTCCTTAAGACTACAAATTACTGAAATCCAACCAAGATGAACTAGGCAACATGAATGTTCCTAGAACTATTAAATGAATTGAATTCATACTTAAAATTCTCCCAAATAAGAAATCTCCATACCTAAGTGGTATATCTAGTAAATTCTACCAAATATTTAAAGAATGGGCTTCCTTGATAGGTCAGTTGGTAAAGAATCTGCCTGCAATGCAGGAGACCCCGGTTCAAATCCTGGGTCAGGAAGATCCCCTGGAGAAGGGATAGACTACCCACTCCAGTATTCTTGGGCTTCCCAGGTGGCTCAGCTGGTAAAGAATCCACCTGCAATGTGGAAGACCTGGGTTTGATCCCTGGGTCGCGAAGATCCCCTGGAGAAGGGAAAGGCTACCCACTCCAGTATTCTGGCCTGGAGAATGCCATGGACTGTATAGTCCATGGGGTCATAAAGAGTTGGACATGACAGAGCGACTTTCACTTCATTTCATTTAAAGAATAATTAACACCAATTCATTGCAACCTTTTTCATGACGTAGAAGACAGGATATAATCCTGGAGAAAATGCTTGCTAATTAAATGTTTAATACATACATGTCTTCAGAATCTATAAAGAACTCTAAAAATCGATGAGCACAGAGCAAAATTAGGCAAGACATCTGAACAGAAAATTCATCAGAGAAGATGGATGCGTAGCAAACACGCCCATGGGAAGGTGGCTGACACCGTTAGTCGCTAGAAAAGTGCAAAGCAAACTCACAGTGAGATGCTGCTTATATTCATTAGAATGTCACAAACGACATGACTGATCACACCAGAGCTGGAGAGGATGTGAGTGACTAGAACTTTCATACCCTGCTGGTGGGAATACAAAATGGTATGACCATTTTGGAAAACAGTTTGGTATTTTTTAAAAAGTTTAACATATGCTACCCATATGCCTGAGTCATCCCACTCCTATATTTCTACCCCCAAGTCCATCCCTAAAATGAAAACATGCATGCAAAGATTGGGACACAAGTGTTCATGGCAGCTCTCCTTATAATAGCAAATACTGGGAGAAACCTAAATACCGACCAACAGGTGAGTGAACAGTCAAAAGGAATACAACCCAGCAAAACCCGGATGACACGCAACCACACGGTGAAATGTCAGCATTATTATGGTAATCAAAGGAGCCGGATTAAAAACAAAGAGTACACAATTTATGATCCCATTTGTAAAATGCCTTAGAAAATGAAACGAATCTACAATGAGCAGCAGCATCAGTGCTTGCTTGGGGCTGAAGAAGCAGAGATGGGAAAGGAGGTGAGACTACCGAACGGGCAGGAGGAGTCTTCTGGGGCCACTGGGCACATTCACCGAGTTGATTTGTGAAAGGGTTTCTGAGATGTGAAATGAAAGTCAGTGTCACTCAGTCGTGTCCGACTTTGTACAACCCCATGGACTGTAGCCCAGCAGGCTCCTCTGTCCATGGGATTTTCCAGGCAAGAGTACTGGAGTGGGTAGCCATTCCCTTCTCCAGGAGATCTTCCCAGCCCAGGGATCAATCCCAGGTTTCCTGCATTGTCAGCAGATTCTTTACCATTTGAGCCACCAGGGAAGCCCTCTGAGATGTAGGTTTATGTCAAAACTTGTCATTTTTTTAAACCGAAAAACAGGTGCCGTTTACCACATGCCAATCATCATTTATTAAAACTGTTAAATTTTTGAGAAATAAGTAAATTCACATTCATAAAGAGAATTCAGAGAAACAACAAAAAAATCTGTTCTGGATGCTTACAATAGAAACCAACGTTCTTGCTTCTTCTGATGTTTAGTTTGTATGTTAAGTAAACACCAGAGGAATATCTCCTCTTGATGGAAAAAAAGCAAGGAAAACAGATTCAACATTTGCTGTTTATCTGAAATTTAACTGGATATCCTGTATCTTATCTGGCAATCTTACCTCCTCCCCAGGGCCCTAAGACACCCATCCATAATTTTTTTTTAACCCAAAGAAAGAAAGCCTTCCTCAGTGATCAATGCAAAGAAATAGAGGAAAACAACAGAATGGGAAAGACTAGAGATATCTTCAAGAAAATTAGACATACCAAGGGAACATTTCATGCAAAGATGGGCTCTTTAAATAAAGGACAGAAATGGTATGGACCTAACAGAAGTAGAAGATATTAAGAAGAGGTAGCAAGAATACACAGAAGAACTATACAAAAGATTTTCACAACCCAGATAACCACGATGGTGTGATCACTCACCTAGAGCCAGACATCCTGGAATGTGAAGTCAAGTGGGCCTTAGGAAGCATCACTACAAACAAAGCTAGTGGAGGTGATGGAATTCCAGTGGAGCTATTTCAAATCCTAAAAGATGATGCTGTGAAAGTGCTGCACTCAATATGCCAGAAAAGCAGAGACATTACTTTGCCAATAAAGGTCCATCTAGTCAAAGCTATGGTTTTGCCAGTAGTCATGTATGGATGTGAGAGTTGGACTATAAAGAAAGCTGAGTGCTGAAGTATTGATGCTTTCGAACTGTGGGGTCGAAGACTAGAGTCCCTTGGACCACTAGGATATCCGACCAGTCTATTCTAAAGGAGATCAGTCCTGAATATTCATTGGAAGGACTGATGCTAAAGCTGAAACTCCAATACTGTGGCCACCTGATGCGAAGAGCTGACTCATTGGAAAAGACCCTGATGCTGGGAAAGACTGAAGGCCGGAGGAGAAGGGGACAACAGAGGATGAGATGGTTGGATGGCATCACCGACTCGATGGACATGAGTTGGAGCAAGCTCCGAGAGTTGATAATGGACAGGGAAGCCCGGCGTGCTGCAATCCACGGGGTCACAAAGAGTCAGACACAACTGAGCGACTGAACTGAACTGAACAACTTAAGTAGTAGCCACCAGTCCTGTATCTGGTCCTGTGTTAGGTACTCGGGAAACAATCTATGATAGGAAACTGGTATATGTCACTAAGGTCACATCTAGATCATGTAGTAAGGAGATATTACGATAGAGTGGGAAGACCAAACTGCTTTATTCCCAGTATTTCCTATTCCAATACTAAAGAGTTGGGCTGGGGAAAGATGCCTTTGACGTTGCATTTCTAAGGTACGTTATAGCAGGTGTGAAGAAATGAACCGTTCTCAGTGAGCATGCCCCAGGGGGTGTACTCACTAAGAGGCCCAACCTGCGCTGTAGAACAAGAAACACAACTAGGACACGGAAGCTGCGGCCGTATGAGCCCGTCGGTCACTTGCCATGAACCAAAGATGCTGGCTTAGGCACCGGAGGAAATGCAGACCCTGTTAGCAGAATGCGTTTGCTTTGTTTGGAGTAAGGATCGAAATACAACAACGAATTAGAAGTCAACATACAAAAGAACCTAATTACACTGTGCCGCACTGCTCAGTCCGAGTGCAGGAAGAAGTTTATGGTGTCCACGCTGGTGCTGAAATGGGCGCACTGGGCACAGAAAATGAACTCCCTGCATGCCGGCTGCCCAGGTTTCCCGGCAGCACTTACTGAAGAGACTGCCTTTCCCACTGAATAGTCTCGCCTCCTCTGTCAGAGACTAGGGGCCACAGGTGTGTGGGTTTACCTGTGGACGTCCTGTCCTGTTCCATTGATCTGTATTTCTGTTTTTTGGGCCAGTCCCATATTGCTTTGATTAATGTAGTTTTGTAGTATAGCCTGAAGTTCGGGAGCCTAATTCCTCCAGCTCTGTTTCTCTCTCTCAAGACTGCTTTTTGGCTATTCGGGGTCTTTTGTGTTTCCATACAGAGTGTAAATATTTTTGCTCTAATTCTGTTAAAAATACCATTGATAATTTGGTAGGGATGGCACTGAATCTGTAGATTGCTCTGGTAGTGCGGTCATTTTCACAGTATTGATTATTCCAATCCAAGAACATGGTATATCCCTCCAGCTGTTTGTGTCATCTTTTATTTCTTTCAAAAATAAAATCTTCTTGCATCTAAATCTGTTCCAAATACACCTTTCACTGGGACAACACAGGTAGGTTTTTAACTGGTAGGTTAAAAACACAGGTAGGTTTTTAAGCCCAAGGAATGACTCCTTTGAATAAGTTTCTTCCTGATAATCCTATCAATGTTAATGTAGAAGCGGCATGTACGTCAGTCTCTAATGGGAAATGTATAGGTACAACCTGCTTGTTTTACTATCTTGGTAAATAACCATTGCTTTATTAAATCTAGTCTGTAAATGATTGCTTCTATTCCTCAGCTTTGTAGAGCTCTAATAGACATTTCTTAAAAAAAAAAAGTGAAGGATGTAATTTTGCTGAGTGCCACACTTGGTGTGCTAGTTCCTGAGTGGGACTCTGATTTGTAGTGTCATGATGGTCAGAGCTGGAACAAAGTCATGTTGCCCCATCTCTAACCATCTGGCAGTGGTTGAAAAAGATTTTCATTCCTATTAAAGTATTTCTTCTTGAGTCTCTCACTATGTGCATTGATAATTTTCAGGTCACTCTGTATGATTCATTTTCCTGCAAACTTCATTGTTTTGAATACATTAGAAGTTCTTTCCTAATATAAGTTATCCCATTTTTGACAACTGTGAAGAAAATAGCTGAGAACTATGTACAGAAATACATTGGAATTTTTTTGGTAGTAAGTGGAGAGAGATCTGTAAGAATATTAGTTTAAAAAAGTTGTCCTCACTGTACTTTTAAAACCATGAATTAAAAAAAAGTAAGAATTTACTAATAATAAAACAAATTACTTTTATTCCTCCAAAAGTGATTTCCACTAAATGCAGAAATCTTTATTTCACTTATTAACTTGCCACAAAAGTGAATTTTCAGCTGTAAGTAATAGGGTCTCACAATGATGTAGGAAATGGTTCAGGTGAGTATACTGTGAAGATAGTAGTAAGTGGGTCAGCTCTACCTATAAATTAACTCTTAGTTAATAATAGCTTCTCCTTTAAATATAGATCATGAAACCAGTGTCTATTGTGATGTTTTTATTCCTAAAAGTATTTTTACCACGTAAATTGATCCTCCACTTTACAGTATTATGGAGAGTACTTTCAGTTAACAGAGCATTTCAAAGAACAAAGAAAGATCCATCAAATGAAGCCATTTTAAAAATCAATATAGAATGCTAACCCATGCACTGCTGTATAATTATAATACGACTAGAAATTTCAGAGAAGGACTCAGTGTTTTTTGAGGAGAATAATATTAAGCTGTGACAAAGGCAAGCCTGGGATCTTTATCTCATACTAAAGTTTAAATGGCTACCCGAAAATGGGAATTTTTAAGGACCTCTCTGGCAGTCTGGGGGCTTCCCTGGTGCCTCAGTAAAGAATCTGCCTGCAGTGCAAGAGACCTGGGTTCGATCCCTGGGTTGGGAAGATCCCTGGGAGAAAGGAATGGCTTCCTGCCCCAGTATTCTTCCCTGGAGAATCCCATGGACAGAGGACCCTGGCTGGCTGCAGTCCATGGGGTCACAAAGAGTCAGACACAACTGAACAATGAACACACAGACACACACACAGACACACACACACACACACACACACACACTCACACACACAGTGGCAGTCCAGTAGTTAAGACTCCATGCTTCCACTGCAGGGGGTTTGATCCCTGGTCGGAAACCAAGACCCTCCATGTTGCATGGCATGGCCAAGAAAAAGGCATGATGACACCATACATTTTAATTGGTTGGCCCCGGAACGCATCTCATATAGATGCGCTGAATGATACTAATGAATACTACTTGTTGGACACAGAATTTAGGGCTCAGTTATAAGATGATACAGGAAACTAAAAGGCTATTCATGTCCCAGCTTATTGAACAAATGTTTCTCAGCCGCCTATTATATATGCATATTGTTGCTGTTTAGTCCTTAAGTCATGTCCGACTCTTTGTGACCCCATGGACTGTAGCCCACCAGGCTCCTCTGTCCATGGGATTCCTAGGCCAGAATACTGGAGTGGGTTGCCATTTCCTTCTCCAGGGGATCTTTCTGACCCACGTCAGAATCGAACCCATGTCTCCTGCATTGGTGGCTCTTTACTGCTGAGCCCCCTGAGAAGCCCCGTTATGTGCGTATAGAAGAAGGCTTTCTGTAACAGGGCTTCTAGTCTACTGGGAATGACAGAGGTTAAAGACTCATGAAATGCAAGGGTACTCAGATAAGTAGAGGTTAAAGAGAGCTTTGGTGGCCTATTTTCTGGTATGCCAGGGACAGTCCCAGTTTACACCTATATTTCTGGCAAGATTATTAACAGTGGCCCTATTTCACTCTTAAACTTGCCCTGGTTTGGTCAACATGCACATGATCATTCTTATCACTGGAAAAACAAAATATTAGATTCTAGAATTCTTGCTGTAATATACTGCTTAGAGACTAGGGACAGAGTTCTAAATTTTGTACATATGACGTTAATACGCAAATGACCTTATGTTTAGTATTTACTCATTGGACTCTCACTGGGAAACTGATGAGAGACTTGGCACTGACACACACCACAAACAAGCTCTAAATCAGGCACGTCATTAATGTGACTACCACGCACTGAATGTTTCTGCCCCCGCCGCCCCCCCAAAGAAACTTCATATATTGAGACCCTCACGCCCAATGTGACTGCATTTACCTTTAGACCCTTTAGGAGGTAGTTAAGGTTAAATGAATTCATCAGGATGGAGCCCTAATTCAAAAGAACTACTGTCCTTTGAGCCAGAGGCATTAGAATTTTTACTGTCTCTCTCTATCTCCCTGGCACCTTGATCTTGGATTTCCAGTCTCTGGAACTGTAAGGAAACAAATGCCAATTGTTTAAGCCACCCAGACTACGGTATTTTGTTACGGCAGCCAAACAGACTAATACAATGACTAACCGCTCAGAATGTTACACTGAAGGGCCCTCAGCTCCGAGCAAGTCATCTGGAACCTTTTTAGTTAAGTCTGAGCCAAGTCAGAAAAATGGAAAGAATGCTTCAGAAACAGCCAGTTCACTTATGCATATGGAATTTGGGACATTTAATTCAGAAAGTCAAGATAGTCACATTTGGGCTTTCAATTCCTTTGGGACTGAGTATCTCTGGACTTTCATTTGCAATATGTATTAATCCTTCTCACCAGGAACATAATAACAGAAGAAGATTTATAGTCAAATCTGAGAACATTACGGCTTTCCTGGTGGCTCCGACGGTAAAGAATCAGCCTGCAATGCAGGCGTTCTGGGCTCCATCCCTGGGTCGGGAAGATTCCCTGGAGAAGGAGATGGCAATCCAGTCCACTATTCTTGCCTGGAGAATCCCAGGGAGAGAGGAGCCTGGTGGGCTACAGCCCATGGGATTGCCAAGTCAGACACAACTGAGCAACTAACACTTGGGAATACTTAGGCTACTGGGATTTTATTACTGGACTTACTCTTTTGTTTTAATATTTTCACTTATTCTCATTGCAGAATCTCTGATGGGCTCTGTTGCACAATGTGTCAGAACGGGGTTTGAGATGGGAGATAAAATGCATTATAGTCTTGAAAACAGAGTGGCCTTGAAATCAATTAAAGTAATGCACTGTTGGCCCACTTCAAAATCTTTGGGTACAAAATCTATATTGCTTCTCAGAAAGACATGCAGGGAAGCAGTGGGTAAAGACAAAGGAAAGAATATTCTGAAAGCCTCAGCTGTCCCCCAGGAGCACAGCCAGTCCCCCTGTTATTGCAGGCTTCCTGGATGAGATCTATGGTCAGAACACGATACAAGGCACGGGGCTGGCCGAGGACACTTCCTCGTCTCTGCTGCTTCCTTAGAGTCAGAGGTAGGGTGATGCTCTGGGTCACTCTCTGATCCTTCACGATTCGAGGGGAGGTGAGGTGGCCAGCTAATCTAATCTAACCAGTAATTTTAATGAGAAGAAAGACAGGATTCTCAGCTGTTTGAGAACTGGTTGGAAGAAAAGTTGTCTTCCTTCTTTTCTGCGAGGTCCATGCTTTACCTGAGCAGCATCTGTCATTGGATGGTCTGCCTAAGCCCACATTGTCTGTAATTGGGGGAGGAGGGTAATTCTGCCCAATTCTGGGGTTCCACTAGCAGACACTGTTGCCTCTCACGCTAAGCAGTGTCCTTCAATCTAGACTTTATGCAAGAAATGTAATATTTTGATCGTTTTTGTCTTCTCAGTTTGGTCAAGAACTAGATAAGTAAAATGATAGGAATCAGGTCCAATTCAATGAACTACTGATAACTGGAGCTTCTTTGTGGATTCCTGAGTTCCTAAGATCATTTAGATACTATGAATGAAAACTATCACCGATGTCTCATTCAACAGTACTCCTATAAAGCTCTCCTATAAAGAGAATCATATAATTCATAAGGAATGAAACAAGCGACTTAGGTAATTATTTAAGAGTGGTTTGGCCCTGCAAGCAAGGTCATTTTGCAATTATGTTTTACCTGACATAACTTATAATTAAAAATATGAAGTTGTATCGGTGGAGGCTGGAAATGGGGGAGCCTATTTAAATCAAATAATCAATAAGATTCAGAATTCTGGGATGGAATTTTTTGGATGTACTCCCAAAATTTTATTAAAAATAAAGTATAGCTCTCAATATACTGAATTCACCCTTTGAAAATAACTTCTGGTCTATTTCCCTGATTTTGGTTGTTTCATATTGAATGCTTTCTTGTTGCTGTTTAGTTGCTAAGTCCTGTCTGCATCTTCTGAGACTCCGAGTACTACATCCCACCAGGCTCCTCTGTCGATGGGGTTCTCCAGGCAAGAATACGGAAGTGCATTGCCATTTCCTTCTCCAGGGGATCTTCCTAACCCAGGGATCGAACTTCTGTCTCCTGCACTGGCAGTCTGATTCTTCACCACTGAGCCACCTGGGAAGCCTTGACTAAGTGGAATCATATCTTGGTTTTGAATCATTTAGACTGGTCAGTTTTGCGTATCATCTCCAATGTTGTTTGAAAGTGAAGTCTTTTTGATTTCAATTTTCATATGATTTTTAAGGAAAACATTCTCCATTTTCAAGCGCCATTTTTCTCACTCTTCTTGAGCTGATTTTCGGAGGTCGTCACCTGCTGCAGTGTCAGCACCACACAGATTTGTGGTGCGTGTGATCTCTAGTGAGCACGGCAGTAACTTCTGTCCAGGAAACTCCGCAGAATTAACCGGACTGTTCATCAGGAAACCGAGCAAAGGCCATCCAGGGTCAAGGGTCTAGTGCTGGGTTTCTTTGCCCCCACTAACGTCATAGAGCTGTTTGGGCATCCCTGTGGTCTGGCCTGTGGCTGCGAAAGGCAGTCACGCCTAAAGAGACTGCACACATCGTGGAAAAAGTAGAAGGAGCAGGTCCTTGAGGACATGGCCACTATCAGCACCAAGGCTGACGGAGGAGCAGTTAAAAATCCGCAGGGCTGAGGTGTGTGAGGCTTTGGACCACCAGCACGCTCCTTGGGATCTCAGTTTTCTCAACTCTAAAGCGGGCAGGGACTGATAATGCAGCTCGTGGGGACGCCGCGAGGATTTGATGAGACAACGCTTTCGGTCAGTCCTGATCAATCTCACCCAAGGCAAAAGTCCCGCAATTATTAGTTATATCGTACTAACAGGTGTGTAGTGAGAGCAGTCACCCCAAAAAAGGTTATTCTGAGGAACAGAGTCACGTATAACATGCAGATCTGGAGCTTCATCCACGGCGGGAATTCAACAACACCCATCAGTGACGCCCCAGGCACTCCTGACGGGAACTTCCCGAGGCGTAAGGGCACTCTGAGTCAGTAAAACGCCTGAATAAATTAAGCTGTTAAGTAGCTTCAGTCGTGTCTGACTCTGTGCGACCCAAGAGACCGCAGCCCACCAGGCTCCCCCGTCCCTAGGATTCTCCAGGCAAGAACACTGGAGTGGGTTGCCATTTCCTTCTCCAAGAATAAATTAAGAGTGAATGGAATAATGACAAAGAAGTGAGTGGTGAAGGAATGAGTAAATTAATGCTTTCATGGGAGACCATCTAGCTTATTAGAGTAGAAATTAGGATCAAGGCCAGATACTGGGGATAAAAGAGCAAACATCAAAGTCACGTTTCACAACCTGTCCCTTTTTCGATGGAAAAACATGCCCCAAATTCTATCAGAAAGAAGACAAGACTAGATAAAGGGTTAGGCACCCATGGGTCAAAACCACCCACCTTCTGTTAATGCCGACAGTTTAGCTGCGGTCTTGGCTGGCAGACTTGGAAAGGTCGTGCACGTGATAAATAAACTCTCCTCACTTGTTCACTGACAGGCTATCTACGAGTCAATGGCTACCTCATGGCTACCTTCTGCCACGAGGCAGAGCTGAGTAGCTATGTCAGTGATCTTGTGGCCTGTAAACCTCTTATAGAAAAAATTTGCAGATCTCCAGTAGATTAGAGGGGAATTTTATGATTCTTAATCCATTGAGCAGTAGAAAAAATTCCCAATAAAGATAAACCTAATTGTATTTAAACTGAAATGGCCTCGAGAATCTATTATACTTCTCATTCCTATTTTTATATTTCATTGAAAAATAACAGGTCCTCATTCCTCCCCAACCTCATTAAACTTTAGACAATCAGCCAACCCTGCAGAAGGGTTTTAGCAGAAAGAATACGCTGAGACTTGGCAAAATTATCCCTGAAGAAACTATATCCCTTGCCAGTTACATTAGAATATTTAACAGCTCCTAAACATGTTAATTCTCATTTCTATTAAAGATGTATTGACAGTAACTGACATCACTTCCAAGGAACAAGGAAGACGTTCAGACGATGCCAGCCTGGACCTGGAGCTGGTGAGTGCTGCACGGCGGGGCGGCCTTGGCCCTTTCATTCAACCCAATCAGCTGACGAGCATCTCCTTTCATCTGTCTCCACGCACCCAATTTAACGTCATGGCTGTGTGCCTTCACGGCCTGACCTTTCAGCAACAACTGTGTCATTTAAACAAGCTAAATGACTCTATTTCTACGAGGGATCTCATCCAGGAACAATCTCAAAACAGAGATCACAGGTCCTCACCTTGCCAAGCATAATACCAGTCCCTGCAGTGCTTTTACTGGACAAGCCCTTCTGTCTTCTGCAAATAAGGCACCTCATTAAAGGGTCAACCTCTCCCCATGTTGGGGATACTGTCCTGCTCTCCCCTCCAGCCACAGAGAAGTCCATACACAAATGACGTGCATGACCCTTCCAAGTCTGCCACCCAAGACCCACAGCAAGATCCTCAAAGATGTGCCTTTTACATCTGGAAAAAGATTACCATTCTAAAGGCTAGCACCCTGAGAAGAGTGGAAATGCACAGGACTAAAATCTGGTATGCCCCTGCATGACCATTAAAAAGCTACGTTACCTATAATGTCATAAGCATCATTGTTCCCTGTTCAGTTGCCAAGTCGTGTCCGACTCTTTGCAACCCCATGGCCTGCAGCATGCTAGGCTTCCCTGTCCTTCACTGTCTCCCGGAGTTTGCTCAAACTCATGTTCATTCAATCAGTGATGCCATCCAACCATCTCATCCCCTGTTGCCCCCTTCTCCTGCCTTCAATCTTTCCTAGCGTCAGGGTCTTTTCCAATGAGTCAGCTCTCTGCATCAGGTGGCCAATGGGTCAGCTCTTTCTTTGCATCAGAGACCACTTGAGGCCAGATTCAAGGAATGCAGGCCCTGCATACATCCAGACCCTTATCAGCATCCCTGCCCTTGCACCACTGGATAAAACTCCCCTCCTAATCCCCTGGGTGGTTGGGATACACTGGATAAAACTCCCCCCCTAATCCCCTGGGTGGTTGGGATACACTGGATAAAACTCCCCCACTAATCCCCTGGGTGGTTGGGATACACTGGATAAAACTCCCCCCCTAATCCCCCGGGTGGTTGGGATACACTGGATAAAACTCCCCCACTAATCCCCCGGGTGGTTGGGATACACTGGATAAAACTCCCCCACTAATCCCCGGGTGGTTGGGATCCACAGTTTTTGAGAAGCACAATGTGCCCACTGTATCCTTCTTTGCTCCACGAAGCAACAAAGCTGCTCTTTTCCACTTCACTTAAAATTCTGTCTCTGAGATTCAGTTTTGCACCACAGCACAAAGGCAGAGCTTTCGGCGTCATTTCGTTACTTGCATGTTATCCCTTTAAGAGGATGTTGTTGCTGTTGTTTAGTCACTACGTCACGTCTGGGTCTTTTGTGACCCCATCGACCATCGCTTGCCAGGCTCCTCTGTCCATGGGATTTCCAAGGCAAGACTACTGGGGTGGGTTGCCATTTCCTTCTCTCGGGGATCTTCCCGACCCAGGGATTGAACCTGCCTCTCCTGTACTGCAGACATATTCTTTACCACTGAGCCACCAGGGAAGCCCCCAAGAGGATGTGGTAGCTTGTCCCAAGTTGGCTGCTGTCAATCGCCTGCTTCCTAACAAAAATATCTTAGCCGCTCTGCAACTTTTTTGACCAGTAACATACAGAGGAAGTGATGCTGTGCTAATTCCCAGCCCAGCTTGTAAGAGAAGTTCAGGTTTCCTCTCTTGCCCCTGGGAACAGAGCCACAAGGCAAGAAGTCAAGACTATTCTGCTGGAGAAAGACCACATGGAGGAACATTGAGGCGCCAGGCACAGGGATGAGAAGCTGTCTCGTCCATCCATCGTAGGCCAACCTCTCCCGCTATATGGCCACAATGGCTGGAGAAACCCCAAGCAAGTATTGCCCCACTAAGCCCAGTTATCCCACAGAAGTGGGAGAAATAAAACTGCTGTTTCATGGCACTAAGTTTTGGGGCAACTGCTAACTGAGCCAGAAGTGTACACACCCCCACTCTTTCTTACCTGCTCCCTGGTGGCTCAGCAGTAAAGAATTCACTTGCAATGCAGGAGACTGCCTGCAATACAGGAGACTCTGGTTTGATCCCTGGATTGGAAGATCCTGTGGAGAAGGAAATGGCAACCCACTCCAGTATTCGTGCCTGGAGAATCCCATGGACAGAAGAGCCTGGTGGGCTACAGTCCATGGGGTTGCAAGAGTCGGACATGACTTAGCAACTAAACCACCACCACCATCACCTGGGTTACCTCCAGCAAGTACGGCGATTCTCCAAACCACAGGTGGCGGCCTAGGCCAGGTGACTGCTTTAACAATCGAATATAAGAGAGCAACAGATGCTGAATCTCAGTACACGTTGTAACAGCCACTCAGCCAAGCCTCTTCTCCCCTGATACAGGAAGGACATGTCCTAGACCCGGGCTATTCCTTAACCCGGGGTGCATCATGAAAAAGAGACCCAAATCAGAGATGATTCAAGCTAAAGTGTGTGACTTCTGCTGCTGCCAAGTCACTTCAGTCGTGTCTGACTCTGTGCGACCCCACAGATGGCAACCCACCAGGCTCCCCCATCCCTGGGATTCTCCAGGCAAGAACAATGGAGTGGGTTGCCATTTCCTTCTCCAATGCATGAAAGTGAAAAGTGAAAGTGAAGTTGCTCAGTCATGTCCGACTCTTAGCAACCCCATGGACTGCAGCCTACCAGGCTCCTCCGTCCATGGGATTTTCCAGGCAAGAGTACTGGAGTGGGGTGCCTTCTCCAGTGTGACTTCTAAATACAGTCAAATATAAAAGAGAAAGAAACCTTTGTTGTTGCAAGCCACTGACTTGGAATTTTATGTTCTACAGAATGTACTGGTGTGTCTGTCTTTTACAAAGCCATCAGAAAGTTCTCACAAACTGAAGGATCCAACTAACATTAGAGATAGCTGTTGAAATGGAAGACGATGGCAGATCTTTCCTGTTCAGTTTCGAGCGTAGACCCAGAAGCACGAGGGGTGGCTGGCAGCCCAGCCCAGTGCTCACGATGGTGTCCATGCACACAGGGAAACCCGCCCTCACCCACGGAGCCTGTGGTCTAGCGGAGGCATAGCGACTTTTTTCTGCAAAGGGCCAGAGAGTAAGTATTTTATCTTTGTATGTCAAGAGGCAAAAACGAGGATACTATGTCAGTTCAGTTCAGTCGCTCAGTCGTGTCTGACTCTTTGCGACCCCATGAATCGCAGGCACGCCAGGCCTCCCTGTCCATCACCAACTCCCAGAGTTCACTCAAACTCACGTCCATCAAGTCAGTGATGCCATCCAGCCATCTCTTCCTCTGTCGTCCCCTTCTCCTCCTGCCCCAAATTCCTCCCAGCATCAGAGTCTTTTCCAATGAGTCAGCTCTTCGCATGAGGTGGCCAAAGTACTGGAGTTTCAGCTTCAGCATCATTCCTTCCAAAGAACACCCAGGGCTGATCTCCTTTAGGATGGACTGGTTGGATCTCCTTGCAGTCCAAGGGACTCTCAAGAGTCCTCTCCAACACCACAGTTCAAAAACATCAATTCTTCAGCGCTCAGCCTTCTTCACAGTCCAGTCTTACGTCCATTCATGACTACTGGATATTATGTAGGTAACCATTTAATATTTGACAATTTTAAAATGTAGAAGACATTCTTATCTCTCAGGTCATAACACAAGTAAGTGGCAGGCCAGATCCGATCTGATCGTCTGCTAACCTCTGCTCCAGTGAATATTTGATAAATATTAATAAATAATATTTGGATATAATATTATTCATAAATACTACTCATAAATATTCATAATAAATGAATATTTCCAGTGAATGTATAACAAGTATAATACATAAGGTCTTTCTGAAGCTTAGAGAAGAGACACAAACCATTTGGGGATTTTATAAATGATTTTTCAATAAGAGGATGGCTGAGTGAATCTTAAATATCAAGTAAATGTCACTGAGTAAATAGACAAAACAGTAGAAATGTGATTACGTGAGCAGAGACACAAGTTGTTGAAACCCCATGATATGTACATGTTAACTTGACTTCCTCCCATCAGCACAAGGGTATCATGTAACACAAACAAGGTATCCAAAACTTCTCAGTCAAACCCCCGTGTAACAGGTTTGCTATCTATTGACCCCATAGAAACACATACCCACAAACACAGGTGCCTCAGCCAGCTCAGGAGACCACAGAGCTGGAGGGTTATAGCAGCAGAAGTGTGTCTTCTCAAAGTTCTGGAGGCTGGGATGTACAGCATGAAGGTGTGGGCTCATTCAGTTTCTACTGAGGTCTCCTCCTGGTCTGCAGACAGATGCCATCCCACTGGGCTTCCCTGGTGACACAGGAGGAAAGAACCTGCCTGCAGTGCAGGGGGACCCAGGTTCGATCCCTGAGTGGGGAAGATCCCAGGGAGAAGGAAATGGGAGCCCACTCCAGTATTCTTGCCTGGGAAACCCCCGGACAGAGGAGCCTGGAGGGCTATAGTTCACAGGGTCGCAAAGAGTTGGACGCAACGTAGCGACTAACCCAGCACCACGTTGCCTTCCCACTGCAAGTTCAGAGAGCAGAGAAGGAGATGCTCTCTGGCGATTTTTCCTATAGGGACACTAATCCTATTGGTTCAGAGCCCCACCCTTATGACCTCATTTAACCTTAATTACCTCCTCATAGAACCATCTCCCTGGAGAAGGAAATGGCAACCCACTTCAGTACTCTTGCCTGGAAAATTCCATGATGGAAGAGCCTGGTAGGCTACAGCCCATGGGGTTGCCAAGAGTCGGACTCAACTGAGTGACTTCACTTTCTTTCTTTCCGTAGTTCCTTTTGGAGAAGGAAATGGCAATGTGCTCCAGTGTTCTTGCCTGGAGAATCCTATGGATGGAGGGGCCTGGTGGGCTATGGTCTATGGGATTGCAAAGAGTCAGACACGACTAAGCAACTAACACACACACATACAGAACCATCTCCAAATACAGTCACATCAGGGGTTAGGGTTTAACATATGACTATTAAGGAGAAACGATTCAGTCCACAGTACGTGATCCAATGATGTGTCATGATTTGCACTTAATAATTTACTTCTATTGCTCTGTTCTTTCTGGACCTAAACTTGTGAGGTCTTTGCCATGGAGATAGTATCTTGCCTTATTACCCCACTCAGAAGCTACTGCTGCTATTAGGGGGAAAAATTCGACAAGCATGCTTCTTATTTAATCAAAAGAGGATTTCTCCACAAACACAATTCTCCACTTTTGATTAGGAAGTCTCAGAATGATGGACAGCTATTAAAGCCAAGAAATCAGGAGGCACGTTTGCAAATATCGTCGCGTCGCCTCTGGATTCCACAGAATATCCATTATCCACATCCACTGTCCTGCTGGGTTTCAGAAGCAATAAATGCAGGTCCGATGAATAGGTGCTTGTTTCAAAACCGGACATGGTTTTCTTTGTCCAGTATTTTTCCAGTAACCATACTCCTCTTTGTAAACTAAACAAAATAATTGGTTTGATGGGTTTCGGTCCTCTAACACGTAAGACAAGGTGATATGAACAGAAATGTTTTACATAGGAATTGTTATATGATATTCTGAACCAAAGACTTCTACTAATCTGCACATTGAGGCTTTGTTTATACAACAATGCTTGACTGCCTGGGGGAACTTCAAGGTTCCGATGAGCTTTATGAATAAATATGTTGATGTGAATTGTGTTTTATTCAAGTTCTAAAGAAACTGAGAATCTCTCTATGGATCAGTGTTTTTGTGATAATATTCCAGACAGGTGTCCTTTATTCAAGCGATATGGTGACAAATTTCCACTGAAATACATTAATAATTCCATTCATGTATGTGCTTAGTCACTCAGTTGTGTCCAACTCTTTGTGACCCCATGGACCGTAGCCTATCAGCCTCCCCTGTCCATAGGGATTCTCCAGGCAAGAATACTGGAGTGGGTTGCCATGCCCTCCGCCAGGAGATCTTCCCAACCCTGGGATCAAACCCATGTCTCCCACATTGCAAGCAGATTCTTTACCATCTGAGCTACCAGGGAAGTTCAATTCCATTTATACTGATATGCAATTATAAATAAGGATGATAAATTGAAACTCACATCTCCTTTTATGTAAGGGGCCAGTAGAGATGCAGAGATTTACCAAAAAGCATCATTTTTCCAGACAAATATAGTATAGCTATGCTCTCTGTTATGCAGAAACAGTACTTTAAATTGAAAAACTATTAACCTCCAGTGCCAGCTTCGTTCTGAAACATTGACTAAACAGACAAATGCACAGGCACTGTGATTGAATAAGAGAAAGTCTCTGTCTAGAAGTCAGAATACAGCGAGAAATGTATATATGTGGAAAAGGGTACTTAATTTTAAAAGACAATCATTACAAATACTATTTTAATAGAGATAAGTCTTGGTAAGTATATATGTATATATATTAAATGAGACAAAAATAAAGGTCAAACATTTTTCTAATTATTATGCCATATAATATTGTATACACACACAGACTCGTGTTCTCCACCCTCTTCTGGGAAAATAGGACAGTTTAAGTGACTACTTGCTGGAGTAGCTAGAAGGAAGATCCATGCAGCTATTAAAAATTATTCCAGAGAAACTCTGAGGGACACTTTAAAGCCAACTTTCTCTGATTGCATGAGTCTAAGACACTCTAACAAAATAAAGAGCAGAGAATGCATTGAATGAGCTTTAAAAAATTGTTTATAAAGTGAGATTAATCCTATTTCATATCCAATACAGAATCCATTTACAGTGCTCCAGAAACTTCAAATGTACACAGATCACTTGGAAATCTCAACAAATTTGCAAAGTTTTAATCCAGTAAATCAGTAAATGCCTGAGACTTCCTGGTGGCTCAGATGGTAAAGAATCTGCCTGCAGCACAGGAGACCATGGTTCAATCCCTGGGTCGGGAAGATCCCCTGGAGAAGGGACTGGCTACCCACTCTGTATTCTGGCTTGGAGAATCCCTTGGACAGAGGATCCTAGTGGGCTACAGTCCATAGGGTCGCAAAGAGTCAGACAGACTGAGCAACTAACACTTTCACTTTGCATCCTCAGCAAGTACCCTTTGATAATCATCAAGGCACTCACATACTTCCAATCCTTGGTGGAAGAAAATCAAACCAAATAAAATAAAGATATAATCTCCAAGTGAGTAGATGTTCTAGGGCGGTGATTCTCTAAACGTTGTCCACATACCAGCAACACCAGCTTCACCTGGGAACTCGCTAAAGATGGTAATTTGCGGAACTCATCTACACCAGGGGCTTTCCGGGTAGCTCACCTGGTAAAGAATCTGCCTGCAATGTGGGAGACCCAGGTTCAATTCCCTGGGTCAGGAAGATCCTCTGGAGGAGGGCATGACAACCCAGTCCAGTATTCTTGCCTGGAGAATCCCCATGGTCAAAGGAGCCTGGTGGGCTACAGTCCACGGGGTTGCAAATAGTCAGACATGCCTGAGTGACTAAACACAGCACAACACATCTAGACCAGCTGACTGATCTAGAACACTGGGGCTGCCGCCCAGAAATCTGTGTTTTAACACGCCTAAATGGACGCTAACATTGGAGAACCATTGCTTTCAGCACAACTTGGGAAGGGAGTCAGTACTGCTGAATGAACTACAATTCATCAAGGCTGGGGACCCTCTGAGATCATATGATGCCTGCAGATAACAAAACCATACCCTTCTCCATCAGAGAAACCAGGGGTCCCGGGACCCCACTCTCTGTTGACTGTCGTCCAGAAGGTCTGGGATAAATATGGGGATCTATTACTTTAAACTTGTATTGGGCAGGCTTCAAACTCATTGATCCAAAGACTTGGATTGAAAGGGGTGGGAAGGCTGACTTTTAATACTTAAATTCTTATGCATGACAAATACATACTCATGAACAGACCAAACATTTCTGGGGACTATAAACAGCTGTCCATTGGGGAACAGCAAGAGGCAGATCAGAACTACCAGACACCTCTCAGTGTAGAATGAGCAGTGATGGTACCACCACCATCCCCACCCAACAAGAGCACAAATAATTCTTTCATTCAGCACGTATTAATTCTTAATGTAGCCCTGTGTCCTGCCTAACTTTGCAGTTCCTCTCTATAGATAGGAGGCAGTGTGTCTCTTCACTCATGAATAAGCATCTTTTACGTTTAAATCAAATATTTTGTCTATCTGCACTACACATTCTGCAGGCTAAACATATTCATTCTCCAGATACTTTATCCCTAAATGTGGCGAATTTTATCTTCTCCCTTCTGAACAGTCGATCACTTCTTTAACAATGAATGGCGCACACGATGCTTACTTTCTTATTTGTGTCTTTGGGAAATTTAAAATGCACAATAAACAACTTCTATTTCTGTCCTCTGGAAAATACAAAGGTTAGAAACGCTAAATTTAGTCACAGTTTAAATAGTATGCCCTTTGTTATGACTATTTCCAACTGGGTGATTTAAGTTTTTTGGTTGATAGGTTGTTTGAGTTTAGCAGCTTCTTCATACCAGTGGCCCAAACTGCATTGCTGCTCAACCAAAGTCTTAAACTGTCTTCTTTTAGATAAATGGTTTCCCAAATAGATTTCACCACACTACTGTTGCTCTAGTTTTTATCCATTAATGTTAAATTTTGTGCTCATAATATTGATATTACTTTATATCAGTATCACTTTAAATTTCCTGTTTTTATATACGATTACCAAATACTTTCTTTTTTGTCCACACTGCTTATTGTTTGACTGCCTATAAAACAGATACTCTCATTATGTCCACTGCCTGTGTTCCAATAAAACTTTATTTACAAAAAAAATAGGTAATGGGCTAAATTTGGCCCATGAGTACCAATGCTTCACCTAAAAAATATTTTGTTCATACATTTAAGGAGAAAATAATCCCACACATAGCTTCTTATATTCAATTATAATTTTAAGTCAATATTATAAGCAACAGTTTTATAAATCTTTAAATCCAAGGGAACCTAAATTTAAGGAACTATGAAAATTGTTTCCAAGTGACTGTCCTCAGTAAATTTAAAAGCTTTTTATATAAGTTTTTATATAAGTCATGGTTTCCCAGAGCATTTTGTTTACTCATGGTAAAAGAGTATGAACAATAGAAGAAATGCCAGAAAAGCAATCAGAAGGTCCACCTACAATAACACCAGTATGGTTCTGGGGATGGTGGACACGAGAGAAAAACCTACCTCGACAGGAAATCGGAGAAGGAAAGGCGGACAGGGTACCCGTGTCGGATGCTCTTCACCATCTCCAGGATCCCGACATACTGCAGCTGAGCGGACACGTAGAAGTTATCAAAGGTGTCTGGCAGCTTTGAGTTATTGGGCTTGATGCAATGAATAAAGTGTGGAGTGCACTTCTGAAGTTTCCCAGTAATATCCGTCAGAGTTTTCTAAGGAGAGAAGTAAAACACAACTGATTCTCCAGAGAAGATCCCAACTGACAAGGTTGGGAATTTTAAATAAAGGTTGGCAATTTGTAAATAAAAACCTTTATCTTCAGTCCATGATTCTTATGTATTATGCATTCACTCACTGTGTGTGTGTACATGTGTGTGCATGCTTACTTTTCTGAAGTTACTTAAGTGGTCAAAATGGAAGAAAATTCCATGTAAAACCTTTACAGTCGATACAATCAAAACGGAAAATTTTGAAATCTGAAAACTTCACTAACCCTGAGTTGCGATGCAATGGTGGCTGGACCTCCCCGGTCGAGTCTTTGAAGAAATGTAGAATTTCCTTTCTTTTTTAATAACTGTAATGAAAACAAAAGGAAAGCGTGAGCAGGTTTGTTTTACTAAGTTCCCGTGTAGGAGAAAAAAAATTAACCCTCCCATGCATGTACGTTCACTCACAGGCAGATGGAGATTTAAAAGAGGCTATAAAAACCAGTGCCAAATGATTTTCTGCAATGGTGGGAAAATAGGCGACTACATGTAAAATAACCTTCACTGCGTCCTTTTAAGTCCGTGGCTGCCACCAATGTGCAACTACTTTAATTTGAGAATAAACAGACGTTGACTAGCTTGGTGGTACAAGAAACTGACCCTGGTCTTCTTAATTGTATTACTAATTGTTTGTCATGAAATGCAGCTTATTCCGGGGTAAAAGGATGCTATTTTATGTTACAAAAATCTGATGTTTTAATAACCATTGTTTTGTTCCCTAAGTTAACTACCATCGGTGTCTTACTCATTTTCTCCCTTCCTTTCCTTCTTCTTCATTTTTTAATGTTACAAGGGTTAGTAAACTACTCACCTGTGAAAACTGATGGTAGACTTTTTTGATAAGTAATTATATACAGCTCTTAAAGAAAAGAATTCACGTGCAGCAAAGATGAAATGATTATGGATATAAAAGAATTAAGTGAAAATGAAGGCAGTGGGTGAAGAGAGAAAGAGCAGAAGGTAATTAATTAAATTCTACCAGGGGTTAAGAGGAACCTCAGCCACTAACGTTCTGTTACATTTCACAGCATCATATACACCGCGACCAATGGATCTATCGATCCAGAATCACTTATCTTAAACTAAAAGGTCTCGATAGAAGAAAAATTGGATGAAACATTCTTGTCAATATGGTGCTGCTATCAAGGCAGTAGCTCATTTCCTCGCATTAGGATGAAGTGTCAAGCTGGAATGATCAAGTGCAACTGACAAGGGAAGGGAAAATGAAGTGACTGGTCGAAGATCAGACTGTTTTCTATAAACACAAAGCTGGGCATGACGCTCAGTTGAAGGGTGGGTAGAGAGCAGCCTTCTGGTCACAGGGGTGGGTGTGCAGGGGTGAGGACCCTCAGAGGGAAGTGAAGGATGGAACACTTAAGGAAAAATCATAATAAATAAATCTTCATCTGGTGAAATTGAACACTCAATTTCCCTTTCTGGGTGGAGGAACGGCTGTGAATTATCTCGCTTTTGCAGTCCTTTAGGGGAAAGGCTAATGGCATCTCTGCCTGGTAATGTTTAATAATTAAGGTTAAAAATTACAGTTTGGAGGTGTGTGGTGATTTCTTGCTCATGATTTCCAGGATGATTGAGAAAGCAGGGGCCAGAAGTTTCAGTGAAACCCCTGGGAATAGAGATCTTCCTTACAAAGGGGAACTCTTTGTCTTTTTTATGTAAAAGATGCCATTTTAATATGCAGTGAGATGGAATTCCTGTGATCCTCCAGTTATGTAACAGCTATATCAAAAGATTCGTAACTCTAGGGTCTACCGGCTACACACACACACACACACATCTCTAATAGGCTGTACACATTTCTGCCACTCTTCTGTAACAGAGCTCATTTTAATTATGCTTTTATTTTAATTGGTAAGCAAAAATGCATTCCAGCAGGCTACAACGACTGAATTTCTAAAATGGATCATCTTGGACCCTTCCCAACCATACTTCTCGTCTTTTAAAGTTTCTGTAAAGGCGAGCAAAACACACTGGCACTGAATGCATAAACTCAGTACACTTCTGAAACAACTCTTCACTACATTTTTGTTCTATTTTTACAAATCATCAAAATCTTTAGGTTGTAAGTACAACCTCGCGGGTGTGGAACGAATACACATTAAAAAATTAGCGTAATGCAGAAACAAATTAAAAATCTACAAAACGCACAGTGAAACACTCCAGGACCTGAAAAATACATGATGTCTGTGTGAGAAACTACAATTTATTGTTTAGAGACCTAAAACCTCTGAAGTGACTAATGGCAACGGAATAAGGTAGCTAAGTGTATTCCCTTTAAACCTTCTGTCCCTGAAACCTCCCATTCATCAAAAACACAGTCGCAGAGATGAGACTTAAAAAGGGTGTTGCAAAGACAACCAATAAAATGACTAAGCCTGTATTTGCTATCAAGTTTTCACTCCACTGCATGCTCTCATACCATCCTCTCTCCAAGGGTTATACATCGGGTAAGCAGTCTTTCCGTTAATTTTGTTAAATTAAAATACCAATTTCTTTCCATTAGCATAGAGGACTGTACATTTTTTGTTTAAAAGAAGCAGCAAATGTGCTGAGCAAATTTACAAACAACCAGATACGAATCATAAAAACTCCTACCTTACTAAGTTCTAGATAATTCCTGTTTTCTCCCATCATTGAAGACGCTGTCATTCTCTTACTGAGCCGGGCAGATTTATGTCCTCTGAATTTAAAAGAAGGAGAGGACGATACGAGGGCTCCTGTTTGTGACAGTTTCGACTGGAACAAATGATTGATCACGACGTTTTCACTAGCTAGGAAATAAATAAATGAATACTGTAAGTGGCATTAGAATCGTAATTTACGCAAGCATTAAGCTAACCCCTCATCCTAGCGCTCTCACCATGAAAGCATTCTGTGCGGGGAGGGAATCGACATTTCCTTGTCCTTTTTGCTTTCATTTTCCCCACTACTCATCACACCGTTTGATGAATTCTGACTTTCTTTGCCCTCCACCCGGAGTCTGGATCCCAAGCTCTCCTGCCCTCGTCCTGCGCCCTGAAACCTTTGCTCTCAAATTCAGGGGCACTTGCTGCTCTCCTAACATCCAGAACCAGATCGGACCTGCTCAGACCTAAGACCTCAGGGCACTTGACCAAGCCATGAAGACTTATGGTTTCCATTATCAGCTCTCCGTTCCAGGAAAACAACTGCCAGGAGCCCACAGCCCCAGGAGGAAGCTCTCAGGGCGTCTGCAGACATCGGGGGAGCCCCTGACTCACTCAGCTGTCTCTGCTGTTGGGGGAAGAGGTGCCTCTTTTTCTGATCCAGTTAGGCTGCAAACGTGAAAGCAAGCTGATAACTTTTAGATGTCAGCTTACAAAAATTCTAGTAATCCTGGGTCCATACGTGTTTCCTGACACCTCAGGGAGAAAAGAGTGCATGAATGAATGGAGTTTTGGTGGCAAATCTGAACAGTCAAGTGAGAACCTTGTCTGTCAGTTAAGCACCTAGAAGGCAAGCTTCTCGTGTTACTTACAGCTGTATACAGGCAGTGTTTAAGCCTTAATTTCCTTTTCTAAAAAATAACCACTGAGTACCTACTTTGTGGGTTCCTATAAGACTGAAGGGTGATTTGGGATCAGTCTTAGCCCACTGGACAGTCAGCAATGGCAGAAGCAAGTGGTTTAGTTTCTACCATTTCCACACTCAGATGATTTCACTTGCCCAGCTGATATATTTACTAGCAGTGCATTCAGTGAAAAGTCACTGCAAGAATTAAAAAAAAAAAGAAACAAACAAACCAGCGAGCCAGGAGAAGGGACAGAGAAGCGAAGACACAATTATGGATTACAGGAAGGTAAACAGGAGCCTTGTGGTTATAGGTTTGAGTTTTGGGAATCACAATAAACTCATGACTTTTAATATACAGTTTTATATATGTGTGCGTGTATAAAATCTATAAGTATATTTAAAATTTTCTAGTTCTGAAAGGGTCTAAAAGCAGTAAGACTCCAGTTGCAATGAGCCCAGCCTGCCCCCATTTCTAAGTTTCTTAATACTATTCGTTTATAAAATAAGGCATCTTGGGTAAGTGGCTAGTTTAGGATGTGAGGCAAGGTAGAGGATCTTAGAATATTTTGGAAAGCCAGAATGTAAAACAGTGCTTAAAAAGGACAAGAGAACCTGTCAAAAGAACACAAGAACCAGCTTGGAGGGGTTCTCATTGGCTAAGTCTTGGGAAATTTTAGTATCAAAATAACGACAGTAATGGATTGTGTCCCTTAAATAAAATAACAATTCGTGAGTCCGTACTGATAATGAATGAACAAATGGATGGATGAATTATTAGAAAGGAGAGCTCTTATAGCAGGATGTCATTGCTGAAGACGGGGGTTATAAAAATCACACTTTTGTAACCAAAAGGGAAATCACTGATGTAGGCAACAATCATTGCCTCAGTCAGAACTAACGGGTGAAAGCTTGTGACAAACACTGCTTTAGAAATGACGTATCAGTTACAAACCGAAAACAGTGACGTTAGGGAGCTCTGAAGGACAGAGTGATCAAGGTGAAGGTCACCATGAGCTTTGGAACACAATGTGCTAAGAAGGAGACATCGTCACCTCCGTGGGGCTCCTGCCAAGAAGGTGGAGACTGATTCCAACGTGAGGAGATAGCAAACAAGCCCATATTGAGGGACATTCTTCAAAAACTGGTCTTCCACTTTTTAAAATATTAATGTCAAGAAGAAAAGCTGAGGAAGGGTCCCAGATTAAAGAAGACTACTGAGAAATGGCAACTAAACTCACAAATGATCCTGAATTGGGGGGAAAATCATTCTGAAAGAGATTTGTGGGATAATCAGTAAAGTGTTATTTGAACTCTGAATTAGATACTTGTGCCATATCAATATATAATAGTCTGATCCAGTGTTCTTGCCTGGAGAACCCCAGGGACGGGGGAGCCTGGTGGGCTGCTGTCTATGGGGTCACACAGAGTCGGACATGACTGAAGCGACTTAGCAGCAGCAGCAGCATCAGCAGCCATATCGATATTTAATAGTCTGGTCATTTCCTGGGGTTATGGAGGTCATGTCCTTGGTCTCTGGATAGGGACCAAAGGATTTGGGCAGAAAGACATTTGGCCATTCTCCTGTGGTTCAGAGCATGTGTGCACACACACACACAGATGGGAAGTAGACAGCAAGAGAGAAAAAGAGGAAGAAGACTAAAAAAGTCAGTCTGGGAAAGAGCATATGGGAGTTCTTTGTACTAATTTTGCGACTTTTCTTTAAGTCTGAAATTGTTTCAAAACAACAGTGAAACAGTAAACATATAATGCCATGACCTGTTTAACTAAAAATATTATTTATAACTGGTCTGTGGATGAACGGAACCATGCATAAAACAGTGCAGCAAGTCATTCCCATAATTGGGAAATGTCTTTACTAAACCTCTCAACTCTAGAAGTATGAACGGAAACACATAACTGACGGTGTCTGTCCCTTCTCTGGATCGCAGGCTGGGGCCGCGTGAAGGTCAAGTGGAGAAGCCGTGCCCTGTGATGGAGACACATCATCCTGTGACAGTGAAGCCCCGCCCACAGGCAGAGTGCGTGCGCTGAGACTTCCAGCCTTGATGTCGCGCCTAAGAACCTGGGGAGGAAGCCCTTGGAGAAGAGCCAGCTCTGGCCTCCCTACTCTATTTCTAGGAGTCACCTGCTGCAGGCATTTTCCTGCAGGTCCCCATATGCACAAGCGGCAATGAGAAGCACCCCTTGCTGGGGTCTCCACACAACGCTCTGGGCACCTTCCTGCCAGGAAAAGGGGATGAGCTGACGGAGGTGCCCAAGGTCTGTAAGCAGGAATGCAGAACCGCCAGCAGCAGCATCGGCAGTAAATAGCTTTCCTCTACTTCTGAGCAGACTGAAGAGTCTGGATTTTAACTTCTCTGCATCTTTTGGAGTCAAGTGGACCTGACTTCTCAGCTCAGGCGCCCAGAGGGACCCATGCTGATTTTCTGTTTAAGCAGTTGTCACCCAGCTCCCGGTCTGCACTGGGCAGGGGTCTCAAAGCCCCAGCCAGGTTGGCGAAGATCCTGCCACAGACCCCACCTCCTTCCTCAGGCAGAGCTTTTAGATAATAGGATACAAATCAGGTGCTGTAAGCAAAGTTCTTAGCAAGGTGTCTGGAAACATTACTGTTATCTGTAAACTACACTTTCTTTTAATAACTGTTTGCAGTGTTACAACATTCCACAGATTCATAAACTACTATCTCAATCCTCTTTGCTTGTATGACAGAATGGGTGAGCCACTGTGGCTTGGGTGCCAAATCCAGCCCCTTGCCTGTTTTTGTAAATAAAGTTTTATTGGAACACAGCCACATCCATATGTATTGTCTATAGCCACTTGCTCCTTATCATAGCAGAGTTGAGTCACTGTAACAGTGAACTTATGGCTCGCAAAGCATAAAATATTTATTCTCTAACCCTTTGCAGAAAGTGCTTGCCGCCTCTTGTATGAACATATAAGGACACATTGTAAACTTTATGCTCATGTTCAGATGTATCTATAGTCTAAAATATTTAAAATAAGGTTCACCTGTTTTCTCTTGGCACTTGTCAGGCAGCATACACAAAAGAGTAACTTTAAAATATAAGGCCTCTATTAAGATAAGCAGAATTGCAATAACACAAGCTATCTTGTTTTCATTCTAAATACATATTCTTGTGCCAACTTTGAAAACATGCTGTACACTAGACCTTCATAAAGTATATGGATTAAACTGAAGTATGTTATAAATGAAAGTCCAAATATTTGAAAACCAGAAGGAAGGTATTTCCAGTGATCATAAGCTCAATTATCTCACTCTTTTCTTTCTACACGGTATTATTCCAAGTCCATGCTTTTATCATTAGCCTCAACCTTTAAGAGAACTCAATAACCATACATCCTGAGAGGCAAGTGGAGTCATTCTCCATGAAAAGCAATATATTGCAACTCTGCTATTTGATTTAAGGTAACGATGTTCCTCAAGCCAGAAGTGATATGGATGTCTTGTTTCCAGCTCAAAGGCATCCAGCTATTTCATGAAAGGCTATCATATGCTTCTTTTCCCAGGAATGATAAATGGCTTCACCTCATTTAGAGCAACTTAAAGCACAAAAGATGATACATTTTAATTCTTTGAAGAGGTTATTAGGAAAATGTGAATCACTGCAGAAGTGCTATTAATAAAATAATTACTAGAGGGGATAGAATTTATATGTAATATATATAGATCTGTATATGGGCATCTATGTATATAACTATACTCTATATAAATACAGTACATCATTTAACATATACTATAGGGTTATATATATATATAAATATATGTATAAAGTACTAAGGTTCACTAAGTAGCTGTTGCCTATAAATCTATATTGGTATATACATATATGCGTGTGTGTGTATATATAAACTTGTACTCTCATTTTACTTTATAAACATCAGCTCTTTATATCTGAAAGTGCATGAGAATAAAATACCAGCCTTCGGTGTACTCCCGAGTCATCTTAAGTAATGGAATTCACCCTGCTGTGGCCTAAATAACTCTGGAAACCATATTCATCTTCATCAGTCCACACAGAAGAGCTTTTTTATATTCACACCGCCAGAGTGGGAAAGGTGTTTTATATTTCTATCTGCTAAAAGCTTAGTTAAATTATGGTTTCTACTAGACTCCAAATTAAATTGTAACCAAAGTATAGCATGGCAAGATCCATTCCTTATTATTCTGGGCATTAGAATGCAAAAGATATTTCAATTATCCTTAGCTGGTGGCATATTTTACAGGACCATGTTCAGAGACAGGGACATAAAGAATGGGTGGCATTTTAACCAAAGAGCAGGGAAACTTACTTTTCATTACAAATAGAAGATTCTGTGAAAGAGAGTCTTTATTTTTTTCAATTGCTCCAACAGCTTCATACATTACCTATAATAAAAGAAAGTAGCATCATTACTAATGGTTAAACATGACCATGAAAGTAATTTTCTTTAAAGAACAACTTGACTCAGTGACAGTTTTAAATTATTCATAAGAGCAGTATCTTCAGGTCATAAAGTTTTCGCTCCAAGCCAGTTCAAAGCTCTCCTTCCCAGGCTCTCCTCTGCACATTGAGTCAGGGACGCCTCTCCTGTTCGGATGGACAGAGTCCTCCTCCAGTGTTGGAGAAAATGGTGCTGATTCATGTCCACTGTGGTCCCTTTGGTTTCAAAAACTCTCACCTGCTCAGAAAACTCTCTAACCCAAGTTAGAAAGGCTTCACGACACCTTGGGAAGGAAGCAAGTGTCACCTCAGGATGAGAAAAGGAATGGCTTCTGCATTAAAAACTAAAAATGGAGCTACTGTGTGATCCCGCAATCCCACTCCTGAGTGTATATCCAGAGAAAACTCTAATTCGGAAAGAGACGTGCACCCCAATGTTCACGGCAGCAGTATTTGCCGTACGACAGCCAGGACACAGAAGCAACCTGAACGTACAGCGACAGAGGAACAGATAAAGACGCATGGCATGTAAACACAATGGAACACTGCCCAGTCACAAAAAGAATGAAACAATACCATTTACAGCAACATGGACGGATCTAAAAATTACCATACTGAGTGAAGTAAGTCTTTATGATGCTGGGAAAGATTCAAGGTGGGAGGAGAAGGGGTCGGCAGAGGATGAGATGGTTGGGTGGCATCACCGACTCGATGGACATGAGTTTGAGCAAGCTCCGGGAGTTGGTGATGGACAGGGAGGCCTGGCGTGCTGCAGTCCATGGGGTCGCAAAGAATCCAACATGACTCACCGACTGAGCTGAAGTGAAAGTAAGTCATGCTCAGTCAGGCAGTCATGTCCGACTCTTTGTGACCCCACGGACCATAGTCTGCCAGGCCCCTCTGTCCATGGGATTCTCCAGGCAGGAATACTAGAGTGGGTTGCCATGCCCTCCTCCAGGGGGTCTTCCCGACCCAGGGATCAAACCTGCGTCTCTTGTGTCTCCTGCACTGGCAGGCAGGTTCTTCCCACTAGCACCAGCTGAGCTAAGCAGTAAAGCAGACAAATAAACAACTTTCAGATACTTCTATAATCACTACCCAATTTGGTCCTAGGCCAAAACATGGCTTACCCGTGTCAGAATGGTTGCTATGTTATATATTACACGTTGTTGAATACAAGCAAATTTCTGTATCATCTAGAGCAGTGGTTCTCACCCAGGGCGACAGTGACCCTAACCAGTGCCTGGAGACGTCTGTGTTTGTCATAACTGAGGGGCTGGAAGGACCGGAATGCTGCAAACACCCTACACTGCCCTGGAAGCACCACCGTGAAGAGTATCTGCCCCAGATGCTATCGGATTGGGGTTGAGAAACCTCAACCTGGAGCGTGGCTCCTGCTCGCCTTCCTGTATTAGAGGCAGTGACGCCCCTGAGACTCCCAACACCCAGCTAAGGCATCTACATCTTTGGGTAGATGGCAGGTTATTTAGCAGGGTATTTGGTGGGTCATTTGGTGGGTGTTTGGCAGGTTATTTAACATCCCAGAGATGACCCTGCAGTGTTGGGTCCTCCTCTCTACAGCCCCAATCTATAACTCTAACCTCTGCTTTTCAGGGGAATCTGATGATTCTGGATTGAACACACACACACACACACAAGTGAATGACTGATTGTCTCTAAAAACATTCCTTGTCTGTCTTTGCTCCTGTTACACCTTGTTTTCTGAGGGGCCTTCTCTTGTTTCTGGAGGGAGTAACTATGGATTGTTCAGCTCTGCCTCTGCAGCAACAAGCAAAGTGTCTTGTCCTTCGGGCAGATTCATTAAATAGTCAATGAAATGAACAAAAAGGTTCTGTTATAGTGACCACATACAGCACAAAATCATGCTGCCTGTTTTTATTTAAGATTATGTTGGTGGTGAAGTCACTCCCTCATGTCCGACTCTTGTGACCCCATGGACTGTAGCCCACCAGGCTCCTCTGTGCATGAGATTTCCCAGGCAAGAATACTAGAGTGGGTTGCCATTTCCTTCTTCATGGGATCTTCCTGACCCAGGAATTGAATCTGGGTCTCCTGCATTGCAGGCAGATTCTTTACCAACTGAGCTACAGGGGAAGCTCAGAGAGTATGTTGATGTCATTAACACAAGATCCTACGCTCTAGGACATCTCATGAATGGCATCCTGATTGTATTTGGATAGTTAGAGAAAAAGCTAGAGGTCTCCCACCAAAACAAAAGCTCAAAACGGTACTGAACAAAATCCATACGTGTGCAGACACTCAAGGAGGGCGGTTTGATGCCTGTAGAAAGCATGGATTGGGCAAAAGTTTTTGCTTCATATAAAATCGATGAATCTTGAAGCAGGTGAACTTCATTATTTTGTGGCAATGGGAACACTGCTTTAGCTCTCTAAGTGTTTCTTTTTGGGGGAACAGACAAGGCTGTTCTAGCTTAGCTGGGCCACTCGGGAGGGGAAGAGCAGGTGCTGCTGGATGGCAGGAAGCAGGCTTCAGGCGTGGGTCTTTCCAGGTCACTCAGCCCTGGGGCTCTGATTTCAGCACCGCCCTTCCCCTTCCTGCTGGTTTATTACTTAGGGGATGAAAGGAGAGAAAGCCTGAAAGTCACAAAAGACAGAGGCCAGGTTAAATGCTCTTTTCCACCCTCCATCTTTACATAATTGAAATTCAAACTAGTTTTTTTCTTTTTTTTCCTCTTAGGATTCAGGCTGTAAGTGACAGCGTCCCTCACACATGTAATAGAGACTTTATATGCACAGGGCCCCCTACGAATCTTTAAGGAAATTGTCATGTAGTCAAAGGTTTCCTCTCGAATGATTCTGTTGAGTAAAATGGCTCAAAGGCAACGGAGTCTCTCCCCCACGTTTCAGCAGTTAGCACACTCATCTGAACGCATTGCTGTGGACGCCAGGCCGGGAGGACAGCGTAAGCTGGGCGCTGCAGTCGCGCGTGCTCCTTTTTTGGACGTACTCGCTGTAGCACAATAGCAGGTAAATGCAGTTCATGTCCCTGAAAGATGAATTATGTTCACCGTATATAAAAACAGGGGTATACAACTTTCACCCTGGGTGTGAATCACTATCCATCAAGGTTCCTGGGCTCCTGGGTCCACAGAGAAAAGTTTACAAAAGGCCAGACCACACACACGGTCTTCCCAACTGGAGGTTGTCAAGCTCAGGCTTGGCTAATCGCCAAGGAAAGCTGCGGTGCAAAGGTGAGTGAGCTCCAAGGAGACAGCTCCAGCCAGCACCTCTGGTCTTAATTCCCTGAGTTAAAGCAAGAGCGGTGGGCTTATGCACCCGGGTGAAGAAGGCGTGGGCTCTTCCAGCGTGTCCGTACCGAGTCACTTCAGTCGTATCCACGTTGTGCAACCCCATGGACTGCAGCCTGCCAGGTTCCCCTGTCCTTGGGGATTCTCCAGGCAAGAGTACTGGCGTGGGCTGCCGTGCCCTCCTCCAGGGGATCTTCCTGACCTAACCTGTGTCTCTAAATCTCCTGCCTTGGCAGGCAGTTTCTTTTACCAGCAACGCCATGTGGTTAGCCTGGCGTCTTCCAGTACGAGGTCCTGACTCTCCAAGTCTGTGGTCCCAGTCCAGCTCCAGATGTCGGCACGCAGGAGGAGGGCTGTGTGAGGTCCAGGAGATGTGCCGTGGGAGCACCCACTCGGCGGCTGATCCACCGAGGACCTGCAGCGTGTCCGTAGCGTGAGCACCCACAGTGTGTCTGGGACTCACGGACCACACTCTCTGGTGTCGAATAAACATGCACACGCCTTGGAACCCACCCAGACCTTTTTTTCTTTCTAAGATTTACTTATTATTACTTTTGGTGCTGCTCTAGGTCTTTATTGCTATGCAGGGCCTTTCTCCAGTTGCACGGAGCAGGGAGGACTCCTCACCGCGGCGGCCTCTCGTGTTGCAGAGCACGGGTTCTAAGCACCAAGGCTTAAGTAGTTCAGTGCGCTCAGCAGTTGCAACTTGCAGGCTCAGGCTCACAGGCTCAGTAATTGCGGCCCACAGGCTTAGTTATTCTGTGGCATGGGGGGGGGGGGTCTTCCCTAACCAGGGATCGAACCCGTGTCCCCTGCATTAGGAGGCAGATTCACTGGATCACCAAGGAAGTCCTCTACCCCATCCTTTCTGATCATTGTTTAGAGGGGTGGGGCCCAGCAATCTGCACTTTGAACTTGCCCCCTAGCTGATCCTAGTTCACGGTCAAGTTTGAGAATCATGGCTCCAGGGACTACTGCCTTGATGCTCTGTGAACTCTGCCTCTGGCGTGATGCTGGCAGGAGATGGGGCACCTGGGAACAATGTCTGCAGAGGATCAAGGCTTCCTGGGCATTTTAAATATGGAACAGCTACTAAAGCAGATATTTGCTCCTAAAGTTTAAGACTGCTGCTAAGTTTAAGATGAGAATACAATATAATTATGAAGTATCTGAAGCGAAGGTCGCTCAGCTGAGTCTAATCTCTGCGACCCCATAAGCTGTAGCCTACCAGGCTTCTCTGTCCATGGAATTTTCCAGGCAAGAATACTAGAGTGGGTTGCCATTTCCTCCTCCAGGGGATCTTCCCAACCCAGGAACTGAACCTGAGTCTCCCGCATTGCCGGCAGATTCTTCACCTTCTGAGCCACCATGGAGGTAAGCTGGGAGGTGAAAATCGTGGCCAGCAAGCAGGCATCACCACCTCTGTTTCAGGACTATTATTAGCAAGTGGAATCAGGGTCATCACATTTAATCGGGACAGTGTTACCAGAGAAACAAGAAGATACATGAAGCAGAGGCAGTCTGCACGCCTTTAAGTAAAGAGAGGTATCCATCTCTTTACTGAGAATTCACATTTTTTCTACCAGTGAGAATTAGGAGACTGTTGAAGGGACCCAAGAGGGAGAAGGACATGACCTCGGCGGCTGAAATGGGAAGCGGGTGTTTGGATTCCAGGGTAAACGGGACAGAAACGCTTGTATTCAGTCATTAACTGGGCTTCTGGTTTCACCATGAATTGACAAGTGGGACTAATATGGAAAATCAGTTTCATTTATTTATTTACATTTTTTGAGTCAGTTGAGGGAGTGTCCGGAGATTTAGTTTAGTTGAGCTTCTGGATTTGTGAACGTGAAGACACGATGCAAGCAGAGATATTAAAGGTAGACACGGAGCTGTGAAGCCCATAGAGACACAGGCAGGAGAGAGACAGGAGCCATCCCCATGAGAAACCGAATCATGAGAGCATATTGACTCCCCGAAGGAGACAGAAAATACTGTCTTGGGAAACACCAACATTTACAGAATGGAAGTAATTTCACTCGTCAGTCAATCCCCATCTCCACCACGATATTTACATGATGCAAAATATAATCCATGAGAAAGAGATGGGATTAACAGCTGATAAAAATCAGACTTTTGACATACATTCTCGAATTCTCTAGACCACATCAGAATGTCTGTAAGGTTGGATTTTAGCCAAAGAAATAAGACTGTTTTTCAGCAAAGGTAAATGGGTCTGATAATTCTTCATGCCTGGTTTCAGCTTTCTACCGGAGGTTTGCTAAGAAGTCTGGATTTCATGTGCAGTGGTAAATTGATCTCTCTATAGCATCAATATTTGTAAGCAGAGGTTTCTGTTTTTTATTTTTCCATTAACTGATTCCATCCAGCAGTTTTGCTTGCTCTCATTCTGATTCACTTTAAGTCGATAGACACTAATCAACAAAATAAGTTACTAGAAGCAGATAGTGTTACTGTTAAGTGTTTTTAATATAAATATCTAGAATCTGGATATGGGCATTGAATTGAAATTACCATATCTGAAATTTATGAACACGCTTCTTTGGTTCCTTTTGAGAAGAAAAAAAATACCAGTCAACTAACAATAAGATATCAATATTCAAGGAAATTCTAAAGTTTCCTATTTATAAATGTCTGTAATCCACGAAGATGAAGGAACCAGTTAAATCTTTGGGAAAAAAAAAGAAAACAGTGAGATTCCCTAAATAAAAGCCTGTGTTTTTTTTCTTCCTAATAAAACCCTGGATAAGGAAACATTTATCAAATCTACAAAAATCTACACCACAAGTGGTCCTGACACAAGAAACGGGGCACCAGGAGCCTGGCGGAGCTCATTCTTATTTTCCTAAAAGTCTGCCCAAGAGGTGAACAAACACAGATGTAGATCAAGCTCTTTCTGTATGGGTCAAAATATCCTTGTCAAATAACCTTTAATAGTAACAGTTTGGCCTAGACCAGACAGATTTCATTGTTATGTCTGGGGATTCTGCCTGGAGAAAAGAAGGAGAGAAATAAAAGGAAGCTTCCTTATTGATTAGTGCATCTCCTTTTTCTGCTGATTTAAAGGTTCACTTTCAGAGCTGTCTTGGGCACATGGGGTCTCCCACAAATCTCTGGGGGTGAAGGCCAGCCAACAAGCTACAGAAGACGCTCCTGACACAGGTGGCCTGGGGAGATTGAAGGGACCAAGGCATCCCCCCTCCTCCGCACACATGTTATGTAAATATGTCTGAGGGCAAAGAGGTTGGCTGTCATCCGCGTATCACCCAGAATGTAATGTATGGCAGCCTCCGTGAGATAAAGATCTCCGCTTCTCAGAAGTCTGGGCAACACCATAAATCTCACCCGACATGTTTCACACTTAATTTATTCCACAATAGGGGCAGATCCTTTTCAAGGAGCAGGGGGAAAAAAATTACGCATTTTACAGACTGGCCACAAATCAGTCTCTCCCCCACATCACTCCAATCAGCAATCTTTTCGTAATTGGGTTCCCGGAAAGGCTTGTGGAAATGAGTGACATGATGATAAGGGCCAGGGTCCACTGTCTGGGATTACGACTTTATCCATCTCGCTAGGATGTGACTTAGGGGGCTGGGAAAGGAACCCCGGTGAATGCAGTCACGCCCCACCCTCATAAAGATGCACCTACGAGCACATCATATGAAGTGCTTTACCTCTTCCTCCTGCCGTAAAATGACATCTCAGAATACGAATGGAAATTGCAGAGAGTGCTTCCATTTTCTTAAGGGAAATAACAGTGAAAGGATCTTTAAAAATCTGCAATAAAACTTCAAAGACCTTACAGGTGTGTGCTTGATTAAAATATTAGTCACAATGCTTAAATGGTAAAGAATGTAATTTTTACAAAAATTGTCTTTAATCAAGGTAGCATTACCGATCACAAAAATCACCAGGTAGTCAGTGAAAAACAGAATGTCACATCAACATAAGGTGAAACAGATTTCTAAATACTTTTTCTTTTAATATTATAGTTTCCACAGATAGAGGAAAATCTCAATTTTCTGCACTAACGTTCCCCTGAAGGCTTTCAAATGATACAGGAAGTGTAAGAAAAGATGATGCCATGACTGTGGAGGTTATATATTCCTTATCATCTGCTAAAGCTGCATTAATACCATAAATATTCTAACACACTTAGAAACATCGATTTATATAACACGAACATATGTATAACCTACAAGAAGTAACAAATATCTTTTCTAACGAATCAAGGACCTTTACCAATAATTTAGAAAAGTTAGTCGGGACTCTAATATTCTCAGTGTAGCCAGTTGCTTAGATGGCTCCTGAAATACGTTCATGACCTCGATATCTGTGATGGATGAGTTTAAAAGTGTGCTAAATATGGTGGCGATTCTGCATAGAAAGACCTTCGGCTCTTGTTGGGGAAATGTGACTGGCGTCTTTGACAGAAGGCTGCACAACAGTCCTCCTTGCACTGATCTCGTGCTTCCCACTTCACCTTCACTTATCTTAGCCAACAGGCCGAGAAGCAGTACCGCTTAAACTTCAAAGCGAGTTTTTTTGAGGTTCACAGCTCTGTTCCTCTTAATCACAAACTCCACCGACGTGCCGGCTGAGGGTCAGCGTGCTCCGCAAAGTCACAGCAATGGAACCCCAAGCACCCTGGAGCATCTATCACACAACGCAGATTCCATCAGGTGAGGTAACACAGACTTCACCACACACCACAGTGGAGAGAAAAAGATGTGGGGGTGGGGGGCAGCAATGAGAAAAGTGAGACACGCCCCCCAAAATTCATGCCCACCCAGAACCAGAATGTCAGAATGTGCTCTTTTTTGGAAATAAGATCTTTGTGGATGTAATCAGTTACGATGAGGAGGTCCTACTGCCTGGGGGGTGGGGTGGGCAGGGGGTATGCAGTGACTGGTGTCCTTAATAAAGAGAAGGGGATACACAGAGACCCAGGCAGAGAGAAAACCTCATGAAGATGGAGGCAGAGACCTGGGTGCTGTGTCCATAAGCCAAGGAATGCCAGCTGCTGGCATTCCAGAAGCTGGGGGAGAGAGACCTGGAACAGATATTTCTCAAAGCCTGGAGAGGGATCCGACCTGCAGACACTTGATCTCAGACGCTGGCGGACAGAACTGTGAAGGATACATTCTACGGTCTGAAGCCACGCTGTGTGGGGGAGTCTGTCATGGTGCCCGCAGGAGGCTCACTCACAGCGGTGCAGTATTTGCTAAGTCACAGAACACCGCTCCCCCCACCCTGGAACATCAACACCGACGGTTGGGGTGGAAATGTTTCAGAGGCACTTTGCAACTTGAAAACGGCTATGCAAGCATCAGCCATGCTTGCTGATGAGGGAAGAGAGAGCAGAGTAACGTGGACGAGGCAAGAACTGGGGCCTTGGGAAGACAGGAAAGATTTGGAAAGAAAGAGGAAAGGGGTGTTCCAGGTGAGGAAACTGCGTGAGCAAAGACAGACATGGGGAAACGCGGACGTCATTTTCAAATGAATCAGGTGTAGTTTAAAAAAAACAAAACTACAGTGTTACAAGTTACAACTCCTCACTACTTTTCTAATCTGTAAACGCTGAACCAAGGAACAGGCGCATTAATTCCCAGAGCTGCTGGAACCAACAGCCACTCTGGAGTCAGGCATCCCTGCTTGCCATCCTGGCTTCTTCCAGCTTCTGGAGGCTCCAGGCTGCATTCCTTCAGTCCTTTCCTTTCTCAACTCGCCCTTGCCTCACGCTTATAAGGACACTTGTCACTGAGCTTGGGACTCAACAGATAATCCAGGAGGATCTTCTCCTCTCAAGACTCTTGACTTAACTACACATGCAAAGACCCTTTTCCAAATCAGATCCCATCTGTAGGCTCCAGGAGTGAGCAGCAGGGCCCGTCCTATGGGACGGGGACACTCTCTCACCCACCGTGCTGCTGTGTGTTTGGAAAGAGAGGGAGGCTGAAACACAGACACAGCACCCTAGGTAAGAGCGACATCACCAGCCTGATTTCCATGAATCATCAATGGGCCACTTACCCATGAATCACTTCATGCCAAAAAAACAACAATGATCACAACAAACAATGTTCAGACAAAGACTTGCTGAGTAGACACCAAAGAGGATCAAATACGTGTCATATCAGTTCAGTTCAGTCGCTCAGTCGTGTCCAACTCTTTGTGACCCCGTGAACCACAGCACGCCAGGCCTCCCTGTCCATCACCAACTCCCAGACTCCACCCGAACTCATGTCCATTGAGTCGGTGATGCCATCCAACCACCTCATCCTCTGTCGTCCCCTTCTTTTCCTGCCCTCAATCTTTCCCAGCATCAGGGTCTTTTCAAATGAGTCAGCTCTTCGCATCAGGTGGCCAAAGTATTGGAGTTTCAACTTCAACATCAGTCCTTCCAATGAACACCCAGGACTGATCTCCTGGTGTTATAGGACGTGTCATATATTTGACAGCTATTAATCCTGATCTCTATTTTCATGAATTTAAGTTTTATTATTTCAGATTGCTTTACTATCTCTTAATCGATCCTCTTTTCTCACATTAAAGTGTAGGGACTTCAAAATACTACTTCTTTTAAAGTTTAGGAATCACCTTCAAGAAATTCAGCTTTCCTAGGAGCCAACGTCTTTTGCCAAATCATAATTCCTCCTTCCTTCAAGATTCTTAATTTTAAAAGCCAAATTAGATGCTCTTCCGGATTTAGTGCTTATCCATCATTTAAATCACCAGAAGTTTAAGAGCAATCCCTAAAACAGGTAACTCCATATACAGTTTAAAATTTGCTAAAACAAATAACAACAATTAAAAAAAAATCCCACACAACTCACAGCTTCTTTAATTCAAATTCATGCTCACTAACAAGACCTTGTTAATATTTCATGCACAGTCTCTTCCCACTGACTTTAAAATATTTCTGAAACGGAGAGTGGAAAATACATCACGCTCCTATGAGTAATGAAAAATTCAAATGTGTTTAGGGAAGATCTTTGGCTATAATTTAAATAATGTTGCTTAAACATTTCTAAAAGACCTCTGAGCCTCTGCTCCAAATGAAATTCAGAAGCCTGGTCAGGGCTCCTGCAGTCAGATGTGTGGGTCCTGGGGGCAGGCGGCTGGAGTCAGAATCATCACCAGCAGTGATGATCACCCTTGCTGTGAGATGTAGTACCCTTCTACTAACAAAACCAGGTAAACGAGTCACGGAGGAACAAGTGGTGATGGGAGGGACTCTAGCACATCTGTCTGGGCTAAGAAGAGATGCCCATCAAGCCTGCAACCCCCCAAGCCATCGTGGTCTCCCTGGGGATCAACTCGGTCATCAGAGAGCTATTCAGGCTTGCTCATCCTACAATCCAAAATAGACCCCTGCCTGCTGGTTTTAAGCCAATTAGCTCTTTGTTACAACTTCTGAATTACAGGATGCAGAAATGTGCTGCTTTCCTTGAAAATGCAGTGCCTCAGAATTGAAGTGTATGCAGCTACATCTGATGATTGGAATGGCATATGGCTTGACATACTGCCACAAATTACATAGACTCTATGCTTCAACATGTGAATAGTCCTCAGGGAGTCCTTGGGCTAAGACTCATCAGTACATCTCAGTGAAATGAAAGACTTTCATAAAACCACAAAATTGACTCCAATTATGGAAAATCCTGCTTTAAAGTATAAAGGTGCTTTTACAGGAAATTTTGTGATTCCACAGGGTCTTAGCTATGTGGCAATTAATCAATGGGCTTTCTCTGCTTTGCTTTATTGCTCTCAGAGCTCGGTGATATAATTGTATTCATTCAAACTCTTCATTGCTTTCCCCCAGATTTTCTTAAAACAACTGAAATTTTATTAAGTGCTTGTGTAATACTTTTTGAATGCAAACATAAACTAATTAGCAAGCAAAATATTATTCCAAAGCTTGGTGCCATTGTTTAATACAATTAGCATTTACTGAACATCTAGTATATCCCCAAGATACAACACAGACTTACAAGGCAGGTCAGGAGGGTCAGGTGTATAGGTACTGAAGATGAAACTTGCAGAAAAATAAGTTTTCAACTAAATCCTATGAATTCAGTAAATTATTTTTTAAAATCATCAAATAATTCATTTATTCATTAAATATGTATTGATGTCTTTTACATGCCAGACACTTTCCCAGGCACTGGGGATATGAAAGAATATAGAAACAAAGATAGTTGCTTAATAGAACGTCCATCAACAGAATAATGGATAAAGAAGATGTGGCACATATACACAATGGAATATCACTCAGCCATGAAAAGAACGAAATAACGCCATTTGCAATAATACGGATGGACCTAGAGATTATCGTATTGAGCGAAGTAAGTCAGAAAAAGACAAATATCATAGGAGGAACTTATCTGCAAAACAGAAAGACAGACTCACAGACGTAGAAAACAAACGATGGTCATCAAAGCCGAAAAGGGCAGAGGGATAAATGAGGAATTTGGGATTAGCAGAAAGATAAACTACACGTGAAAGATAAATGAGATCCCACTGCATAGCACAGCAAAGTATACTCAGCACCTGGGAATAAGCTACAATGGAGAAGAATCTGAAAAAGAATATGTGTGTGTGTGCATATATACACACGCATAAATATACTTATGTGAAACTGAATCGCTGTATTGCACACTTGAAACTAACACAACATTGTAAATGAACTAAACCTCAACTTTTTTTTTTTCTGACGCAAAAAGTTTTCTTGAAATGAAAAGTTTCCTAGCATTCTAATGGTATTTTATTACGCAAGTATCTTTGTTTCTATGTTCTGTAATAAATTCTCAATATAAAGAAAATATAGATCAAAAATCTAAACACAGGACTAAAGATTGTCACTGCTATAAAAATCTTAAAGGCTAACTCTCTCAAATACAAAGATAGCTAATGATTTCTGAGAACATCCATTCATTATATAAGATGATTCACTGCCTTCCTCCCCACACCCGAGCCATCGCACCGGAACTTCCCCAGGTGTCCTGCCTAACCACCCTCTCCAGGCACACTTCCTGTTGGCCCTGACCTCTGCTTCCCTCTTGGTTTCCGTGATACTTCCCTTTCCTACTAATATCTTTCTCCCTCTTCTCCACGTTCAATTATCAGATACACATTTTCCAAAATATGACTGTTTCTAAAAACAACCAACCTCCCAGCATCATTTTCAGCATCTCCTGAGGGTTTCCATTCAAAAATCTCTAGTTCAAAATATCTGAAACTGAGTTATCTTTCCTTCCAAAGTGCCTTCTCCTCTAGCATTTCCCTTCTTGGTTGGCCTATGACAACCTTCCATCAGTCAACAGGGTGAGACCCTTAGAGTCATTTCCAGTCCAATATTACTCTAAGCAAGTTACAGCATAAACACTTGTTAATTTCGCCTCTCCTTACTTGACCGTGGTATACTTGAGGTCTCTGGTTTGCTAATGCCTGGGCTGTGGCAGACGGGAGCATCCAGTAACCACTGGTTGAAATGAACTGAAATACACTGAGAAGGAAAGAATAACTAGGGATCCCCCCCAAACGGTTATTTGTACTACAGCCCAAACATGGGGGGCAAGCCTGGAGGCTACAGATTCAGAAGTAGAAGAATTCACCGTGGATGGCTAAGCGGGATGTGTAGGTAAGTATGGAAAGATGGATACAATTGGCCCTTGAGAAGAAGACAGGAAGGTATTTCTAGCTTGAGTGTGAGGGGCTTCATCTGGGGGTGCATAGAGAGCTGCAGGAAAACAGTGAGTGGACTGGAATAACGCATCTGCCTAGAGGTTTTGTAGAGGAGAGCTGGGCACATGAGCCTTGGAGGAAGTGATGGACCCACTTGGAGAAGCCCAACATGAGCCTGGCCTCAGGGGTGTGACGGGTTTACACAGATCAGAGTTGGTCTGTGAAGGATTTGAAGCATGAAGCATGCTTTACAAACCTGGTTAGGGAATGGAGAGGGACCTGAGAGCAACTTTCCTAGGTAGACATGCTTCAGGAAAGTAATTTCATACTAACAACTATCGGAAAAGACCCTGATGCTGGGAAAGCTTGAGGGCAAGAGGAGAAGGGGACGACAGAGGGGACAACATGGTTGGAAGGCATCACTGACTCAGGAGACATGAGTTTGAGCAAACTCCAGAAGATGGTGAAGGACCTGTCCGTGCTGCGGTTCATGGGGTCGCAGAGAGACGGGCACGACTGAGCGACTGAACAACAGCAACAACTGTTTTGAGGGTAAGTAACCTCAGGTGTCCAGCTGGATTTCGAAAATATCCCGAAGTTCACAGCAGACCTTCTGCATTAAATCCAGCTCTCTTTTGCTCATATTGTTACAAATCTGGCATGCAAGCTCAGTCACTCACTCATGTCCCATTCTTTGCGACCCCATGGACTGTAGAAAGTCAATCTATATAGTCGGTCCTGTGTCCATGGGATTTCCCAGGCAAGAATACTTGCCTGGGAAAGTATGTAGTTTAGAATTTTCAACAGCAGAAAAGTTGCATTTTTTCTTTCTGGTACATAGACCTATACATGTGCCTGACTGCTAAGTCACTTCAGTCGTGTCTGACTCTTTTCAGCTCCATGGAGTGGGTTGCCATTTCTTCCTCCAGGGGATCTTCCCAGTCCAGGGATCAAATTTGAGTCTCCTGCATCTCCTGATGCAGGTGGATTCTTTACCACTGTGCCCCCTGGGACGTCCCAAGTTACAAATCTGGCAACATTATGAAAAGAATTCTACTGCACACTTCATCACCCATGTTCTGAAGATGCCTACTCCTTATCAGGCAGAAAGGAAACAGCTCAGGGAAGAAAGAGCTTGTGGGTTGTTCGCCCAGTATCAGTGACCAAAACTCTACAATGTCAAGATCTTAAAGGGTTGCCCTTAAGGCCTTCGGTCCACGAGTGCTCAGTCCTGTGAACTCACCCGGCCCGCGTAGTGCATGACGGTGAAAGCTGCGCCTTGGTCTCGGAGGGCGAGGTTCCCATTTCCATCCTTCACGGGGGAGTAGACTGCATTTGTGTTTGAGGATTCTAGCAGACCCTGGAGCTTTTTGGGAAGACTTGGTTCCACTGACCAAATCATTTGACTTTCTTCGTCCAATAGAGAGAGAAATCCAGAAGGCTTCTGAAAGTTAAAAAGACAGCTGTTTTTCCCTTCCATTCCTCAGTCTGCTATTTTCGTTACTGTTCACACATACCATTTGCAGCCTCATCATGTTAATACGATCACTCAGAACATGAGTTTGCCTTTCAATACACGTCTATTTTTGTTCTCCACTGTGTCCCCACCACCTAGCAAACCTCTGATGTAATGTTGGCCTTCAGTAGTATTTTTTGATCAGGAATTAATAAATAAATAAAATAGCATGCTTTGACATCCTGAAAACATGGGCGTTGTTCAAATATATATTCTCATCTTAAGAAAAATAGAATTTCCAACCACCGAAAAGTTGTATTTTTTCTTTCTGGTATATAGACCTATACATGTGCCTGCCTGCTAAGTCACTTCAGTCGTGTCTGACTCTTCAACTCCAGGGACTGTAGCCTGCCAGGCTCCTCTACACATGGAGTTTCCAGGCAAGAATACTGGAGAGGGCTGCCATGCCCTCCTCCGGGCGTCTTCCTGACGCAGGGGTCGAGCCTGCGTCTCTCGGTTCTCCCACTGGCAGGCGGGTTCGTCAGCACTCGTGCCACCTGGGAAGCCCCCAGACCTACGTATTTATGTAAAAATGCAACTTTCACTCTGTCTTTTCCTTGCACTTTGCAGAGAGATCAAAGAGAATTAGCAGCAGAAATACCCAGGGTCATTTCCAGACCCTTATGGCAGAAAGTGAAGAGGAACTAAAAAGCCTCTTTGATGAAAGTGAAAATAGAGAGTTAAAAAGTTGGCTTAAAGCTCAACATTCAGAAAATGAAGATCATGGCATCTGGTCCCATCACTTCATGGGAAATAGATGGGGAAACAGTGGAAACAGTGTCAGACTTTATTTTTGGGGGCTCCAAAATTACTGCAGATGGTGACTGCAGCCATGAAATTAAAAGACGCTTACTCCTTGGAAGGAAAGTTATGACCAACCTAGATAGCATATTGAAAAGCAGAGACATTACTTTGCCAACAAAGGTCCGTCTAGTCAAGGCTATGGTTTTCCCAGTGGTCATGTATGGATGTGAGAGTTGGACTATGAAGAAGGCTGAGCGCCGAAGAATTGATGCTTTTGAACTGTGGTGTTGGAGAAGACTCTTGAGAGTCCCTTGGACTGCAAGGAGATCCAACCAATCCATTCTGAAGGAGATCAGCCCTGGGATTTCTTTGGAAGGAATGATGCTGAAGCTGAAACTCCAGTACTTTGGCCACCTCATGTGAAGAGTTGACTCATTGGAAAAGACCCTGATGCTGGGAGGGATTGGGGGCAGGAGGAGAAGGGGACAACAGAGGACGAGATGGCTGGATGGCATCACCGACTCGATGGACGTGAGTCTGGGTGAAATCCGGGAGTTGGTGATGGACAGGGAGGCCTGGCGTGCTGCGATTCATGGGGTCGCAAAGAGTCGGACACGACTGAGGGACTGAACTGAACTGAACTGAACTGAATGACGAGGGTTCCACTGAGATAACCATTCCAAAGATGACCCCCAAGGATGAGAGTAACCAAAGAGATTAATTTTGTTCCACTGACCACTGTTTAGCAGCCAAGGACACAGCAGCAAGTGAGGAGGAGGGCAGTGGTACCCAAGGCTTTCCACATATGGTTAAGTATATGTTAACTTAAACGTATGTGTATGTATATGTTAAGTATATGTATTGTCAACCCATTTTTAAATGAAGAGTTAGACTATATATGATGTGCGTCATTGTGAGAGGAGGCTTTCTGGAAGAGAAGAACTTCTGTAATTAAAACACAGCACACTGACAAGTTAGTAACAGAAAGGAGACCATTCTGCATGTTATTAACAGGAAAATTAATAAAATAAAATAATTTATAAGTGCACAGTTAAAAAATAAAGGGTAGAAAGCCATATATTACTCTTTCCAATACTGAAATGGCATTCGTTTTAAACAATGTTCAAGTGTTTTAAAAATATTATTTGCAAATCTGTATAATGCCTTATGTTAGTAGACACAGATTGCTGTTTATATGAGAGATTTTCATTTTATGATGGTGACATGGAGGCAAAGATTCTTGCTTTATAAGGTACAAACAATAAAGATAAGCATAAACACCCACAGAAGTACTAAGATTATATGGCATGTATGTATACACAGTTTTCTTCCTGCCAAAGTTTTCCATATTCAGACTCAGAAATTTGGAGATAAACAAGATTTTTAGAATTTATTTTATGATCTTGCTAGTTTGGAAGTGAAAGTTATTCAGTTGTGTCTGACTCTTTGCAATCCCATGGACTGTAGCCCACCAGGCTTCTCTGTCCATGGAATTCTCCAGGCCACAATACTGGAGGGGGTAGCCATTCCTTTCTCCATGGGCTATTCCCAACCCAGGAATGGAACCCAGGTGTCCCGCATTGCAGGCAGATTCTTTACCAGCTGAGCCACCAGGGAAGCCCAGGAATACTGGAGTGGGTATCCCTTCTCCAGCAGATCCTCCTGACCCAGGAATTGAACCGGGGTCTCCTGCATTGCAGGCGGACTCTTTACCAGATGAGCCACCAGGGAAGCCCAGTCAGTCTTGGTACTATTTATAAAATAGTATATTTGTAAAACGGGTATTGTAACTATTCCAAAAGGAGAGTTTTAACGATATAACTGCTGTTGAATATTTTTATAACAAAATGATCTGATTATTTCTTGTTCTTTCAATCAATTGGTAATCCTTCAAGCATCCTTTCAGAGAAAGGTTGTATGCTCCTCAACTGACCCTGAATGATTATAAATGAATTAGAAATCATCAAGTCTCTTATAAATTTTCTTGAAAGAAAATTCTATGTCTCCAGTACTTTGAAATGCATGCATCCTGTGAACTATCCAATTATATTATATGAATACCTGAAAAAAAAAATCCAAAACTCCAGTCTGGTTACCAAGAGAATAAGCCGTTTCCATGGTAACTCCCTCTTGTACACATTCTGCTTGCTCCTGTAGAAAAAGCACTTCATTGATGTAGTGGTGCATCTTCTCATTGGTCATGTTGACACAGAGCTATTGTGGGGAACAAGAAAACAATTCACAAGGTGATTCGGCATGCACATGCGTTGTTCCAGGCCACGTTTCAGACGGGCCAAGTGCTGACTCAAGAATGGTCAGCACCAATTAGCCATCCAGTCGGCCCTGAGAAGCCAAAGTAGAGAGCTTCACCGGATGTTGTTGAATTTATATGGTCTGATTATGCAATTGAAAGTGAGTATGTTAAAAACAACAAGAAGTATAATTCCAACATTAACTTACAAATTTGGGGTCTAAAATATACTTCAGTATTTAAAATATATATTTCCAAAATGAAATTATATGTGGGCCCTTGTAAACAAGTGAAGATAAAAGCTCCATTTTAATGAGAAACCAGAGAAAGGAGGAGCAATTTTTGCCTCCTCATTTCTGAGGCAAAAACAAAAACAAAACAGGATTAAAAACGAGGTCTCGGGCGACTGCCCTGCTTCCAGCAGTGTTTCTTGCACCTCTGCTTCACAGTAAAAAATGGTTTCAGTAAATCTGATGATAAGTGAATGTCTATAAAGCTGAAACTTCAGTACTTTGGCCACCTCATGTGAAGAGTTGACTCATTGGAAAAGACTCTGATGCTGGGAGGGATTGGGGGCAGGAGGAGAAGGGGATGACAGAGGATGAGATGGCTGGACGGCATCACAGACTCGATGGATGTGAGTCTGAGTGAACTCCGGGAGCTGGTGATGTTCTGGGAGACCTGGCGTGCTGCGATTCATGGGGTCGCAAAGAGTCGGACACAACTGAGCGACTGAACTGAACTGAACTGAATGTCTATAGACTGGATAAGCTTCCCTATTGCTTCAAGTACAAAATAAGACCTTTGAAAAAGAATTAACAGAAAGAGGGAAAATTGCTATTAATATCTCCCTTATTCTCAATTAATAGTTTGAAATAAAAAAATATTTTTTTAAAGTGTGTCTGTCTGAAGATCCCCTGGATTGCCCCAGCCCTGGCTGATGCCTGAAGGCAGCAAGCCGACCCTGGTCTGAGAACCCAGGGAGCTGAGCGGCAGGGTCCTGGAGGGGCCAGTGGGCACAGGGGCCTGGTTCCGGGTATTCAGCTGTGGCCTCACGAGAGGGGCAGAGGGAGGGGCCCACGGTATACGTTTGTGGGCAACTGCGTGCCCAGCCTCATCCTTCTATGTAATTGATTAAACAAGGCTTTTTATACGCCCCTCCCCAAAGAGTTACAAATAAAGTAAGAATGACTGCTGCTGTCTTGGAAATCATTTTAAAATTGAAATAACTTGAGAGAGAATTTGTCCAGACTTGGAACATCACCTCTTCCTTCTACCACTCCATCTGGGATCTCTGAAATTTCTTGAATTTTCTTCTTTCTCTCTGATTTGGCCAGTAGATAACCAGAGCCTTTTCTCTCTTCCTCTTGATGACTACATCTCATGAGATATATGCAAAGCTGGAAGGGTTTTAAATTTAAAACTGTTTCCTAAATTAACTCACAACTTTGCAGATCAATTCTCTGAATATAAACATATTAAAAATATAGTTGCTTTATTTGAGAACGTACCATATAGAACGAAGTTTCCACTCTTGGTTGTTAAGGCAAAAACATTTTGAATACAGATACAGACCCATAAATCTGCATATGAGAGCCAGGAAAGGAAGGTACGGAATTCAGAATTTAAATATCATCTGAAACATATTTCTTTCCTGATACAATCCTGATACAATTGTGAAGTGAAAGTCGCTCAGTCACGTCCGACTCTTTGCAACGCCATGGACTATACAGTCCATGGAATTCTCCAGGCCAGAATACTGGAGAGGGTAGCTGTTCCCTTCTACAGATCTTCCCAACCCAGGGATCGAACCCAGGTCTCCTGCATTGCAGGTGGACTCTACCATATGAGTCACCAGCGAAGCCCAAGAATACTGGAGTGGGTAGCCTATCCCTTCTCCAGCAGACCTTCCTGACCCAGGCAATCAAACCGGGGTCTCCTGCATTGCAGGCAGATTCTTTACCAGCTGAGCTACCAGGGAAGCTCCGATTGTAGCTGATACAGTCTAGCACATTCATCCCCCTGACTTGTCCCATCAAAACTAAGTGATATCAATACATCAAGGTCTATGTTCATCTTTTCCATGTGGTATAAATCTCTGGGAATGATTCAGGAAAGACAAATCTTTCTCTGTAAAACAGTGCAGCATCTGTCCACAATAGGAGCTCACCGTGAAAGGAATATATTTTCTTATCACTGTCATTATAATCATAAACGAATAACAGAAATTTCTGAAAATTGTTGACAGAGTAAAAAACACAAAAATTAAAAAATACTTCACTTTACTTAAAAAAATAATAATTTGAGGTGTTCCTCCAAACTAATAATGTGATAAACTCCTTTTGTCCTGAGATAATTTCTGTACCAAAGGTTAATAAATGCTATAAAAGAAATTTCTTCAATTTGAAGTGAAATATTTACAGTAAATGTACAGAAAATAAATGGCTCCATTATGAAATGAAGCCATTGGAAAAGATTCACTTTGATTAGATGACATACGCAATTGAAATTTTTCAAACTTTTTGACATTAAAATATGCATTGAATCATCTAAGACAACACAAATAGATCCTACATCTCAGCAGTTTGATTTAAAAGCAGTTACAGAAGGTGTGCCTGAATGTTATACATTTGGGGAATAGATCACCCAAGACTTAAATGGAGAAGCCGTGAAAAATAACATGATGTCCATGACTGCATGAAAAAATAAAAAGAAGTCTGATAAAGGATTCTGAAATAAGCCCAGCAACGGCTGATTCTCTGCTGTAGAAGTGACATCCAAATTATGTGACACTTATCCTTCCCTTCATTTTGAGATGCTCTTGTTAAAAAGACTTAGGTAGATGTAGATTTCTCAAACATTTAATATAATAATTTTATATAAATTATATAATATATGATATGTATAAATCATACAATATGATAGTTCTCTGATCGTTTTGCATTCAGAATAGACTTCAGCTCTGTTATAAAAATTACTTTTGGTGACAACTGACTCTTGCTCCTGACTATTTATACCTGACCACCTCTATATGTACACCTGGCTGCAGTGTTTGAACTGACTCAAATGCTTTTATAATAAAAACTAGACATTTTAATTGGTTTTGCTTCCTAACATTTTACTGAACTGAATATGGAGTTCAGCAAATTGATTCACTGTTTAGAAAGAATGACAATACCAAATGTGGATGTGGAGAAAGCCACCGTCGTTAGAAAGAGCTGGAAAAAGGGTTTTCGGTCTTTTTTTCCCCTACCTTTTTTTTTTTAACCCCAGGAAGTAAAGTCTAAAATAATCTACCAAACTTTGGGTAACAACAAAAAAAAGATTTGGATTGCACTTCTAAACAGAGGAAGCCAAATGAATGCTCTTCTGGTCAAAATGATTCATAAAACATACAGCTTCTGTCCCGAGTGTTACTGTTTTGAAGCTGCAGTGTTGGGTGGGACTCGGTGACAGTCCCACCATATGTATTAAAAGTTCACATATATCAGAACTTTTAATTGTACACTGTGTTCTTTGTATTCTGGGGAGAAAAAAAATTTTATTAAAATCCCAAGGAAAACTCCAGTTAGATACGTACTGGTGAATAGCCTGTGATTTCTGACTTGCAGCCTTTTTAACAGAGGCGCTTCCTGAAACCGAATGTGGGCCTGGATTTCTAACAGCGCTGAGCGATGCATTTAAGGAAATCACAGCGAGCACACGGGGTTAGAAGTAGACGCTTTTCAAACTCATTTTGAAGTCATGCACACAAACATTTTCACCAGAACGGTTTTCCTTTCCCTATTCTAAATTGTTGGTCGCACTCACTGTTTCAGCAAAGGTTAAAATATAAAAGAAGTGCTAACAGCGTGGACTTCAGAACCACCAGGACAGGCAGCTAGGGGGACGGCTGTGGACATATCGCCCTGAGGCAGGCCCCTCGCTGAAAAGAGAAAGAAATGCATGCCACTAACGGGACGGTGGCCAGAACCAGGACGCGAACCTGCCCATCTTGGTTTGTCCTCACCGAGCTGTCTGTGTTACACGTGCATACGCATGCGTGTGTTAAACACCGTCAGAGACAGACACAAAGATTTGCAAAGGCAGAGCACTTTACGTATCTAGAAGCATAAATCTGCATCAGTAATGAGATATCACTGACGTCAATGCAAACAGTCATTATTTTTATTTTTCAACTCTATCCACGGAACTATGTTTGAGTTTCATTAAAACCCCCCAGTATTCCCTGGAGTAGATGTTAATGTAGGTAAAAGGTGGGTTTTCATAAATGATAATGAACAATTATTAAGAACTGTTTAATTAGCATGCACCTTCTCTGATTAAAATACATGCTTTGTACATTAGGTGCCATTGTGGAGCGGTTTAATAATAAAAACCATGCACCCTTTGAAAACACTCTTTAGTAACAGGCCATTATTGCTTATCCAGATGGCCCATCATTTGTATTAATGACAAACTTAATTTCTTGAGTAAATTTTCACCAACTGTTCTCCCTTTATTTTTATTACTCAGTGAAATTTATCTGAAGCAAAAATATAATAAAGCATGACATATGCATCACAGAATTAAAGTGGAGATTAATTAAAGCTGACTCCAGCTGAAGGCAGAGCCCCAGGCGTTAGACGGGGATTCAAAATCCTACTGAACACTGGAATGAACCAGGCGCTTTTAAAAAAGGCTGATGTCTGGGTCTGACCCCATACCAATTAAATCAGAGTGCGGCCTGGCATTGATAGATTTTAGAAGTTTTCCGGGTGATTCGAACGTGGAGACAGATGATGGCATACACAATCCATTAACTGATTTCCACATCAATTTACACACACACACATGTGCATGACATATATCATACCATTATACCTTAAAGGACATTTGTTTCTGTCCAAAGTGTCCTTTAGTGGGAGCGAGGCTCACGAGGCAGGGGACACATGCCTACTTACAGCTGATTCATTCTGCACAGCTGAAACTAACACAACACTGTGAAGAAACTATTTGTCGTTGACGTTGTTTTAGTTGCTCAGTAGCATTCAACTCTTTCGAGAGCCTGTGGGCTGTAGCCCACCAGGTTCCCATGTCCATGGGATTTCCCAGGCAAGAATACCGGAATGGATTGCCATTTCCTTCTCCAGGGGATCTTTCCTACCCAGGGTTCAAACCCATGTCTCCTTCATTGGCAGGCAGATGCTTTACTGCTGAGCCAGCAGGGAAGCTCAAAGAAAATATACCCCAAATTAAAATAAATTAAACAACAAAAAGAGAAAACACCAAAATGTCCTTTAGACATCTGCCTCATCAGACATTTGGCCCATCCCACGCCAAAAGGTCCTTGATATCTGCATGTGGGCTCAGCTGCTTAGTCATGTCCGACTCTTTGCAGCTCTATGGACTGTAGCCCACAGGCTCCTCTTGTCCATGGGTTTATCCAGGCAAGAGTGTCAGAGTGGGTTGCCGTGCCCTCCTCCAGGGAGTCTTCCTGATCCAGGGATGGAACCCACATCTCTTGTGTCTCCTGCACCAGCAGGCGGGATCTTTACCACTAGTGCCACGTGGGCCATCTTCTGGGGAGATCACTGTTTCTTTAAGAAACCAAACACCCTTTCTGTCTCTCTGGATTCTCACTGAGATTTCAAATCAAACTCTGTGTTATAGGTTTTAAGCTAATAGAGCTGGCACTTACTTCACAGGCATGGAGACACTATTTTTATACAGATAACAAAAACACTTTCTCTTCCGACCATATTTCTTTTAGGGATTCTGTCATTCAGTGCAACAGGGGTTCAAAAAATAAATTCAAGGGAGGTGGGAGGGGGGTTCAGGATGGGGAACATGTGTATACCCGTGGCAGATTCATGGTGATGTATGGCAAAACCAATACAATATTGTTAAGTAAACAAACAAACAAACAAACCCAAAAAATAAATTCAACATTTTAATGAGTTTAATTCATGCCTAAAATCCCCTTTAACGTGAATCGCCAATATTTAGGGGTTCGTCAACAATAAACGTATTGGCTAATTTTCTGGCCATATTCTGCCTCACAATCTGTTAATGTCAGATTGAAACACACAAACACTACTGAAATAAAGGTCTTTTTCAAAGAGTTCTCCTTATCCAGGATTAAACACAAAGCCTAGAGATACGGGCCACAAAGGAGGCTGAGCACCGAAGAACTGATGTCTTAGAACTGTGGTGTTGGAGAAGACTCTTGAGAGTCCCTTGGACTGCAAGGAGATCAAACCAGTCCACCCTAAAGGAGATCAGTCCTGAATATTCACTGGAAGGACTGATGCTGAAGCTGAAGCTCTAATACTTCGGCCACCTGATGTGAAGAACTGACTCACTGGAAAAGACCTTGATGCTGGGAAAGACTGAGGGCAGGAAGAGAAGAGGGTGACAGAGGATGAGAGGGTTGGATGGCATCACCGATTCGATGGACATGAGTTTGATCAAACTCCAGAAGATGGTGAAGGACAGGGAAGCCTGGTGGCCGCAGTTCATGAGGTCACAAAGAGTCAGACGCGACTTAGCGACTGAACAACAAGAAAGAGACCCTGAAAACATCACAGACGTCAGAGCACTGGCTAAGGTGCCAGAGAAAGAGCGCGGCACAGAAGTGCCACTTTGGGGCCCAACGGATTTGCATGTGGATTCCCGTGTAGCCCCGGAAAGGTTTCTAGATGTCCCTCAGCTTTCTGAGAAGGTGCTGCAAGAGCTAGTGATCATAAAGGAAGAACGTCCGGGTTACAGGAGCGACTCCAGAAATCGTAGCCACTACTGACTGTTAGCAGAAGGCTAAACGGAACCATGCTCACAGTCTGCACTCCTGGGGCTTTGCATCGGCAGATTCATTATCATAAAGCTGAGCTTCTTCCTGGTCAGTTGTCATCAAAAGAACTCAACTGACTCTTATCTAAAGTGACCTGATACATATTTTCAAATACATTAATTCTTCCTATTACATTTTGCAACACCTCCTTTTAATCACCCTGGGGCAGGCACACCCCAGAGATACTTTGAGTTTAGTTCCAGACCAGGGCAGGAACAGGAATATGGCAATAAAGCTAGGCACATGCATCTTTTGGTTCCCCAGACCAAACTTCTTGGTGAATGCAGGGGATTCACTGAGAAATGTTACGCATACACTACACTGTACTCTATTAAGTGTGCAATAGCATTATGTCTAAAGAAATGTACATAATTAAAAACGACTTTACTGCTAAAAATACACTGAACAGCGTCTGGGCCTTCAGCATGTCTTAGCAGTAATATTAATGCTCACCGATCACAGACCGTCATAACAAATACAACAGTAACAAACAAGCATGGTGCGTGAGAATTACTAAAACACGACAGAAAGACGTGAGCTGAGCAAATGCTGTTGGAAAATTGGCTCCAGTAAAGCGCGCTTGATGAAGGGTTGTCCCAAAACTTTAATTTGTAAACAGCGCAATGTGTGTGAAGCCGAAGGGAACAAAGCGCAGTAGAAGGCCTGCCTCCACTGTACAGGGAGAGGATACGCCTGCACTCGCCAACTCACTCATTCATATTAAACAAATGGATCTGCTGGAAAACTGCACTATGAAAAAAACAATGGCATATCAAATTTATTAAAAGTTTATTGCTTCTGTATTTAATAGAATAAATAATATAAATAAATAAATATTGTATCAGAAATACAAAAAAATATACCCGTAAGAAGGTACCAATTAAAGCTTAGGAAATGTATAATATAATAATAATGAATCTTTAACTTTCAAACAACCTTTGAAATGTTCTGGAATCAGATGCTGGTTCTGTGTATTCTTCCTTGAGTCGCTTAAATTATCTGAACCTTAGTTTCTTTAGCTCTAAAATGGAGATGTTGCTTAAGTGAAAAAGTTTTGAGGGGAAAAAATTCATTAAATGTGCACTTTCCATGCTCAAAATTGTTTTCTTCTGCTTCATTTTTTTTTGTGCCCCCCAAAATATTCTCAAAACTGTTAACCTATTTTTAAACACAGACTGCGATATTATTATAAGTACATTAAAATAGCATGTCATTAATTAATCTGCTTATTTTTCAATAGGAATCTGAATAGAACTATACTAGGGTTCTGCTATGTAAAAAAATAAATTTCCTCATTTGATTTTTTCTTGTATTGTATTATCAATAGTGTGGTGAGTTCCTGAAAAGATTCCAGAAAATTCCAGAAAATTAGATTTCAGAAAATTAGAGAGAAGAAAATGTTCTCAGAGCTAGACATTTAATGAATGCATGATTTGGGAATTTAAATGTGAAACAACTTAATAATATTTCTTGTATTCGTAGATCAATTCATTGAGCTGAAAATAGATTTTATTGATACCTAATAGTCTATCAGAACATGTGCTATGATTAAATACCACAATGAGGTATCACACCCCCAGCGGTCAGAATGGCCATAATTTAACAATCTACAAATGCTGGAGAAGATGTGGAGGAAAAGGCACCCTAAAATAGGTTAGAAACAAGGACCTACTGTACAGCATCGGGAATTATATTCAGTTTCTTGTAATAGCCTATAATGGAAAAGAATCTGAAAGGGAATCTATGTATACACATAACTGAATACACTTTGCTGTACACCCGAAATCAACAAAACACTGCATAAATTAACTATACTTCAATTAAAAAAACCAAAGGAACAATACATGGGACTTGCCGTACTAGGGGTGAACACAGAAGCCGTTTCCTCACTAAGGTTTTCCTAATTCTTCTCCCAAGATATCCACTTAGAATTAGTCCTTCTCACATTTGCACCCCACCTACCTCGCTGTAGTGTCCCTACCTTTCCTAGTGCCTAATGCAGAGTCTGGAACTTGGGACACATACAAAAAACATTTGTTGAATGAATGAACCACAGAGAACTCTGATGCAAATGAGCCAGAAAAAATGGACCCTTCCAGGTTCCGAGAAAACACTTTCTTACAGAGCAGAGACCACAGTACTCTCAGTTTTCCCATCTGTAAAATGGAATTATCTACATCAAGAGCAAATGGCTTGAGTTCAACTGATGGGTTCAATTGATGGCTGTTAATATATCCTCTGAGCTTTCCTGGTGGCTCAGATAGTAAAGAATCTGCCTGTAAAGCAGGAGACCGAGGTTCACTCCCTGGGTCGGGAAGATTCCCTGGAGAAGGAAACGGCAACCCACTCCAGTATTGTTGCCTAGAGAATCCCGTGGACAGACGAGCCTGGTGGGCTACGGTCCATGAGCTGGCAAACAGTTGGACATGACTGAGCGACTAACACTTCCACTTTCTTTCCATATGTCCACTGATTTCTTTCTGTATCATATCTAGGATAGTGATTTCACAACTAGGGATTGCATGGGGTTTTTTACAGGTTGAGGTTGACAAACTATATAATCTTATTTCATAGAACTTTAGAAGTCCAGGCATTTGGCTTTTTCCAAACCTTTGAACACTTAGCCCAAATCTGAGTTATTGTTCACCAGGACTTTCCAAAAAATCTCACTCTTTAGAAAAGATTTTGTAAGCAGGGAAATGTTTCAAATCCTTGAAGACTCTTCTGAAATCCGCTTAGACGAAGCCTCACTTGACGACTGGTCAGCTGTCATTATCTTATCTTCTACAACAGAAGCTTTTACTTTGAACAACTGTGTTATCTTTCCAAATTCTCTGTATTCTTGTAGCAAATTGCTGATAAGCAGTTTTACAGACTCCATGGCTTTAAGTTTCATTTCATGTGGCTGCATGCTATGTGTCTAGTGGGAAATGGGGGGAAATTATTGAATGTTAAATCATTAGCTTCCACTACTTGGTTCTTTATGACTTTGGTGAAGATCTGTAGCCTGCAGAGCTTGGCAATAGCAACTGTTGGGAGAACACATTCTAACATTTATTAAAATAATTTTCATATAATCTTAGCGTTTTCTCATTTATTCTAGATGGTACAGGCATATTGTATTTTATTGTGCTTCTCAGCCACTGCCTTTTTTACCAATTGAAACTCTCGAGTTACGTTGGGTCAAGTAAGTCTACCAGCATCAGCTTTTCAACAGCAGCTGCTCAACTCTTGCCTCTGTGTCACATTTTGGTAATTCTTGCAATATTTCAAACTTTTTTTATTATTATTATATTTGTTATGGTGACTTGTGATCATTGATCTTTGGTGTTTCTACAAAGACTTGTTGAAGGCTCAGATGATGGTGCTTTTTAGCAACGAAGTCTTTGTTATTAGGGCACATACATCGGGTTTTTCTTTGGCTTTTTTTTTTTTTTTTTTAGATTTAAGCTATAGCACACTTAATAGACACAGTGTAGTGCAAATATTACTTTCACACGCACTGTGAAACCAAAGGAAATACACGTGACCAGCTTTGGCAGTATTTGCTTTTTCGCTGTGGTCTGAAGCTGAATCAGCAGTATCTCAGAGGGGCACCTGTATATTATGGACGCTCTCAACATACTCAGCGATGAAAAGAATAACCCAATAAACCCCATCTGCAGTCAACCGACTGCAACAATTATCAACAATTACCACCTCACGGCTAATTCTGCTTATCCATTCCTTATCCATTACCCTCAAAATTAGATACACTGAAGTAATTCTCAGACATTGTGTCATTTAACTGCAAATATCTGAGTATAATTCTCTAAGCTACAATGTCTTTTAAAAAGTACCTTCACAGTATCTATATCACATGTAATTTATATCAAGGATAATTTTTTTAATTTTGTCAAATATCCAGATTTCACATTACATTGATTAACTCATAATGTTTATACTTAAGCAAATCAGGACCCACATAGTGCCTATACATGTAACTGATTTATATGTCTCCTGGAGCTCCTTTAATCTGTAAGTCACCTTCTTCTTTCACATTTTTATTCTTGCATTTTATATGTTGAAGAAATCAGGTCATTTGTCTTGCACTGTTTCTTACAGGTTAGATTTTGTAGGGTGAACTCTTGTAGTTTAGTTCATCATTCTGTCATCAGCTGTTTTTTTAAGATTTTTTTTGATGAGGACCATTTTTAAAGTCTTTATTGAATTTGCTATAAATATTGCTTCTGTCTTATATTTTGAATTTTAGGGCCTTGAGGCATGTGGGATCTCAGTTCTCGGACCAGGAATCGAACTCACAACTCGGCAAAGGAAGGTGGAGTCTTAACCACTGGACCGCCAGGGAAGTTCGTCCTCGGTCCCCAGTTTCTGTTAGTTAGTAGTTACATCAATGCACTTGATTACGCTCAGGACTTTTTCCTTTCCTTCCTTCCGCCCTCCCTTCCTTCCACCCTACCTTCCTTGGTGAGACACTTGACAAGCATCTGATATACTGTCCGCCTTCTTTGTAAGCCAGCTGTGATCGGCCCTCATCGCAGAGACGCCTAGATTCATTACTTATCAGGATCGGTGACGCTGACTTGCTCTAATTCTGTCATTCATTCTTCATTTATTTGTAGTGAGATTGCACCAAGTTATACTTATAAATTAACCTGGGGAGAATCCGGATCTTCGTAATAGCAAGGCTTTCTACTGATGCAGGAGGTCTTTTCATTTTTCACCTGTGATTATGCACCTTCCAGGAGCATTTTAGCTCTCACTTAGGCCAGTGGCTAACTTTGCTGATGTAAATGTTTTCTTCTTTTCCTCTGATTCCGGTAAACTGCCTTAAGAACACACAAAAGTCCTTTGTTTGACGAGCTGATGCACAACGTGCCATGTACCAGGCGCTCTCGCTGTCTGCGGCCACGTTTTCATTCGTCCTTTTCAGCTGTCTAAATATCAATCATCTCTGGACTGAAAAGTATTTTTGCCTCTCCCTGTCACATCATGCCTTAAATCGCCTTTGCTTTTCTAACATCAGTGGCACCACGATGTCCATGGGCACTGACATTTCCTAGTAGCAGAAACAAGCCCTCAGGTAGAGCATCACAAGCTTTCAGCTAGTTTTTGGGAGCTTCTCGAGCATACCCAGGCTGGTGGTCCTGATTTTTGGAGCACTTCTTAGAATCTTCTGAAACTGTCCCTGTCCTAAATATGTCAAGTTTCTTATGGAAAATGCTTATGGATGAACAATTGTCAAGAAATATATAAATATATATTTTCCTATTCCTGAGCAAGAAGAACCACTAGCAAATTTACTAAAGATTTTTTCTTATGAGTGTGCTCTTTAAATTTTAATTGAAACACATTTGTTAGTGACCGGTCACTCAGTCGTGTCTGACTCTTGGTGACCTCATGGACAGCAGCCCACCAGACTCCTCTGTCCGTGGGATTCTCCAGGCAAGAATACTGGAGTGGGTTACCATTCTCTTCTCCAGGGGATCTTCCCAACCCAGGGATTAAACCTTGGTCTCCTGCATTGCAGGCAGATTCTTTACTGTCTGAGCCACCAGGAGAGCAAGATTTTTTCTTATGAGTTTACTCTTTAAATTTCAGATGAAGCACATCTGCTAAGCTTGTTTTCTATGCATAAAGTGGTATCACACCTGACTGCACTCTGTGGCGGCTGACATTCTAGTGAGAAGCTCATAGGTCAATAAGCTCAAAACAGAATAGAACAGATACTTATAAAGACATTAAGATCCTTCTGAGTTTGGTTCTGAATATAATATTGATCTGGTAAACACTCTGCTGCAAGTTTCCAGTGGAATAAGACATGCGGAAGTTCACCATTCTATCAGCAACTTCGAATCTAAAATGCATCATTCAAACCAATGGCCTTTAAAACACCTCACAGGCAAATTCAGCAATCTGCTAAATCCACCGTAAGTTGAGATATGATTCCTCACAAAGAAAATAATTTTATTTTTCAGATGCCTCCTGGGTACTATCGTGCCCCAGTAATTAAGCAAGCCAGCGAAAACGGCATGGCCAGCCTACCCAGCAAACTAAAAGCACATCTTTCAAAATATTTACTGTTTTCTTAATTTAAGTCTAAAAAACTTCGTCTTGAGCTTTTACCCTAAAGTATCTAAAGCTTTTGGTATTTAACAGACTTGTTTTTTTTAGATTAAAAAAAGCCATTCTTTGTTATATAAAAATCTCAAACCATGTATATGTTGTTAACTATATAATTAAAATATTTAAATTAAGGAAAGAGTGGTAAGGGATGCACATAACTGTAGTAAAGATGTTAGTTTTCATGAAAAGATAATATGAATGTTTTGCACATTGCAGCTGCCAGCACAGGCCTGATCGGTGCCCAGGCATGGGCGCAGAGTGGGGCCTGGGAGCCCAGCCTGTGCGGACACTGCCCACCTGTGATTTTTGTGTATCACTAACCAGGAGATGCAGAAACTGTGAGTCTCCTTAGAGACCAGAACTCCATCTTTTTCTAAGACAAAAATGTAAGGAATCAGTACGACTGGCATCAACATTCAAACACGGGGGCTGAGCTGCGTTGGCGGAGGCGGCTGCAGGCCTGCGTCTCTCGTGGGACAGCCTGCTGCTGGCTCTTCACTGCCTTCTTCTGTACGGGCATCACTGCTTCTCTTAATAATAAGCAGTAAATAAACAGACCACGAAGTCCTCCCTTTTGCATGAATCCATGGACACAGAAGCACAAAGGAGAAGCAATCTCTGATCTCCTTGGTATTATTTCAGAGGAGAATTTGGGTAGGGTTTTGCAGAGAAATGATTCATGATGATTCACCCTGGATTAAGTGAGTCAGTATGATTAAGACCTAGTCACAGGGCTTTGCATCCCGTTTTTAGGGGGATAAAGGCCGAATTGGAAAAGGTTTTTGGGTATTCCCGCTTACAGAGGTGATCATAGCTACCCACCATTTCTTACACACGTGCAGAGAGCTGGAAAATGACACCAGAACCTCCATAATAGGCATCTTGTCTATGGTCACAGCTCTGTGGGTCTGTTGCCATCTTGACATTACAGATAAGGAAACCAAAGCTCATTACAGATTCTACATCTTAGCCAAGACAGCTCTGCTAGTGAAAGTCACAGAATTGGGTTTCAACCTCATGCTAGTTAATTTCTTATCTGGTGTCACTAACCACCCTAAGCATTGCATGCTTGACATTTTTCATGTAATATAATGCAGTGTGGCTTTTCCTTTTTCCACCTGTACCTTTTATAGGTTTATTTTTCCTTCTCTTCTGAGGCAAGTTTTATTTCTATTCTTAACATTTAATTTTTAGATACACTTAATTCAATTAAACTATTTGCACTATACTAATAGCATGCCTAAAGAACTGAGTGCCTTTCAAGTCCCCTAAATTGTAAATGGATTAAAAATAATCAATGCCTCTTTAACCTCCTTTTATGAGTTGGCCATTAGTCATATGTATGCATATGGCGTAAAGCTGAATCTACAAATAAGATCGTTGACCATGAAAGAGTATGTCCATTCCGATTTTTGGCCAGGGCTTGCTAAAGCCTTTCACCCTCGTTTCAGAGATGCCCACACTGTCTCTGGCCCAGTTGAAATGGCATTTCCATAAATACAGCTCCAGTCTTCATCTAATACTGTCTTTTAAAACAAGCGCCTCTGTTTAAAACTAAATGATTAGGCCAGTTTACAAGGTCATATAAAAATGATGACTATGTCAACAAACCAGGGACATTAATTTAAAACAGGGTGGCTAAGTACTTCTTTTAATTATATGTGTGCAAGAAATCATGGGGACAGTCTCTAATGAATTCACAAGAGGTAACTATTTGTTGGAAAAACCATTCAAGTTAATAAAATTTCAAAAGAAATCCACTTACTTGTTCAAATTCATTCTTTTGAAATTCTTCAAATCCGAAGATGTCCAGAATCCCAATGCCCCACGTCTGTGAGCTGAAATGGAACAGAACACAGTTGAATGGGCATCCTTAACCCTGCCCACAGCCACTCCAGGTCAGAGGAACCCGGCCACTGAGCACGTCGTCGATAATCTGAAGTAAAAGCATGCACATGGTGATCTTAACCTGGTGAAAAACTGAAAATTAGGAGGGAAGAATGTTCTTTGAATGCTTTGATTCAAACACAGACTCATTAACAAAAATGCGTTTGATATCTAAATACAAACTGCAACAACAAATGGATGGTTTAACATTTGCTTCTCTGCAACACTTTCTCTGTCGTCTCCTTCAACCAGACTTGCTTCCTCTGAAGGACTTTGCAGCTATCTGTTGAGTGGGTCTCCTCAGCTAAAACTTGTACCTTGCCAGGCTACTCCAGCCACAAGTCAAGCAATTTCTCCGTCACACATAAGTACAACACGAGTTAACCCCATTAAGCCACACGCATATTCTTTCACAGATTAAACTGAGCCTCAAAGTGTTCTTGTAAATAAAGAACTGTGAAGATCATGAAATGCAGGTGCAAAATGGACAGGGATCCACGTAATGACTTCATTCTCCCGCGTAAACGATCATCCTCAGAACTCGCTCGTCCCGGACGGTCAAAACACAGATGCTGGCAGCCTCGCTCTATCAGCCCGTGTCCGGTCCTGCATCTTCTTTCAACCGCCCCGCCTCTTTCCACGCCACACACGGAGTCAGTGAGGAGAGGAGGGGGACCGTGCTTGACCCGGCGACACCGACAACCTGGATTCTGTGGGGCTGTGGGGGTAGCACAGGGTGGGGTGGGGGGTACCCCTGAGGAGCTTCTTGCAAAGAAAGGCCTGGATGCTTCTGGAACACTGGTCAGCCCACCCGTCACGTTAATGTCTCTCTCCAGTGCATCTGCAGGGGGAATGCGGTCCGCATTTTCGGCCAGTGGGAGTGATGGTCCCTCACGACGACGGTGCTCCCTGTCTCATCACCAGTCTTCTTGCTGGCACAGAGGGTGCGGGTTTTGCTTTTGTGTGCTTGGCCACGCCGCATGGCTTGCGGGGTCCACTATCCTGTCTCTATTTACTGCCAGTAGTACAAATATGAGCTTCCTAAGTAGGAAGGAGAGCACTTTTAAAGCCCTAATACAAGCATCGCATGGCAAAGAGTGTGAGTCAGTTAAGGAAGCAGAGAACCATTCACTGGAGGTCTCTAGGTAACTAATTCAGTATTTTAGAAGAGAAAAAAAATAAAGTATTTCCCCCTCTGTCCAAATAAACTCTACATGGTTTAGAGAGTCAAATGCTAGAACAGGAAGCTATAAACACATACAGGAAAACAAATGTAACCATTTTCCCCCCCTTGTTTTCAGTTCTGTGTAAGGTCAAAGGAAAATATTCACAAGTATGATTATGCAAGTGCTAAATTCCTCTGGAGGATAAATAGTTTAAATGCAATTAAATTCTGTTAGAAGTCACTATTGTTTTAAAATGCACGGTCTCTTTCATGTTCATAGATCTTTTGCACTGTCTTTTGCCTGCCCCGCCTCTTTCTACCATCTTTACAATGTGGACAGAGGGACGTTGGGGGTGAAGCTCGCTCAGTGGGGACCATGGTGCTGAGGTTCAGGCTGACCCGTCGCTTTGCTGTTTGTGTGTGTGTGTTTTCCATGTAATGAGCTGCATCATTTCTCTTCTAGGAGGCTAGTGATGAAGCTTGTCAAGTTTGGGAGTTACTCTATCTTCGCAAGAATCCTGATTCAAACACTTTTTAGTTGGATAACTTTGGCAAAGTCATTAATACTTAAATTTTCTGAGCTGAAATTTCATCATCTGTAAATCTAAGATAACAATTCATATTTATCCAGCTAAACATTCCCTATGTAAGAAGTGAGGTAAAGAAAGTTCTAGACTAATAGCTAGTATACCGTGTGTCTCCAGTCACTGGAAGTTGCTTTAAGAAAAGTTGTTTAAACATGCTCTTGAAGTAAAGAGGGTGGCTAACAGAAGAAATATAAACATCAAATCAGCATAGTAAAATGTCAATCTCATGAAAATTGCAAAGGAAATAAAATTCTGAAAAATTATGATGAGAAAGATATTCCCGAATACTTTTGTTGGCAGCTGAAAACTGGCAGGGCCTTCTTGAAAAACGACTTCCTTACGTGGCATTCGGAGAAGGCAATGGCACCCCACTCCAGTACTCTTGCCTGGAAAATCCCATGGACAGAGGAGCCTGGTAGGCTGCAGTCCATGGGTCGCTAAGAGTCGGATATGACTGACCGACTTCACTTTCACTTTTCACTTTCATGCACCGGAGAAGGGAATGGCAACCCAGTCCAATGTTCTTGCCTGGAGAATCCCAGGGACAGGGGAGCCTGGTGGGCTGCTGTCTATGGGGTCGCACAGAGTCAGACACGACTGAAGTGACTTAGCATAGCATAGCATACGTGGCACAAAGCTTTGAAATATTCATATCATTTGAACCAAGACTTCCATAAGCAAGAACCAATACTAAGACAATGATCAGAAATGCAATTAAAGACAGAATGATGCCCATTGTTACAGTTAAACAACAAAAAGAAGTAACAGATACCCCACTCTAACGACACAATTAATTAAACAACATGCATCCTAGACGGGATTTAGTGAAACTGTCAAGTTAACAGAAACCAATACACAAATTCTGTACAAATAAGCTCTATTATATATCTAGAAGACCTAGAAAGAAGTACAGTCTACCTGAGAAGAGGACCTGGAAATGTCTTCAGTGGTAGACCCAGAGGTGACTTCTTACTGTTCACAATGTCCTATGTGTGTGAGATGCCCAGCCACTCAGTCGCGTCCGACTCTTGAAACCCCATAGACAGTAGCCCTCAGGCTCCTGCGTCCACGGGATCTTCAGGAAGAACACTGGAGTGGGCTGCCATTTCCTCCTCCAGGGGTCTTCCTGGCCCAGGGATCAGCCCTCAGCTCCTGTAGTGTCTCCTGCACTGCAGGTGTTACTGCCGAGCCACCAGGCTATTACAATTCTATTAGCCTTTGCTGGAAAGACGTGTGATTGAATGCAGAGTGGTCACCTTCTGAGCTGGTGGAGGAAGGGTAACTGTGACCTTCAAGGCAATGGAGCCCAGCCGAGGTGGTGTGGACAAGGGTCTGTTTTTCCACGCATGGGAGGTGCAGCAGGGACCCTGGGAGTCAGGGAAGAGCAGGGCTGCTTCCTGACGGCCAGGTGCCGGCCCAGAGCACGGCTGGTCGCTGCCACCCTGCACCAGGACCGCGCAATCAGGCTCTCAGGTCCGACTCCCCAGACTGGCCTGCTCAGCGGGCCTCCTCCAGACAGCCTGCAGTGTAGACAGGAGTCAGGAGAAAGGGTGACAGCCACGAGTGGCCAGACCTCACACACACTCTCTCCCCTTCTGTAACAACGGAGGCTTTGTGTGGACAGAGGACGCCAAGGCGGTCCAGCTGCACGCAGGTGAGCATGACGTTGATCATGGTTCCGATCAGGGAAAGTAAATTATTAATTAGTAACGTAGACTAGCATGTATTTGGTTCAAAGAACACTCCTTTCATTTATTCACATTGCATACGTATCAAATTCCAAACTACATTTTGTTACCAGATAAAATGTTTAAAAAAGATGGAGAAAAAGGAATAACTATTTTCAGGAAAAAAAAAATTAATCCAGGTTTAATGCATTTTAAGGATTATTTTTGCAACTACTGACAGACAAAATGTGTTTGCCTTTTTTTTTTTTCAAAAATCTATTTCATCATTTATGATTGAGTGAAATTTTGTTGTTCAGTGACTCAGTCATGTCTGACTTTTTGGGACCCCATGAACTGCAGGCTTCCCTGTCCTTCACTTTCTCCCGGAGCTTGTTCAAACTCATGCCCATTGAGTCGGTGATGCCATCCAACCATCTCATCCTCTGTCGTCCCCTTCTCCTCCTGCCTTCAATCTTTCCAAGCATCAGGGTCTTTTCCAATCAGTTGGCTCTTCGCATCAGGTGGCCAAAGTACCAGAGATTCAGCTTCAGCATCAGTCCTTCCAATGAATATTCAGGACTGATTTCCTTTAGGATTGACTGGTTTGATCTCTTTGCAGTCCAGGGGACTCTAGAGAGTCTTGTCCAGCACCACAGTTTTGAAAGCATCAATTCTTCAGTGCTCAGACTTCTTTATGGTCCAACTCTAACGTCTGTACACGATTACTGGAAAAACTATAGCTTTATGTGACTGCTACTGCAATAGCTACCTTGGCAGGAGGGAGTCAAGGGCCTGCAGCCAGCAAAATGCCCGTTCCATGCGGCAGTCAGCAGTGCTGTCATTTCACTTATTGATATCTCGACTCGTATTACACAGGCATTTAACTCAACATCCAATTTCTAGCAAGGAGGAGCAGACAGAGGTCATCAAATGAACCGGGATTCAATCCGTTAGGCAAAATTAACATATTAATGAGATGATCTGCTTTAGTTCAAATTCTGCCCTGGAAATCTCCTGAGGGTTTTCTTAACGGTTAACAAAAATGCCTACCCTGCATCGACTCATTAGTAAAATACACCACTTTCGATATCAGACAAAACGCTAAATGCCAGGGCATCTGTCTGACTTTGATTTGCCTTCCAGGCCTGTGGGTATGAGAAAGGGGAAAGCCTAAATTAAAGAGCATGTCCTCTTCGGAACACGGATGAACTAATTTTATTTGGGCAGCGAGGTTGGGGGATCTATCCACATCAGGTTTTGTCCTCAGTCATCTCTGGGCAAGGAGGGGAACTGACAGTTACCTAAGTAATTCAAAGTCAGCTCAGGAAAGAAATGAATGCTGTTTGGCACAAAACCCTTAGATGGAGCCAGAGCTGAATCAGACCCTGTGGCTGATCGCTGACACGTCAGACCCCAGATGGGGTAAGAAATATGAACATCCTAGCATCATCTGCAGTGTAGAGGGCTGATTCAGAGTTCACCCCCTGCCAGAACGCAGGGGGCCACCAGATGTTTGGATGTGACCAACATCTTCCAAGGGCTTCCTTGGTGGCACTGGTGGTAAAGAATGGAGACGCAGGAGACGTGGGTTCAATCGCTGGGTTGGGAAGATCCCCTGGAGTCGGAAGTGGAAACCCCACTCCAGTATTCTTGCCTGGAGAATCCCAAGGACAGAGGAGCCTGGTAGGCTATAGTCCATGGGGTCACAAACAGTCAGACACTGGGGGAACATCTTCCAAAATATCCTGACTAGGAATCATAGAATCCTAGGTCCTGAAAGCAAAACCAAGCCAGAGAGATAAGCCAACACCCTTCATTTGTAAGTAAATGAAATGCGATTATCGCAGCTTCAGAGGTTGAACAAATTAAGATTCACAAGACATAAATGTCTCACTAAAGATTTCATTAATGCTAAGTGTCAAGCTTAGAATAGAAACCCAGATCTCTCGATTTCCAACTCCCTTAAAAAAAAATTAAAACTGAGTTAAAAGATAAAATTGCTGTATTCATAAATTAACTACCATCTTGAATATCCACAAAAATGAGACCTATATAACATCTCAGCCCACTAGTCGAAAGTACAGTAAAAAGTGCTGCTTCATTTTTCACTTATTATGCTTTTCTCTTTTTTCAACCATTTTACTAAGATTTAATTACATACAATGTTGTATAAGCTTAAGGTATATAGCCTGTTGACTTGCCACACACAGACTGCAAAATTATCATGCTTTTCTTAATAGGGTTCCTTTTCTCCATAATAATTCTGTCTGAATACAAACCCTTCTTTTTATGAGGTTCCTTCTATTTAAATTTTAAAGAGCACTTTGGATTATCTTTGCTAGTTAATAGTAGATTTTGAAGATCGTTAAAGTTTGTGATTAGTCTGCCCCTCAGATGATGATAGAGAAGAATGTTTGGAAGAACTGGGATCAACAATCATCTCAGAATCCCTCAGACCACCCAGGAAATGGACACCTGTCTTTCTAATGATCACCTTCAAGTACATACACTTGCAACTTGAGGTTCAAAGGAACCGCCATGAAAATTCAATTAACTAGATAGTGACTTCCAGCAAGTGGCTATTGTTGGTAAGCAACCAGCCCAAAACTCACTGACCAAACAAAACAGGAAGTCCTCATTATGGTTCTAGGTCCTTTTGTCAGCGTGGGTGGCCTGATGGGGGTTGGCAGGTCTAAGACAGCACCCTCCTCCCCAAGGGCCCTGGGGTTGGCCAGCCCTTGGCTGGCTCACAGCACCTCTCCCCACCCGAGAAGGACCTGGGCTCAAGCGTGAGGGGCAATGACAGGGATCTCAGGGGGCTCTTGTGAGGCATTAGAGTTGGCGCCTCTTCACCTTGGTTGTATTCTCTTGGCTACAGCAAGACACAGGGGCCGCTCAGACGCCAAGGTAGAGAGAACCGACCTCACCTCTTGATGAGAGAAGTGTGAGAGCGGTTGGGCAGGGCAAGGAGGCAGAGATGCAAGCAGCCGGGGGCAGTTTTGCCCCACGCTTCTTCACTTCACTTATTAGCTCGCTCACCTTTCAAACGGGTAGTTTGAAAAGTGCACCTCGTTCTGCAAAGCGCACTGCTGGCTGACAGAGACCCAGATACAAAGAACAGAGGGACAGAGGGCAGTGCTATCCTCAGGGACACGCCCATGGACAGGCACACTAACTCTAAATTATCATCTTGGGAGGAAATAAAGAAACCATTTACATTTTTTAAAGGTAGCTTTAAAACTATGCTTTTTTAAAAACTCAATTTTCTGACCGTTTCCATGTGGGAGATGTTCCTGGGAAAACTCAGGTTTCAAGTCTGACACGCAGGGTTCATACTCCAAGCCCACTAACTCCTCGCAGCTGGGTGACTCAACCCCTCTGCGCTCCAGGTTCACCATCTGAAGAACACGCTCAGCTGCTTCAGTCAAGTCCGCCCCTCTGTGACCCCAGGGACTACAGCCCACCAGGCTTCTCTGTCCAGCGGATTCTTCAGGCAAGAGTACTACAACGGGCTGCCATTTCCTACTCCAGGGGAGCTTCCTGACCCAGGGATCAAACCCGAGTCCGCTGCACTGCAGCCGGATTCTTTATTACTGAGCCACCTGGGAAGCCCCTATCTGAAGAGAGGAGACAATAATTCCTTCCACATGCTAATGTCAACATTAGCTGCAATAATCCCTGGCTCAAAGCCTGGCTCATTTATAGGCAATTTCCAATTTATTGTTTATAGGTAATTTCCAATTTATTATTTATTTCCAATTTATTGCATTCCAATAAATGCACCTCACCACCTACTATTACATCTGCACCCAGGAAAAAGCCAGGTTTGGAAAGTGTATTTTTAATAAGACGATGTGTCAAGAGAGAAAAGTTAAAAGCTTGGAGCTGACAAAAACTAAAAATGTCCTTTTGTTGAAAAGCCCATCCTCCTCCATGAGGAAATGATATTAGAACAAGGCACACCCCATTTAAATCGGGGGAGGTTTCCTTCCCGGTTTTCCTTTGGGGAGAGGCAGGGTCCCCGAGAGCCGGCCTGGGGCATCCTGCTCTCGCCTCTGAACGGTGCTGGGCCATCGTTTATTCTGGCAGAGCTGCCAGTGTGCGCCAACGACAGGCGCGGAGGAGCTGAATGCATACAGATTCTGTTAACTCTACCCAGCAGGACAGGTTATCGGGGGTGGAGCAGAGGCCAGACGCATTTCCCCAGCGAGAAATGAAACAAGAGCGCGGGCACCGCTAGCAAAGCGATGGGTTTCACCCTCAGCATAAAATAGACAAGCTTTAGCCTCTGCACTCTTGGCTCAAGACAGGGCTACAGGAGAAGGCCCACAGGTTTTTATTAGCCTAATACATCACTGAATCTCTTACATACATTATTAGATCTATTTGGCCCTCAAATAATATTTGCAAATCACATACTAGTCATTATCAAAAAGGAAAAGCACCAGTGTTCAATACTAAAAATGCCATGGTCTCATAGATCTGAAAGATCATCTCTTTTCCCCTCATGTCTCCTAAACACATGCACTCAGGGAAAAGTACACAGCTCTCTGTTGGTTTGATAAGTGACCTATTATTGAAGTAATTTATCATATTATCATGATTAATATTTGTATTTAAACATTATTGTGTCCATAGTATGTGGTAATTTTTATAATAAGGATGGTAATTTTTAACCATCATTTTATATTTATTACGAAGTATTTAAAAAAATTTTGAGTAATACAATATACATGAAACTTTGGTAAACCTCTCACATTTTTTTATTTCTCTGGATCCTTTTATTTTTTTAAAAAAATGTATCTCACAAAAAAGTGAAAAAAAAGTGCAATTACAAAGAAAAGGTTCATAGCTCTTTAGGAAATCATTATACATATGAGTGTTTTGGTAAGGAAATGGAGCAGAAGGAGAATTATTTAGAAAGCAGGTTTTGTCTTAGATATTTTGCTAAATTGTGTAGTTTTGGTTGTCATGGCAATAAGTACCATGATTTAAATGTCTATGCAGAAATAGAAGTCACTCCTACCATATCCATAAGAATCAAAGAAATCTCATTACTTAATGGGAAAAAAAATTCTCAATTTGGATGAAGGAGGGAAAAACACGGCATGCCAAATTTATTTTTCTGACAAACTGCTTGTTATTTAATCTCTGAAACAAAAATAAAGACAAAATATTTAGAATTAAACAACAAAGGAAGAGCTACATACAAATCTCCTGGAATGCACTAAGTAGGCAGAAGATACTTCATACACTCAGGTCAACAAAATCATCAGAAACTATGAAACAAACATTTCAGTGAGGAAGTCAGATAAAAAAGAGAAAAATTCAGAGTCAAAACAGGGTATCATAAAACTGCAAAGATTAGTCAAATAAATAGCATACACATGAGGAAGGACAACAAGGCAAATAAATTGAGTTTTGAAGACAATTCATACAGGCAAATTTAAGCAAGACGTGTCAATGAAACTGGGGCAAAGGCATAAATAAATAATATCAGGACCGAAAGCTATCAAACCAGAATTATAAGAGATACTGACTGGAAGACTATAAACAAAAGAAAACTGTGATTTAGTTGGTGAATGTACTTAAAATCTTAAAGTGGGCCATTTTCTAGAAAATATATATGACCTTAAAAAGAGAGAAACTAATCTGATTAGAGCCACACACTTTAAGATAGTATTCATAGGTCAATTCTCCCTTCATCTCCTCAAAAATTTTTTTGGAGAATTTCACCAAACACTCAAGGCATATATAATTTTCATTTAAAACATCTTAGAAGAGAAGAAAAACAGAATGCTCTCAATTCTTCCTTAAACATAGATGCAGAGGATAAGGTGGCGGGATGGCATCACTGACTCAAGGAACATAAATTGTGGCAAACTCTGGAAGATAATAGAGGATAGAGGAGCCTGCTGTGCTGCAATCCATGGGGTCACAAAGAGTCAGACACAAGTTCCCCACTGAACAACAGCAGAAACATAGACATAAAATCAAAAGATTCTATAAAAAAAAAATCTTATCTCATTAATGAAAATAAATGCAGACATCCAAAATAATGACTAGAGAATTAAATTCAGTACATCATGACCAAAATAGGACTTACCCTGAAAATAAAGAATTACTCGACATCAAAAAAATATACATCACTAAAATTTGCCACATAAGCTAAAAAAGGAGAAATAATCTTAATAGATAAAAGAAAAACATTCAACAAAACAGCATCCATTATGGTTGAAAACATTCAGCAAAGATTATCTACTGGAACTCTACCTAAACAGATTTGCTGCTAAGTTACTTCAGTCGTGTCCGACTCTGTGCGACCCCATAGACGGCAGCCCACCAGGCTCCCCCGTCCCTGGGATTCTCCAGGCAAGAACACTGGAGTGGGTTGCCATTTCCTTCTCCAAGGTATGAAAGTGAAAAGTGAAAGTGAAGTCGCTCAGTCATGTCCGACTCTTATCGACCCCATGAACTGCATCCCACCAGGCTCCTCCGTCCATGGGATTTTCCAGGCGAGAGTACTGGGGTGGGGTGCCATTGCCTTCTCCTACCTAAACAGATTACTCACTGACAAATGTTTAGAGGTATTACATTAATTTGGACACAAGACAAGAATAGTCTACTATCACCAGAAATTTTTAACACTGTACTGGGAGTGCTGGCCAATGCAATAAAATAAGAATAAACAGAACGACGAAAAAGACAAAGAAGACAAGATCACTATGATCATTTTCATGAAGATATTCCACTGGAAAATTATTAGAACTAATAAAGTCAGCAGGGTTTCTAGATATAAGATCAACATATGAAACTCAAGATTGAGTATCCCAATAAACAAATTAAAATATAATAGAGAAAGAGCATTCGTCATAGCAACAGAAAGTACAAAGTAATTAGAAAAGAATGAAATAAAAATGTGCAAGAAATTGATAGAAAAAACACAAACATATTTAAGAAATTACAGAATGTATGAAGAAAGAAATATATAAGAAAATATATATATATTTCATATTTATGAAAACAAAGAATCAACAGTCTAAAAAGGGCATTTCTCTCCATATTAATCTATAAATATATTTCTCCACAAAATCCCAAATGAATCTTTTAATGGACTGAATCAAAATGACTATAAAATTCATATGCAAAAATAGAGATCCAGAGATAACCAAAATAAATAAGAAAAATAAGAACATATTGTGAGAACTTACTTATTAAAACAATATATTACTGATACAGTTTAAGTCAAATAGATTAAAAATCAGGAGGGGGTAAAAAAGTATTTCTAATAAGTGAGATAGGGATAATTGAATATCCATCTAAAACATAACATTAAATCAGTTTCTCATATAAACAAAAATAAATTCCTGATGTATGGAAAATCTTAAAGTTTGGGGGGAAAATGTAAGATGACCTTGAAGTAGGAAAAGAATGACTATGCTAAGTGCCTAAGTCAGGTCACTGTAAATCCCTGAACAAAGACCACCATGCCTGTACGAGCACGTCACCACGGGGGCAGCGCAGAACCTGCTTTTCGTGTAAAACCTCACTGGTAGTCAGAGAAATGCAGGTTAATACTCTCCCCATAATTCTGCTACTAAATATATACCCCAGCGAAAACTCTAAACAGATATCTCAGGGTGTGACATTGTGACTGAGAAGGAAAGAAGACCTAAGTGTCCATGTAAATGCAAGCAAATGTGGGCACTGTGGTTTCTCTGCAGGGAATTCAAGCAGCAGAAACAAAGAATGAATTAGCTCATTAGTATCAATGTAGTTAAACCTCAAAAGCCATGTGGGGTTAAAAAGGGGAGCACAGCATAAAGTGTACTGTATGAGAGCGTTTCCTTACTTCTTGATGACTCATGATGTTACACACTTATTATGAAACACCAACATCCAGATGAATTTTTAAAACTGTGGGACATTTACACAGAATCGATGACACAGACTTCCTGTGTTTGAGCAGGAAGGAGAAGGATGGATTTATGCAGGATAAACAAAAGTAACTTCAGCTTTTAGCTGCAATTTTCTATTTCTTTTGTGTTAAAAAATTCTGAAGCAGAAGTGGCAAATGTTAATCATATGAGATAATAGGTAAGGCTCTTCCTGATTATAATCTTTCACCTCCCCCAAATACACTTAATGAAGGAAGGTATTACATGCTAAATGGGGAAAAAATTCAAAAGCCTATTTTCCTTTTCTCACAAAGGCACAGCAGGTATTTTAGTATTTCTATGAGGCATCTGGGAGTTAACAGTATAAATTCATTTATTAAGAAGTGTTTTACATCATAATTAACAAGGCAGTGTACAAAACATCATTTTACCAACTCTTAATTACTTACAAGTGTTGGTATAAATTTTCAGATTATCTTTCTTCTGGATGTGCAATATCCATCAGAGAACTTAAATCTTTATAATCATTTTAACAAAGTTCTAAGAGGGAAAGATAAAACTAATAAGTAGATACTCGAGTCTGAATCAGATTTATTTACACATTCAGTCTCTGCTTCAGCTGCAGGTTTTGCTTTGTACTTGCGTGTCTGAAATGAGGACAGGTAAACACGAGAGAAACAGAGAATGAGATATACTCAGGATTCACAAGTGGTGTTAAATATATCAACAGGATCAGACGTTTCCTGGTGCAAACTAATTTCCAATTTTGTTATCAAAATAACGGTGAAAAGTATTTAATTTCTAGACGTTGTTCTCCTTACTTCATTTTCTCATCACCCAGTTTATCAATTAGATAGTTAACTTATTTTGGTCTCAAAAATCCTGTGTGCGTGTGCACCTGTGGGTGATTCACATCGATATATGGCAAAACCCACCACATACTGTAAAGAAATTAGCCTCCAATTAAAATTAATTAATTTAAAAATTCTGTGTGTGCGCATGCCAAGTCGCTTCAGTCGTGTCCGACTCTTTGTAACCCCATGGTCTGTAGCCCGCCAGGCTCCTCCGTCCATGAAATTCTCCAGCAAGAATACTGGAGTGAGCATTAAAAATTCTTCCTCACTGAGATTCCTTGAGTATAATGGGACAGATGTGTGGGGTTAAAGTATTTAATTTTGATATTCCTCTGCTTCTCAGTGGTCACACAGCCCTGCCAAGCCCTGTCCTGAACTACTGAGAATTAATACAGATCAGCTAGTGGATGGTCTCAAAGAGGAAAAGTATTTAAGCCTGGAGGGAGACACGAATTCCATTACAGATTTGGCAGGCATGGGGCAGGGGGTGGGGAGGGAGCAAGCAGATATCTGACAAAGTGTGTTGCTTCTTTTCAATAAAATTTTTCTGCAACCTCTGACTCAGGAAAGAGGAAACACTGCCCACCTTAACACTTCCTGTTGGAGAGAATGATGTCAGATCCTCGGCTAAGACCAAGGTAACCATCTCTGAGGAGGCAGGGCAGGACAGGCGTGTGGATGCTCTGAGGCCCTTTGGAGAGTTTCAAGTCCCAATAATGAGCGATTACAGTTGCCTGGGATGTAACCAGTGGATGTGGCCACTGGAAGAGATTAATCTTCAAATTTTAAACTCAAAGAAGTAACCTGACCAAACTGACTTCCTTGCAAAAGAGGAAACAAATGATACTTTTGTAGGAACCATCTGTAACTCTTGATGGCTACATTCTAGTCCTTTTAAAAAGTCAGGTAAAGTGAAGTGGCTCAGTTGTGTCCAACTCTTTGCAACCCCATGGACTGTAGCCTACAAGGCTTCTCTGTCCATGGGATTTTCCAGGCAAGAGTACTGGAGTGGGTTGCCATTTCATAGACATTTATTTAAAAAATCTTTTGTTTAAACAACTTAAGAAAAAAAATAACCGCCCCCCGCCACACACACCTGATTTGAATTTTTAGACATTTGCATCCTGGGAAACAGGAGGAGATGGTGCAGGAAGCATGACAAATCCAGCTGCACAAAAAGCTAAAACAACCTGTAGACAGAATTTGGAAACTGTCCTAAGACTCTAGGTACAGCATTAACATTTACAGGTGACGTATGCTAGCAGTATGGGCACGGACTAGAATCTAGAAGACGTTTCTCATGGTTTGTCTGTAATGCAGAGGACAGGGCTCCATCCCCAGGCCCCGAGAGTTTCATAAACTAAGACGCTGACTTCCTGTCCCTGATGGATGAGATCCTTGACAAATCCTCAGTTATAGCTGCAAATCTAATCTACTGAAAATAATCTTAAAAAGATTAACATTCTTACCCTCATATTAGTGTAGTAAAAATCACATCTATCAGGGGGTATCTCAGTGTATGTTTTTAACAATCACAGATTATATCTAAAACTACAAAGTCAATTTTCTAATTAAAAAGAAAGTCAACAACAAAATCATTACAAACAAATTATTTGACTTAAGAATCCTCAAAAACTAGCAGGAGACTATGAACCAGATTGGCGGTACTATCTCAGAATTTATTAAGGTATTTAATCAACACATTAAGAAGTTAATACAGTCCAGTGACATTGTTTGTTGTTTTTGTTTTTTTTTTTTGAGAGGAGAGTCCCCCAAAATTATATGTAAAATTGTGCATTTATTCCATTCATCAGATTCTCAAACTGGACTTTGACCTTAAATAAAGTCTAAATATACTATAACATTTCATAAGTACATTAAGTGCTATCTGGTTGCATCAATGAGAAAAAAATGGAAATCATAAAGAAGATTCATTATATCATATCATGTATATTATATCATTTCAATATAATATACAGCAAAACAGTCAATTCTGTTTAAAAATCCTTGGAAATTCAACCAATGTGTATATACACCACTGACTATTCATAACTTGTTATGAATTACTTGTGTGTAATACTACACACAAGGAGTTCTCAGCAGAACAAAGCTGAGAAAAATTCCCAAATGAAAACTTGAGCCATAAATCCACTTAGCCCAGTGAATTCACCTTGTCTTCATCTCAGAGCGTGAAGGTAAAACTCTGCTTCCACTCCAGTTCAGGGGGGCAATCTTCAGAGCAGCTACATAGGATCTCAAATCCTGAGCTGGGTTGTTTTTAAACCAGCCTTTAGAGTTCTTCAAGGCTATCCTCACTCTTTCCCCATTTGAAACACCTGCTGCCTCTAGGAAAGATAAACAAGTCTCACCGGTGAAGAAGTGCCATTTTTCTGAGTATGAAACTTACACTGCTTGCTACAATCTCAAGAGCGCAGATCCGCTGCATGCATTCCGATGCATCTCATGTTGTCAGATGCTGGAGAGGACCGTGCCCACCTGATGCCCCGACAGGACCGCAAATCCATGCCCCTCTGCTCTTCCGCCTCAGGCCAGGGAGTGAGGTGCTGGTTGTGAGACGCCAGGACCCGCTGTTAACATCACCATCCTTTACAATGACTCACCCGGACTGCTGGGGAACACATGTGCCTTGTGGCAATGCAATGATGCAAATCTCTCTGGAGACCCAGGGCATTCCATGCTGACTTACAAAATCACTTTCTTATAAATTAAAACATATGAATTTAGAAGTGAAAGTGTGAGTCACTCAGTCTCATCCAACTCTGCAACCCCGTGGACTGTAGCTCTCCAGGCTCCTTTGTCCATGGGATTCTCCAGGCCAGGATACTGAAGTGGGTTGCCATTCCCTTCTCCAGGGGACCTTCCTGACTCAGGGATTGAACCCACATCTCCCGAGTCTCCTGCACTGCAGGCAGGTTCTTTGCCTGCTGAGCCACTGGAAAAGACTGTGTTGCAGGGAAAGAATGAGGACAAGAGGAGAAAGGGACGACAGAGTAAGACGTGGTTGCATGGCATCACCGACTCGATGGACATGAGTTTCAGCAAACTCCAGGAGATAGTGAAGGACAGGGAAGCCCGGTATGCTGCAGCTCATGGGATCACAGAGTTGAACATGACTTAGTGACTGAACAACAACAATGAATTTAGAAATGGGATAAGATACCAAAAATATCCTCCTGATAATTTCAAGAATTAAATCATTGCATTGATGTGTGGATTTTAAAACAAAACAAACAAACAAAAAAAACAAATAAAATAACTTCAATCTCTGTTTAAAATAGTCCAGCTTTTCTCACGGGTATACCTATTCTAAACTTCTTCCTGCGTCTTCTCTCTCCAGGATCAATCTAAATCTACAGATCGAAGGACAAGGCCTCTGGACAGTTCCTGGAATGGTGACCCCTGCCTCCCGATGAGAAGCAGGATCACTTTGATATTTCAAGCCTGGAGCCTTCATCCCAATTTGACCAGCCACCTGTCTCCCAGTGCTCACAGGGTTGGCATCTCAGAGATCCCAAGTTTCCCCCTCGTCCAGTGCTTCCTCCACCACGTGGCCAGTTTCTGTCTACTCACTCGCCTGTCCACGCAAGGATACTACATGACTTTTTCCTCAAGGAGCCCCCACCAAGTGGGAAATGCCGTGATTACTAAGCCTCATGGACTTTATTTTTCCAACAATCAAAGCCCACAAACTGCGCTCTGGACCCCAGGTAATACTCTGCAAATGTGTCGCAGACGTGTCAGGAGAGAAGGGAAGGAGCGGAGGGGTGTGGGTACTGATCAGAGGTAACCCAACATCGCTGCTTCCTCTAAACTCAGCCAACAGTCACGCCTCAGATCCCAGTGGTGCACAGGAGTAGCCACACTACTCTTTCCACTACTCTTTCCCCATTTGAAACACCTGCTGCGTCTAGGAAAGATAAACAAGTCTCACCTATGAAGAAGTGCCATTTTTCTGAATATGAAACTTAAACTGCTTGCTACAATCTCACGAGCGCAGATTCGCTGCATGCATTTCGATTTGTTACTGTAGTTCAGTCGCTCAGTCATGTCCGAATCTTTGCAACCCCCTGGACTGCAGCCCGCCAGGCTCCTCTGTCCCTGGGATTCTCCAGGCAAGAACACTGGAGGGGGCATGGTTGCTGTGCCCTCCTCCAGGTGATCTCCCTGAGCAGCAACATCCCTATTCTTAAATTATTTCCTTTATTTGCTATTCTCCAAACAAGCAAGATTACAGAATCCACACAAAACAAGGAGTCTGGACTACACCTAGGGTTTCCACCATGCCCTCCATTTGCCTGTTTTTCCCAAGCTCCACATCACCACGGATGAACTAGGAAAGCTTCTTTCCAGCCACGGCCACCGAGATGCTGCTGTGGAACCACCCTGCTGTGTCCAGCACTGTGCTGACAGCTGTGTGTCCATCTCTCTTATCCTCGGGTGATCCTTGAAAGGGAGAAGGCAATGGCAACCCAGTCCAGTACTCTTGCCTGGAGAATCCCATGGACGGAGGAGCCTGGTAGGCTGCAGTCCATGGGGTCGCTAAGAGTGGGACACGACTGAGCGCCTTCACTTCCACTTTTCACTTTCATGCATTGGAGAAGGAAATGGCAACCCACTCCAGTGTTCTTGCCTGGAGAATCCCAGGGACGGTGGCGCCTGGTGGGCTGCTGTCTCTGGGGTTGCACAGAGTCGGACACCACTGAAGCGACTTAGCAGCAGCAGATGCTTGAAACCAAGCAGAGTTCTCAGCACCAGGCGCTGACCAGAGGGGCCGGCTTGGAGACACGAGAACTCAGGATGGAAATGGGTCAGAGTGAACTGGAGGGTTTGGTATCTGGCGACATTTGGAGAGCTCTCCGAATTTTCTATGATTCACTGAAGTAATTAATCACAAATACTTACATGTTTATGTTTAGCTCAAATAAAATATCAAAAGAATGTAATATAAGCATTTTTAAGACTTCAAAGGCTCAGTGACAAACAAAAAAATCTCCATATGTATGCTTGAAACTCAGTTTATTTACTGTCTTATAATCTGCATGCCAAATTGTGCTCTCCAAAAATGTGGGTTCCAGATCATGCAGATATAAAGGAATAAATGAATGAGTGAATGGAGCATGTCTTCATTGCTCCTCTACTGAGTTATCTCCAAAACATCACCTACTTATAACCTTCCATCTATCAATACTTACTGTTAAGGTACTTCTACGGTAAAAAGTGGGGGCTGTTCCACAGGTTATATTCCTCAGGTGTCCCCGTATATATAAACCACTTTATTCAGAACTCATGGTGAAAATGAGTAAAAATAAACTAGAGGTTTCTATATCTGAAGAAATTTCCCAAAGTTTCCACACCTTCTCTGCCTCCCCAAGACCCTCTAACTTACAGGTGCCTCTACAGTAGGCATGTTAATACCAAAACTCTGCTGATGATGTCGGTGCAGGGAAAAAACAAAAAAACTTAAAGTCTAACACTGGTAATTCAACCCTGGATATGAAATGCAGAGATTGGGAAATAGGTCCAGTTATGAGAGATGCAAAAATGTGTTATCATTTGAACATTTTCAAGTTATTATTGTCCATTATACCTTAGGAAGAATCTGTATCTCATTTCATAATCACAAGGATAATAAACCTATTTGGAACCAAGGTAGAAAAAGTAGAAATTTTTTAAACGTATAACCTTATAATACTGTGCCTACTCTACTATGATCCAGAAAATGAACTCAGCGTTCTAGGAACAAACATGTCATCTACTTAAATGTCACTTATTTTCCCTTTACAACCTGTTAGAGTACATCTTATTTATATTTATTCTCGCATATTTTACAAAAATTATATACTGTGATAAATGTCCTATTAATATAAAGCGTGCCTGCCAATGTTAACCACAGGGAGATACAGATATATATAGATAATACAGATTTTCTGACATAATTACAACATTTTTAGCAAGTTGAGGACTCATGAACAATAAGTCTATCCCAAGTTTATCCAAGTTTTGAGACTTCTCTGTGGCTTAGGAAATGGTTCTGTAAATCTATAAGCTTTCCATGAACTTCAACAAATTAAAAATACTGCAAATACAACCTTTCTATGCATTATATTTGTATTGAAACTCAGGTTTGGGTGAGTCATGGGAGAAACAGAGAAGAAAAAAAAGGGGAGTTATGACTCAAATGAGAACACTGTCTTTTAGAAGTCAAACTTCTGATACACTAATTTATCTCTAATTTTCCAATAATCCCTGTCCCTATGCATTCACTTAGTAAATAAACACAGAGCTAAGACTTACATCATAACCCACACACTGACACAGTAGCCGTGCTCCCACGGAAAGGCAAATAAAGTGTTTTCCAAGGTTTGTGTTTTCCTATGTGTGCAGTCAAAAATCCAGACTTTGTGTCAGTTTTTCCAACTGTATAATCTAAGTCTCTATAAGATTTAAATGGCAAATGGAAATTTCCTAAAAGTTCTTACCTGCTGCTAAGTCATTTCAGTCGTGTCCGACTCTGTGCGACCCCATAGACGGCAGCCCACCAGGCTCCCCCATCTCTGGGATTCTCCAGGCAAGAACACTGGAGTGGGTTGCCATTTCCTTCTCCAATGCATGAAAGTGAAAAGTGAAAGTGAAGTCGCTCAGTCCTGTCCGACTCTTAGTGACCCCATGGACTGCAGCCTAGCCGGCTCCTCCGTCCGTGGGATTTTCCAGGCAAGAGTATTGGAGTGGGATGCAATTGCCTTCTCCAAAAGTTCTTACCTGCAGTGGGACTTAAATACATTAAGGGTTGCAATGTCAGCTTCAGCAGAACAGCCAACAATTGCATACAAGACACATTTGGTTGTCTTAGCCTACTTGTATTATCCTGTGAATCGTCTTCATATTTAAAGGGAAATCACAAAGTAACTGGTAGCAAGAAATAATGACAAAATCCAGAGTCCTCACCACATCCAAGATTACGGATTATCTGCTTAAATGCAGGTAACACTACAGTGACCCTCAAGTCACAGACCATATATGGAACATGCCGATCAGTGCTCTGGGTTTTTTTACGTGTATATTTTAGTGAGAATTTTAGTATGCCTTTGTCCTTGGAGTCTTCTGAGATGTCTGCGTGTGTTTAAGAACTTTCCTGATAATACAGGGCTGTGCTAATGTTTTCCGGGGACCCTCTAAAAGGAGCGGCTCTCAGGAGTTTGGTGAAGTCTGTATGGACAACAAAGAAACCCTCAGGACGCGGCGTTCAAAGACCAGCAGACGTGTAAAGACTCCTGGACGTGATTTCGCTTCCAGGGGCCTGCCCTGCCCAAGGTCATCATTAGTGATGAGAATACTGACAAAGCCTTCCATTGGCAAGGTGCCGAGGGGATCTGTCGTTTTTAGATGATCAAACAGCCCCGAAAAGCTGCTGCTTAAAGATGACCGAGGCCAGGAGTCAACGTGGTTACCATAGAGATGCTTCATCAAATAACCCCCCAAAAAGGAAGGAAACAGGAGGGATGACCGAGCTGAAACACGGCATCCCATCGGGTCTAGAGAGACACGGGCGTCTCAACAGCGGCAGGGCTGCAGATATGCTCAAACGGTCCTCGCCCCAGATGTACACGTTTCTTCATACTTCTGGGTGCTCAAAAGGCCGCGTATGGCTTCAGCCCAGAGAGAAGGCATTTGCATCTCTATGCACAAGACATGACTGATTAATTCACCTAGGGGAGTGGGTGGGGGGCTCAAATCCCTTAAAAAAACAGTCTCTGAAATCCTGAAAGTAGAATCACCTCACTAAAATGAAATGTTCTAGTGACACTGGACTAGGAAGCATCTTTAAGAGCAAGCCTGGCTGAATCGCCCTGGCGGGAAGGACGTGTGAGAGGCGTCCATCACACCCACCTGCTGGGCTCCTCGTCACTGCGGAGGCGACAGTTCACCGCGTTCACCAGAAAGCTGAACAGACGACTGTACAGGGACTTGGCCAGAAGATCCCGGTAAAACTCAGCCATCGCCACGGTGTGCCGCCGTGTAGTCACCTCTCCTGGGAGAGCGAGGAGGGGAGAGTAAGTGAGCACGAGGCTGTTCCTCGTTCAGAAGCCAACAGAGCTGGGCTGTTTATCCCTCCACATCCGCGCACATCAGAAGACGCTACCAACATGCTGTGACTCTGACAAATGCAGCCCCTGCCAGTTATTACAAAAATACATATCGGTGATTTTGAGAAAAAAAAAAATAATCCAACGGAGGAGGAGCCCTCAAAACCACAATCCAGAGGCAGGCTGGTGAGGCAATGAGCTACAGTGAGTGAGGGAAGGACGTTTGGGGAAGTCCCTCTGTGCACACCGAGTGCAGACCCACACCACAGAGACGGCCTCGGGAGTGTCCACTCGTCAAGTCACGCCCGACTGTCTATGTGTGACCCTACGGACTGTAGCCCGCCAGGCTCCTCGTCCATGGGATATCCCAGGCAAGAACGCTGGAGTGGGCTGCCATTTCCTTCTCTAGGGGATCTTCCCAACCCAGGGATCGAATCTGCATCTCTTGTGTCTCCCGCATTGGCAGGCAGGTTCTTTACTATTGAGCTACTTGGGAAGCCCATGAGTTGAATGGCGTCAGAGTCTAATTCCCAGCATGCCATTTACGAGTGATTTGATGCTCAAGTTTATCTAGCCTCTTTGAATCTTAGTTTTCTCATTCACTAAAGTGGAAAGAGGAGGGGATGGTTGGATGGCATCACCGACTGGATGGACATGAGTTTGAGTAAGCTCCGGGAGTTGGTGATGGACAGGGAGGCCCGGTATGCTGCAGTCCATGGGGCTGTAAAGAGTCGGACACGAATGAGCAACTGAACTGAAAATGGAAAGAATTAAATCCATGCCTTAGCAACGTGTGCCAACTAAAAAATCCAGTGCTTATGGCACCCGCTACAGCTCCCTTCAGTTCACAAGTGCCCAGGAGGCAGCAGCTCTTGTTCTGTCTGATGAAGCAGAGGGAAAACGGTGCTCGCCAAGGAGGAGGGCGGGCTGCTACCACGGCCACAGCCACAGCCGATGTTTTAATTGCACAAATCCTCTTGGGTTGATGACTTTATGTCTAAAATGCCCCATTACCTATAAAAACGCAGCTCATCAGAATGGTCTCTCAAAAGTTCACAAAGGTGGAAGGCAAAGTACAGGAAACCTTACCCTTAAAATACTGGATGTCGGTGGTTAAAGCAGATGCCAGCTCATCCGGAGATACCTGTAGCATTCCAGCCACTGAAATTAAAGCGGTGAGGAAAGCATCAAGTTACACACATGTTGACAGCGAGAACATGGCGTTTTATAGTTGGGAAGTGTGTACAGACCCATTCGAATATGTGTGTCTCAAAGAAACGGAGCTACCACTGAAATTGGCAAATTCAACTAGAGAAACGGCTTGATTAAAACGTCGAAGAGCTCCTGGGGCTCCGGCATTAAGCTGCTGCAGGAGTTTCCCCCTCCTCACCCTTACTAACGGCCCGGGATACTTTTTTCCCCAATTTCTGGCTAAATCACTTAGATATGGGGTAAAGATACCAGTAGTTACCACAACCATCATTGTCTGTTAAGGTTATTTTGAAAATAAAGCTGGGAGTGACTAACAAGGCCACTTCAAAGGAGAGAGGTTTTTGGCAAGATCTTTAAAGGGAAGTAATTATGTTCTGTTTAAATGTTTAGTTAATAACATGCCCTCCAAATATACAGGGTAGAGGGGTGGGGTGGAGAAAACTCAGAACGATATAAATAAGCCCAATTACGTGCCAGAGCAACAACACTGTTACTCAGGCGGGCAGCGTGGGGACATCAACGTGCATCTTATTAATTTACACGACCAGAAAGACAAAAGAAGAAAGCGGATCTTGGCTTGTTTTCCCCACCACCCTCCCTGAATCCCACTCTGGCAGAAAGTGGGGTGAGCCCCCTGACTTTTCTGTACTGTGTCTCCATCTACTGGCCAGCCTGGAGAACTGCACGTCAAGGCATCGACGGTCCATGAGTTCCACTGACCTTGTTCCAGGAGCTGGAGGTCAGACACCAGCGCGGAGTCGGCCTCGGAGACAGCGGTGAAGCCAACGTCGCCGAGGTGCAGCACGGCTGCCAGAATCACGCACAGGTTCTCCACCTCCTACGCGGGTGACCAACAGAGAAGATAAAGAGTGTTGCTTAGGAAGAAAAGATGCAGAGACCGATCCTTTGGAAAACCTCCAAGTAGGTTAAACAAAATGATGCGCGGCTGTGATTTTTTTCCGACTCAGAATGTCCCATAAGGGAACCACCGATCAATGGTGAAAATGGGCACGTCCCATTTAGGGCAAGCAATGTTAGCCTTAAAAATTCCCAATAATTCCTGGATTCCTAATTGGTACTTTGGGCAGGAAAAGCTCCTGCCGGAGAGAGTTTTTTTCTAAGAACAATTCTCATTTGCTCATTTGCACGGTGTGGTCTCTGTGCCATCCGTGAATTTCGTGCTGAACTTCCAGCTTTCAGGACAAGTAGTTTTATTATTAACAGCTTTAAAATGAGCACATTGAGAAGGATAATGTGCCATTTTCAGGTATAATCCTCTCTGACTTCAGCGTTACTTAGACATGCTTTTGGTAGCCTCCAAATCACAAATTAGGGCCTCAGATTTTATTGATCTGTGCCTGTCTGAATAACCTTTTCCAAGCTCCTTAAGCTACCCAGCATCTCCCTCTTCTGTTTTTTAAATAAATCCAGTCGACAGCTCCCTCTCCCGTTTTTAAATAAATCCAGTAACTCCTCATTAAAGTTCCCAGTGCTCCAAAAGAGACACACTCCTGGACACAGACATGAAGACTTTGTTCCGTCATCAAGGTTCTTGCGGTTCCGTACCGTGATGGAGACAGAACGGTGAAAAGCAGCCCGAAGGTGAGTGACGGTGTGGGGATACTAACAAGCTGCTCTGCGAGCAGGGGGCGGTGGCTGCTGTCAAGGCATTGACAGCAATGCGGTGAGCCATCCCCCTGTTGTCTTGCTGGTGATGGAGGATCACCTTCATGGTCAGATCTCCCGGAACCACACTCACGAGTTCTGACTCAAGGGTCTTGCCAGCCCAGAAGTACCTTCCTCCCAGTCTAACTTGATCTTTTCCTGCTGATGGACTAAAACTGTCACCATCTCAGTCATACCTGAGGATCAAGACGATCACTTTTCGGTCTTGGCTTAATCGCATGAATTTCTTTAACCAAAAAGCTTGTTAAATGCCCTGTTTGGCCCCTTATGTGGAGGACATATTCTGTGTGCCCTGCCTTTGAAGATCAGTCATGGGTTTCTACAGCCCCGTTTCCAACGAGCTGATACTTGGTGGAATGATCCCTTACCCGCCTCTCTATCTCAGTTTCCTGTAAGTGAGTAGAGATTGCAGACATAAATGGAGGAAGGGAAAAGAAGTAACAACAGCAAAAAAAAAAAAAAAAAGTAGCAAATGCAAAGACTGAAGAGTGCGAGTGGCAGGAGTTCGGGAAAGAGAGAAACAGGGGGATGGACAGAGAGAGCAGCAGAGAGCAAAACGCCACACGGCCGCTCGCTCCTAGGATTCCACTCCCTGATTGGAGATGGACAGAAGAGCAGCAGAGAGCAAAACGCCACACGGCCGCTCGCTCCTAGGATTCCAGTCCCTGATTGGAGATGGACAGAGAGAGCAGCAGAGAGCAAAACGCCACACGGTCGCTCGCTCCTAGGATTCCAGTCCCTGATTGGAGATGGACAGAAGAGCAGCAGAGAGCAAAACGCCACACGGCCGCTCGCTCCTAGGATTCCAGTCCCTGAATGCAGTGAGGCTGGCGTGGACCATCCACTGAGGGGGAGCCCCCACCTCCTACCCCTCCCTTGCTGTCGCCCTGCAACCCCTTCCACCCCTTGCTGCCCCATGAGCCGAGGGGAAAGGCAGGGACCCAAATCGATCAATGTATACTGAGTTTAAGAAAAAAAAACTAAATCTGTCACTAAATCTTGGCTCATGAACTACAGGCATACCAGTTACCCATGCAGTCTTATGTTGATTGCTAATGAGGAATTAGCTGTCATTTAAAGTGACCCCATACTGAATGTCGGGGACACAGAGATGATGCATAGGAAAAGGAGATTTGTGGGAATTTCCGAGGTCTTTGTGGCTCAGTGGTAAAGAATCTGCCTGCCAATGCAGGAGACACAGGTTCGCTCTCTGGGTCGGGAAGATCCCCTGGAAGAGGAAATGGCCACCCACTCCAGGATTCTTGCCTGGAGAATCCCATGGACAGGGGAGCCTGGGGGGCTACAGTCCATGGGGTCGCACACAGTCGAACCCGACTGAAATGGCTGAGCACACTTCACATCTCTTGTTCTCTAGACCTGTGTTATTCAATTCAGTGAACACTAACCACGCAAGACCGTGTCGGTTTAAATTGATCAGAATTTTTTTTAAAAAGTTAAAAATCCAGGTCCTCAGTCTACTTCAGCCTCCTCTACAGTGCCCGGCAACCCCAAGTGGCCAGTGACTGCCATACTGTAGGTGAAATCTGGAACATTTCTGAGATCATGGAAATTTCCATTGTGTATCAGCGGGCTTATGCACTTTAAATAGTACGTTTCAGCTTTGGAGGTATTTGATAATTCTTTAAGAATTAAAAAAAAAAGCATAGTGTTCAAGAATATAGTTTAATCGAGTGATTAGATTACTCTCCCAAGTGGTACTTGGAAGCAGACAGTCCTTCTGTCTGCCATTTTTCTGGAGTCAGCCAGTGCCCAGTTCTTATCTGTTTTGCTCATGTGGTCCCTGTGGGAAAAGGTCTCAAGCGCCTTCTTGAAGACGGCAGCCCATCTTCACGGTACCCTGTGGCCCTGGGCGTGATGTTTGCTCACGGCTCTCTCCCACTAGCATGCAAGCTCCACGAGGCAGAGGAATGTTTCTGAATGAATAACTTTTACAAACTAGCAGAGGGTTGATTTCCTCAGTGGAATATTTAACCGCATGACTCACCAAGTTACTGAAGCCAATTACATTGAGGGCTTGTTTCAAAACAGCAAATTTCTCCCTGTTCAGAGAATGCTCTGCTGCTGATATATCTTCTCTAAGGGTCTGGCGCAAATACCTGTGAGGAGGAAAAGCACACAGTTTTATGGCTTGGCTTGTCAACAAACCCCAGCGGTGAAGTCACTTCAGCCATGTCTGGTCTCCAGAATAATGGACATCACCTGGACACTGTGTCCCTGTGGTATTTATACGGCTTTGGTCCCTAAGAGCACATGCTGTTTCCGGAAGCAAGGAAGGAAGGTTCTTGTTGTACCAGAGCATATTTACACTGCTTTCCTTGGTTCTCACTTGAGTGGCTCCCCTCCTCAGAGAAGGTCATGAGTACTTTGTGTATTTCATATAGAAATCTAGCAGATTCTACCGCACGCTTTGTAATTCATATTTGTAGTCAAGATTTTAAACTGAGAGCAATCTACGATTTCTTCTCGTTAATATCTTTTAATTACGAGGTGGATGATTAATTCATGGATTTATTCCTTTCGTTCAAAAAGCACAAAAAGGAAAAAAGAAGTTGACAGTGTTAATTGCTCAGTCGTGTCTGACTCTTTGCGACAGCGGGAGTGGAGCCCGCTAGGCTCCTCTGTCCATGAGATTCTCCAGGCAAGAACACTGGAGTGAGTTGCCATTTCCTTCTCCAGGGCATCTTCCCGACCCAGGGATCGAACCCAGTCCTCCCACGTTGCAGGCAGATGCTTTACCGTCTGAGCCACCAGGGAAGCCCTAAGCACAAAGGACTCGCCCACCAAATACACAACACTAACCCTTGAGGATACAAAGAGCTTATCCTTGGAGGCCCAAGAGCACACACGGTGTGTCCACAGGCAGAGACAAGGGAAAAACATGGCTGGGATGCAACACGGAAGCAGAGTAACAGAGAAGGCCTCGGCCTGTTTGCGGAGTGCAGAAAGGGAACCGGGGGAAAGGCTGCAGGCCAGGACGAGGCTTCGGTTTCAAGAGCTGACGTTTGAGTGAGGATCGCCCAGGCAAATCCGAGATCCAGGGTGATCCTCAGAATAACTGGCACCACGCGCGAAGGCGCACAGGCAGGATCATATGTGATGTGTGTGTTGGAAACTTGCGTTGTTCGGCACAGTTGGAGCCTCTGGGGAGAGGGCGGAGGGTGATGAGGCCAGACAAGGAGCCAGGGCCCCGTGTGTCCTGCAGAAGAGTCTCCATGGTGGCGTGGAAGTGAGGCTGTGCCCAGGGTCTTGAAGCAAAGAAAGCCTGGCGGTTCAGCAGGGATTTCCCGGCAGCCAGTGAGGGGGCCTGGAATTAGCACTCAGCAGCTGCAGTAGTTCAGTCGCTCAGTCTCGTGTGACTCTTTGCAGCCCCAGGGACTGCAGCCCACCAGGCTCCTCTGTCCATGGGATTCTCCAGGCAAGAATAATGGAGTGGGTTGCCATGCCCTTCTCCAGGGGATCTTCCCAACCTGGATCTCCTGCATTGCAGGCAGATTCTTCACCGACTGAGCTACGAGGAAGGCCTGGGAAGAGATGAGGCAAAGAAATGAGCCGGCAGGTCTAGGGAGAGACCAGCAGTGAAGAGAAGTGGAGGAGATGGAGAGGCAGGTGGGCGAGAGGAGGGCTGGCTGTTCACGGGGTCCGTGGGGGGGACGTGTCGATGGCGCTTTGTAAGTTTCTGTGTGGGGAAGCAGGGTGGAGTGGGCCTCAGTCAGTCAGGGGGGCATCTCGAGAGGAGGAGTGTGTTCTTGAGAGAGGGAGACAGAGTTTATCATGGCTGTGTTTGTTCACTTTGAATTACTTGCTAGAAGTTCATGTGGTGTTCCAAGAAATAATCGGCTAGAAGGATCTGAAATTCAGAAAAGTCCAGAAAATAAGCCCTGGAAGTCGTCAACACGAAGACGACTAAAATCACAGGAGTGAATGAGCGCCCTGGAAAGAAGGTGCCCACATTTTACGGATGAAGACAGAGCTGATGAGAAGAGACCGTAGGGGCAAGGGGAGGGGGTGACAGCAGGCAGGTGCAGACTCTGTCGGTGTCGACGAGGGGTCTAAAAGGCCTTCTCTGCCCTTGACCTTGGCTGGGATGGGGGTCAAAGTGAAACAGCCCACCAGATGGGGTGGGGAGTGGGGAGACCTCAGGAGGCTTCTATGGTGAGGCAGAAGCACATTAAGACTGGAGGAAACGAAAAGACAGAGGAGGAAGGAGAGGGTCTGGACTTGGTGCCCCTCAGCCCAGTGGAAGGATGCTGCCCTCCCCATATATGGGTCAGGCGATGAATACCGGCCAGTGGCTGGACATCTCAGGGAGTAGAGGGACCCCTGCTTATGGCCTCAGTTTCTCTAGGACGGAATGTAGATGATGAGGCAAAGCGGATTTGAGGAATGGGCTGAGAATCTAAGCCACTGGCTGTGGACAAGGGACACTGTGGTCAAGCAGAGGGCTTCCCAGGTGGCGCTAGTGGTAAAGAACCCACCTGCCAATGCAGGAGACACAGGAGAGGTGGGTTCGATCCCTGGGTGAGGAAAGTCCCCTGGAGGAGGGAATGGCAACCCACTCCAGTATTCTTGCCTGGGAAACCCATGGACAGAGGAGCCTGATGGGCTACAGTTCATAGGGCCACAGAGAGTCAGATATGACTGAAGTGACTCAGCAGGCATGGAGCCAAGCAGGGAGACACGGGAGGTTTAGTGAAGCAGCCGAGGACCCCGGGGAGCTGCTGGCCAGCTTCAGCGGGGCTCTCTCTTTCTCCGAGGATAGGCGAGCTGGGGGTTGGGGTCTCGCACCAAAAGGAAAAGGTCACGGGCCACCATGCTAGCGAGGGGTTGAGTTAGGACGGTCAGAGCCGTCTGGCCTAAAATTCACAGAATTCTAGAAGCTGTAACCAGTCTTAATTCTTCCTGTTCTTACAGAAGTTTTCCATCCATTTGCTGGTGTCATCTTTTCTTTTCTGCTTGTAGCATAGGATAGAATTCCATTCCGAGTGGTTATTTGACATCTTGTAAAGAACAATTAGCTCTCATTAACATTACAGAGTCAAATATGCAAAACACCACGGTTCCTTTCCACATTCTTGCAAGTTAATCAGTTAATGAACTCCACCTATGGAGAATTCAGTATTTCTTTATACCTCAGCATCTCCCACTTCGTGTGTCTTTATGGTGGGGATTTACGGCAGCTCTGACCTACTCCACGAAGCAGTTAAATTCTGGGCAGAAGGAACCATTGGGGTTAATCTGGGTAATTTAGACAGGGCTATTAAATCTGTAATGGCTCATGAGAAACCAGATCAAAATTGGGGGTTTTCCAGGGCAGCTGAACTGATGGCAGGAATGATGCTTGAAGACTGTCTGTGTTTTCCTCGATAATCAGAAAACTTGTTGGTATGAGGACAATGCAAAAAAAAAAAAAAAACTAGATTTCAATGTCTTCTATACAAACTTTACAATCCTTCTACTTTTCAGTAAGGCCAAGGTTGATTTCACTAGAAATATAGGTCTTTACTTAACAGCCAAACTCTATCTTAAAGTGGGAAGGTGAGTATCAGGAAAAAAAAAAAAAATCAAATGTCTACATTTTAGACATTAAAAGCACGTTTTTTTCCCTTTGAAATCATTTAATAATGAAACCGCACATACGGCAGGAGCTAGAGCAGCTCCAGGAGACGGTGACGGACAGGGAAGCCGGTGTGCTGCAGTCCACGGGGTCGCAAGAGTCGGCACGACAGAGCAAGGGAACAACAAGGTCACACAGGCAGGAAAATCCTGGAAAAGTACGCCTGGCAAAACACTGCAACCAAGAACGCAGCAGAGCTCTGTCTGACCCTTTCTGATGGCATTTTAAACTTTTATTGTCCATAAAATGGAATAAAAGTAGGTTAAATGTGAAATTAAAAAAAATTCATTTCTCCTTCATGATGACTTTATGTTAATTAAATACGACACTATGTGTGATATGCTTTCTAAACTCAGATCGCAAGGTACACATAGAATAGGAGTATTTCCTGGAAAAAAATGTATCTTGCATGTGTGGAGGGCTTTTTCAGTGTGCTCGGTCATTAATGAACCTCTTTAATAAGATACATAACTAAGTCAAACGACATATGGAACATTTTGAGAAATTACAACACACGCTATTAAGCATGTAGAATATTTTAATGTAAAATATACTTGTCTGTTTGCCAATAGATAAAAGTAATAAACAGATAAAGAGATCAAAATGTTCACTCCTGATCATTTTCTCCCCCAGCGTGAGTCACTTGAAGGTTGACAATCACATGTGTGTTTCCACGCGGTTTTAACACATGAACAGAGGCAGGAATGACCGTGGGCCACGGCTGACCGATGTCCCTGCAGACGAGCCAGGCTGCATTGATGCTTTCCCCCGATCTCAACACCGTGGCTGAGACCCACCCGGACGAATCTGTGCAAGTGTTTCATCTGATAGCTTCGGACTCTGTCACCTATCCATTGACGGTCCCACAGGTCAACGACAGGTTGGCAGGTGCCAAGAGCACTTGTCGGCAACTGAACAGCAACGACCACAAGGGCCTCTGCCGTCTGCCTCTGCGGAGATCGGACCCTGTACTGCTGCAGCTGCGCACCTTCGACACCCCCGAGGGGAATTCAGGGAGGAGAGGGAGGCACTCTGTGCTCCAAGGAAACTGGTGGAAGACGTCTTCAGATGGATAGATGTTTTCAGGAACTGATTTTGTGATCCTAATCCTCGCATCTCCTCAGATGTTGAAGCACACTGAATCCCTTTGTGGTGACATCAGCTCCTCGTGACTAGCAGAAAAGTTTTTGTAAAGTAGGCGCTTGATTGCATTGAGCTCCCCCTTCAGCAAAATCTCATATTTGGACCTTCCCCAGTGCCTCTCTGGAGCAGCCTCTCAGAGCGAGCTGTGGTGCTCTCTCCCCAACTGGAGTCCTCATTTTGCACAAAATAATAACTCACAGCTCACGCTGTGCATCGTTTTTAGTTGACACACAATTCCCAGTATTCAGATCTTAGAATATCAATCTTCAGGGTCTTTCATGGCATCTTTTATGTCTTGAAAGCCATATACTTATAGCTCAAACAGTCTACTTGTATCATCTCCTCTTAGCTCATACAGAGCTCGGAACAGTAGCATTTGGCAACGCGGACATGTCTGACCAGAGACAGAAACATCAGCAACGTGTCATTTGTGCAACCAGGAACCGTTGCTGTTTTATTTTCAAAAGGTGGACAGACCAGGGGACGCTCCGGGTGTTGTCCGGCCACAGAGCAGAAGACAGTAACATGGAGGCTGGGCCGTGTTAAAAACAGTTGGTGGGTTAATACTCTGATTAACTGGACTCAAAAGGAAAGGTGGTGAGAACTGAAAACACGTGTCAGACACTTCACTGGAGGTTCCAGAAGCACTTCCATTCGTCTTCAGATTGATCCTGAAAAGCAGAGCTATCGTTGTGCCCATTTGTGATATGAGGGAACTGAAGCGCGTTTAAGATTTCCAAGCCCGCACCTGGCCGACGGACAGCACCCTCTGTGCCTCTCAGCCCTCCTGCGAGGGGCTGGGAGGACAGGAGAGGCTGAACAGCACCACAAGGCACCTTCCTCAAGTTTCAACTGGGCTTAAAAATGTGGGCGAAGGAAAATGAGACGTGGAATTACTATTACACACGGATGGGTTTTAAACAGAATGCAAAGTCTCACAAGGTTTTAAGATTCCACAGCATAGTTTATGATTATTCGATTCTGTCTCAACTCTATACTGTATTACAGGAACAAAATGGAGTAGCTGGTAACTGAGCAGGACCCCATGGGACCTTCCAGGGACAGATGCCCCTGAACCTCCACCTGCCTCTTGTTTGTGGGCAAGTTTAGCTCCCTAGATCTTCCCCACGTTCCAAAGAATAAACTTAATCAGAGAAATGAGAACATGCAGAAACAGAGGAAAGCAGTCAAGTAAGACAAAATTATAATAGCTTGATCGTTATGCAAAGAGTGCCAGAGAACTGATGCCTTCGAACTGTGGTGCTGGAGAAGACTCTGGAGAGGCCCTTGGACAGCAAAGATCAAACCAGTCAATCTTAAAGGAAATCTACCCCGAATAATTATTGGGATCACTGATGCTAGAGTTGAAGCTCCAGTATTTTGGTCACCTGATGTGAACAGTGGACTCATTGGAAAAGACCCTGATGCTGGGAAAGATTGGGGGCAGGAGGAGAAGGGGGCGACAGAGGATGAGATGGCTGGATGGCATCACTGACTTGATGGACATGAGTTTGAGCTACTCCAGCAGATAGTGAAGGACAAGGAAGTCTGGCATGCTGCAGTCCATGGGGTTGAGAAGAGTTGGACACGACTTAGCAACTGAACACAATAATCATTAAACAATGATTAATGATTAAACAAAGTCAAGGACCTTTAGTTCCTCCTGAAGAGCTATAGACATTATTCTTTAGCCATGTCCTTGAGCTGTTTTGCAGATACTGAAACCCCCACCAGTTGGGAGAAGTAAACTATATTCTTCCCTCAACAACTATATTCTATTCTATATATAGAACCCAGACAGGTTGAAACCAGAAGGTTGATGACATTGGCTCCTGATCACTTCACCACCAACCAATCAGAAGACTGTCTGTGAGCTGATCACACACCCTGCAGCCCTCTAGCTCACTCAGTCTTCAAAAGCCGTTCCCTGGAAATCACTGGGGAATTGGGATCCAGTGAGCTTTAGCTGCCTGGACGCTAATGGGATATAGCAATGGCTATTTCAGTCACACTCCTGTGACTGGATGAACTCATTTCCTAGTTCCAGGAAAGAGTTTTGTTTGTTTGGGGTAGGCTCCTTGGGTATCTCCCCTCTCCTTTGTTGCTTTTTATACAAAACATGATGGTGATTTATTCCGAACAACTAAGTTTATAAATCTCATTTTTGAAGATCAGGATGAGAAAAGCACATCTGTACCAAAGAAACAAATGACTTTGTTTTCAGTCACATTAAAAATAATGGCAAAGCAGGTGACTAGGTGTTAAACTGAAGGGCACAAAATCCCACTCGGCTCTGAAGGTTTTCATTACAAGTTAAATTTAAGGTAAGCCAGTAACAAGAAATGTTGATTTATGCTATTTCTAATCAACTGTTCCATGGTTCCAATCTGTTGACTGTCGCGACAACGAACAGTATTCCAGGAACGCATCTTCTAAGGTGGGGCAGAAATCTTGCTTGTGTCTGTCGTGTGTATATGCCTGTGAATGTGTGAGTGAAGGGGGTGTGTGTGTGTGTATTGATAACTTTTGCTTTGCCATAAAGGGACACAGATTCTGGAATACACTTCCTATGGGTAGAGGGGCAAATTAAAATCGCTAATCCCCCAGGGTATGGCACCGCTGAGACAAGGGGGACGGAATTCAAGGCGGCAGCGATTTGATCCGAGCATCAAACAACGACCTTTTGCAAAAGAAGAAGAAGTTCAAGGGCGTGGTACCCCCCGGGGCACCTGCACCTCCCTTCTCAGAGCCCAGCCCGACACAGCACAGCTGTGAACTTACAACTCGGGTGAATGAGTCCTGCAGACGTGATGTGCGGCATTGTGAATCAGTCTACCAAGGCGTACTATATGCGTCAAGGTTCTGCTAAACCTTAATAGTTATCCCCACAAAAAAGAAATGACGATTACGGGAGGTGACAGAGGTGCTAAATAGCACTAGAGCCACATCCTATGTCAGTGTGTAAACGTGTCAAACCAACACGTTGTCCAGCTTCAACCGGCACAGCGGTGTTAGTCTCAGTCACGCCTGGCTCTTTGCAGCCCCATGGACTGTAGCCCGCCAGGCTCCTCTGTTCATGGGATTTTCCAGGCAAGAATACCGGAGTGGGTTGCCATGCCCTCCTCCAGGGGACTTTCCTGACCGAGGGATTGGACCTGGGTCTCCTACCCTGCAGGCAGATTCTTTACTGCCTGAGCCACCAGGGAAGCCCAAGCTCACCACACAAAGCTGTATGTCAATTACATCTCAAAAATTAACTGACTTGATTTAAAAACACAAGAACAAACAGAAACAGCCACCCTGGCCATGCTCATCAGGCCTCTTGGTTCAGCAGACGGGGGACGGCTCTCCTATGCCCACACGAGTGCCCAGCACAGATGGGGAGAGCAGCCTCCAGTGGAAACGCTGTAACGGGGGTCCCTCCTTCAAACCACGTGCCTGCCCCTTCACCAGGGGCTCACAGACCACAGACGGCGATTTTTTGCTGGTGTTTGATCTGCCGCAGAAACAACAGAAGAACAATGTCTTCTGACCGTGGGCAAAGCTGCCTTCTACTTGGGGAAGTTTAATATGTAAGCAGAAACCAGATAAGGCCCAAACCAGACAGTCGGCATCAACAAAGACAGCCCTGTTTACCAGCTGACGGAGGAAGATGGCAGCACGCTCCTTCCTGCTCCCCCACCCCCACCCTGCTCCTCAAAGGAAATTCTTTTCTTGACTGTTTTAAAACAATCTGGAAAGTATTAACCAATTTTAAATCCCCCCTCCATGGAATATGAATAAGATTTTTTTTTTTTTAATTAACCGCAGGTTCAGATCCATAAATCTCCCCCAATGAAAATGTTAATCTATTAGCCGCAAGCTGTTTTGTTTGGAGAGAGGAAACCCTGCCCGTGGTCCTAGGAGAAGAACAGAATCCGTTTAATAAATTACGCATTCAGAATGACTTCGGGTCTTGTGACATTCCCGGAATAGTTTGTCCATATTTTTCTCATCAGTCAGAATATTTCTGCAAAACATCTGGTGGGACAAACTCTAAACTCTCACCATCTTTCCAACGGGGGTGGGGGTGCGAGCGGTTGGTGCGTCTCATAAAGTCGTTTAGTTCTTGAACACAGAGGTGGAGACGCGAGAACAGAGCAGCTGCCTCCAGCACAAAGGGTCCAGGACACGGATCTGGGGGTCGAACCCCAGGCTGCACTCTGTCCCCAGCCCTCTGTCTGGACGGGACTCCTCCTTGCCAGCGGAAGGGGCGTCCTTTCCTCCTCACAGACATAGAGGACCAGCAGTGATTACATGGATGACTCAGTGAAATGGGAAGAAAGGGACATTTTCGCTCAGAGCCAGGGTCAGGGTCTGGCCTTTATGAACCTGTTTAACTCGCTAAGGCCTGGGGGAGCTGAGTCTGCTGGGTGGAGTAGGGGGGCTCCATACTTCCCCCAAGTCCAGGTCACAGCAGACCAGCTCAGGTTCTGCACGTGGGGAGGGGCAGCAGGTACGTCTGTATTCATCTGGCTCCGTCCAGGCTGAGCAGGTGCAGAAGTCCTCCTCGGGAAATCTCACCAAAAAGCTTTGTGTAGGGTCATACCCACAACACTGTGGTGAAGGATAACTCAGACCTACCCTGGGGTTTGAAATCCTGACTGAGGTTGACACCTGCATGGGAACGCCGGTCATCTGCAAGTGTTCCAGAAGGTGACAGTCCCGCTCATGAGCGTGTAGGGATGGTTACTGCTGATGCAGGGATTCCAGCACTGGGACCCGCTGTGGACTTGCACGGGTGTTTGTGCAAGCTTATCTGTGTGACAGTGCCACGCTGATGGCTGCTGTGGTTCAGCCGCTCAGTCGTGTCCAGCTGTGCGACCCCACAGACTGCAGCTCGCCAGGCTTCCCTGTCCTCCACCATCTCCCAGACTTTGCTCAAACTCATGTCCATCGAGTCGGTGATGCCCTCCAACCATCTCATCCTCTGTCGTCCCCTTCTCCTCCTGCCTTCTATCTTTCCCAGCATCATGGTCTTCTCCAATCAGTCAGTTCTTCGCATCAGATGGCCAAAGTATTAGAGCCTCAGCTTCAGCACCAGTCCTGCCAATGAATAGTCAGGACTGATCTCCTTTAGGATGGACTGGTTGGATCTCCTTGCTCAAGACTCAAGGGTCTTCTCCAGCACCACAGTTCAAAAGCATCAATTCTTTGGTGTTCAGTCTTCGTTATGGTCCAACTCTCAAATCCATACATGACCAGTGGAAAAACCATGCTGCTGCTGCCGCTAAGTTGCTTCAGTCGTGTCTGACTCTGTGTGACCCCATGGACTGCAGCCCATCTAGGCTCCCCCGTCCCTGGGATTTTCCAGGCAAGAACACTGGAGTGGGTTGCCATTTCCTTCTCCAATGCATGAAAGTGAAAAGTGAAAGTGAAGTCGCTCAGTCGTGTCTGACTCTGAGCGACCCCATGGACTGCAGCCCACCAGGCTCCTCCGTCCATGGGATTCTCCAGGGCAGAGTACTGGAGTGGGGTGCCATTGCCTTCTCCGTGTAAAAACCATAGCTTTGACTATAAGGACCTTTGTCAGCAAAGAGACCACCACAGGCGAGTCTTTGAATCCCACCAGGGGGAGCATGCCAAGGAGCCGTCCCTCTGGACTGAAGAGCCTGAGTGTACAGGCGAGTCCCCCAACAGATCAACCTTCCCAAGTCTTACTGGCCTCATGTCAACTCTCTACTCAGCTGAAACTTTCCCCTAATGACAGCCTCGTGCGTGTTTTCCAGCCTCCCCACAACACTGCTCTGCTCATCCACCCCTCCCTCTGTCCTGTTCCTGGGGGCCCCACAGGAGCTGGCCACCAGGCACCGTGACATTGACCATCTGCGCTTGGGAGCAGCCACCCAGATTCTCTTCCAGCCACACCATGCGCCCAGGAAGATTCATGGAACAAAAAGGCTGACCCTCCCAAAGGTAAGAGGGGTCTCCTCGCCCCACTGTCTTCAACCAGGACACTATCTTCTCGTCTCGTCTCTACAGACCGGATCTGAAACACCAGCTTTTCTTGGGTCTTGAGCCTGAGTGCTTTTGCATTGGAGCTCAAGCCACTGCCTCTCCTGGGGCTTTAGCTCACCCTCGAAGCACTGGGGACTCCTCAGCCTCCATGTCTGTGTGAACTCAATCAGGTATATATGTGTGAGCTCCCCTGGGCTCAGCGATAACGAATCCAATGCCAATGCGGATGTGGGTTTGATTCCCAGGTTGGGAAGACCCTCTGGTGAAGGAAATGGCAGCCCATTCCAGTATTTCTGCCTGGGGAATCCCATGGACAGAGGAGCCCGGCAGGCTACAGTCCACGGGGTTTCAAAAGAGGCAGACACAACTTAGTGACTAAACAACAAATATATATATGTGTGTGTGTATATGTATATGTATGTGTGTATATATACACACACACACACACACATGCATATACATGTCTATTGCATACACACACAGACATATATAATATACATAAAGAAATTTATTCTTCCCCACTTTATTCACACATTAACACACTTAAATAGTAAATAGTTTTCATTTAACATCTACAACTTATAGGTCATCAATTTGACTCTTTTTGGATAGAGATCATGACAACCATGTTCCTGATTCAGATTCTTATAAAATCTAACTCAGTACTGACTGTAAGATTGTTTCCACACACACCTGAACATTTCCATGTGTCTTTGGGTTTTCCAGACACACCTGCTTGGCTCTGTTTATACCCCGCAGGTTTCCAACATGCCTGTGAGAGGCCATAGGTAACTGGTTGATACATAAGCAGTGAACAGAAACTCCACTTTTTTCTTTGATTAAAGGTTGGCAAAAGTAAGAGAGAAATCGAGACCATAAAACTCAATCCTTCTTTCATCAGAAAAAAAACCAAAACAAAGAAAACCCCAGTGATACTACAGTGAAGAATTTCTCTGGGAAATGTTCTAGTGAAAAGGAGCTTCGGGTAAGAGAGACAGACATGCACGTACATGATCAAAGGCGATGCATCCGCTTTGAATTCTTCAAGGAAGGGCCGAAGGGAGGACTGAGAAAGCGGATGGGAGGGGAGACTGAGAAAACAGGACACTTCTAAACAGAAAAAGAGCTCACTTCATCAGTTTGCTGGCCTTTCTGGATAACGTAAGTAGACAAATAGCACCCTTTCTGGAAAACAGTGCACGTCCAGAGCAGGCAGAAAGACACCCACCCGTGGGCAGAAGCTCACTGCCCTGGCATCAGAACATCGTCCACGCTAGCGGGTCTTTGTCATCTGAATAAGAAACACCAGGCTCTCCTTTTCACCAAGCTGGGATTTTTGTAAAGAAGTTAAAATGAGTAAGGTCAAAATATGCTACGTCCGTAACTTTCATGAAGATTTTAAAAATAAAGTTCAGGAAAATCTCAACCACAATGCCTTCTTAAAATGCAGGTAATGCATTAAAAAGTAATCTTGCCCACGGCTAAGTGTGCAACCAGAAGATTTCAGAAGTGAAATACTAGAACTGGTTATCCCAGGAGAGATTCATAAATTAAACTAAATATCCCAGTTTTTCTTTCTGATAAATACCAATTCTCACTGAAAAGCTAAATAAAATTGTTCACACACAAATACTCCTGAACTCATAACTGATCCTAATGATGTCTAGAAAAGGGGATGGGGAATGAGATGTCTAGTCCGAGCCCTACTATTCTATTGTACTTTTTTGCTCTTAGTTTTGAATATTTTCTAGCAAAATACTTTTGTTGAACCTGTCCTTGTGATTACAAATGTGCTACACATTTTCAATAAAAGAATACATTATATAAAAATACAGTATAATATTATAACACAGAATTTAAAAAATCAGAGCCAAGATCATCTAAAGGAAAAATGATTGGAATTGAGTCCTTAGCACTCAACATGAAATGTTAACATATTCTCAGTTCAGTTCAAAACTTCTCTGAACTACTGCAATATTTCCACCTGAATGCTAAACTTGAACTACTTATTAGTAACAACAAAACACTATTCCCGAAACAACCAAGTTCAACCAAGTGCTCGAGTAAGTCCAGACAAGTGATCGCTGTGAGCTCCCCAATGTTGCACTGTGTTTCTAGGTCAAAATCCTTCTATGTGAGAAAAGAACATTTGCAGAAAAGGCCCAGGCATGTTGCCTAACTGCCATTATTCCCTGACACTTAAAAATTAACTGAAAGTCAAAAGTTCTGAAAACATTATTATTGACGGTGAGAATGACGTGCTTTATCTCTTTACCTCCAGATGCAATAGCCTAATTGTGATATGTCAATACTAGAAATCCAGGAAGTTACACAAGAATATTAAAAAGCCACCAGTTATGCCGAGAGGTGTAGAATAAGTAAAAAAAAGTTCAAAACTAGTTTTTCCAAAGAAGGATGCTGGAACCTTCAAAGCCAGTAGGCATGGCTGTTTTCCATGCCTACATATGTTCATCCATCTAGAGCAATAGTAAACATTCTGCTTCAGCTTTCCTCTCCAGTGCTGAGGAAATGAAATGATGCTGTGACCTAGCAGCAATCAGGTCTTCAACTATTACTCTTCAACTATTACTACTACCATCACTGTAGTATCATTCTTTGTAGAAATAATGATAGTTTTCTAAACCAATTCTACACTTGAAAATGTTAATAAGTAACACTTAAAGAGAAATATGATGAAGCTCAGATACACCTTCCCTATCAGATTTAAATTTTCATATGTACAAAACTGCACATTTCCTTAGAAATAAATTTAAATGGATTTTGGGTACTGTGGATTCTTTAAACATTCTGCTGCTGCTGCTGCTGCTAAGTTGCTTCAGTCCTGTCTGACTCTGTGCGACCCCACAGACGGCAGCCCACCAGGCTCCCCTGTCCCTGGGATTCTCCAGGCAAGAACACTGGAGTGGGTTGCCATTTCCTTCTCCAATGCATGAAAGTGAAAAGTGAAAGGGAAGTCCTTGTCCAACTCTTAGCAACCCCATGGACTGCAGCCTAGCAGGCTCCTCCGTCCGTGGGATTTTCCAGGCAAGAGTACTGGAGTGGGGTGCCATTGCCTTCTCCTTTAAACATTCTAGAAACATTATAAACATTCTCTGGTGTCTTCTTCCTGCCCAATCTGCTGCTTCTAACAACTTTAGTCTTTATATTTCAGGTGTGAAATATAAAGAGAGTTAACCCTTCAAAGAGTTAACCCTAACGCTCAAATTTTTTTGAAAATAAAAGGCTCTAAAACTAGGAAGATTTAAATCAGTAGGTATTCCCTTCTGATTTGTTAGAAGACATACAACTTAAAATTGAGGGGCGGGGTTGGGGGGGACGGTAAGGCAGAATTAAATTATGGTTTCCCAGGTGGCTCAGCGGTAAAGAATCAGCCTGCCAATGCAGGAGATGCGAGTTCAATCCCGGGTCAGGAAGATCCCTGGAGAAGGACATGGCAACCTACTCTAGTATTTCTTGCCTGGGAAAGTCCATGAATAGAGCAGCCTGGCAGGCTGCAGTCCATGGGATTGTAAAAGAGTCAGACACAACTTAGTGACTAAAGAACAAGAGGATTAACTTACACAAATTAACTAATAAAAGTTAAAAACCATAGCTGTCATTATTAAAAAAAAAATGAGGGTGATCACTGCCTATTTCCCTGCAGTGATGATTTTAGGAAAGCTTTATTTGAAAATCAGGTGGCATGGCCTCTTTCGGTCTTTCTTTTTTCTTTCTCTTTTTCCTCTCCTCTCCAGGAGTGATGTTCCTGTCCCAAGCAGAGTGGTAACAGAGGAGGTGGAGTACAAAGAAAAAACATCTAGCATTAATGTTTCATCTGTTCTGCGCTTTGTTTTCCTTCCTCTGGCTTCTAACCTTAATCAGCTGATTTGCTCACAGCTCTAAATTTCCTTCTCACTTCCCACTAATCTCCGTTTTCAGATAAGAAATCTCTTCCTGCTGAAATTGAAAAGCTTCCACTAAATGGAATCAATCACACTATCAGCCAAAGAGAAATCAAGATCCATTTGAAAAGGTCAGATAAAGTAGGACATTTACAATGTTGATGATGCTACATTTAAACAAGTGCACTGCATCCTTATAATGACCTAGTTCAGGAAATTGCTGTGAAGTTTAATGATATGTTACTAAGTTACACTGCATTTCAGCAGCCTCCATATATTGCGATGTGAGCCTTGTAAATAATATTCGAGTAGCTAAAGCAGAAATTTAAAGGCAACATTTTATCAACCATAATTTAATTTGCCCAACATCTGATGCTAAAGTGCAGTGCTTATGCTCGGACAATGGGTACTCATAAAAATGTTCATGTACTTTTTCTTTTGGGGGCCAAAATTTCATTTCTTTCACTAGATGACCATTTTTACCATCACAGCAAATAATCTGAGCTTTGTTTATGCATCAGTTTATTCTCTGTTATCTTCAGGTGTCTGATTTAATGCCAGTCACGCTTTCTTAGGCTTCCCAGTTGGCTCACTGGTAAAGAACCCACCTGCCAATGTAGGCGACGCAGCAGACACGGGTTCGATCCCTGGGTTGGGAAGATCCCCTGGAGAAGGCAATGGCAACCCACTCCAGTATTCTTGCCTGGAGAATCCCATGGACGGAGGAGCCTGGCGGGCTACAGTCCATGGGGTCACAAGAGTTGGACAGGACTTAGTGAGTAAACCGCCAAGTCTGAGAGGCAAGCCAATATTTGAAAAGGTGAACATTTTGGTGTTCTGAATCCTGAAATACTCCTTCATGTTTCAATCAACAATCGGTTTGATCAGAAGCTCTCAGTGTGCACTTCAATTAGCAACAGGATCAAATGTTAACAATTCTGTAAATGCCCTTCTCAGCCTACTGTCTAAGAGGCTTTATAATCTTGGGGGTTCTTCAAACATAAAAAAAAAAAAATCCCTCGTCTAAGGGAATTGAACTTCGAAGTAAAGCAGATACTTAGAGGAAATGTGCTTGTAATTCTATGATGCAAGACAAAGAAAAATTGTCAAATAATAGAGTTACTGTTTGAAACAATAATGAAGGATTAAAAAAAAAAAACTCTAATCAAAGATGAGGTAAAACAAAGCACTTTTCATGAAATACAGGCCTCTTAGCCATGCTGGTATTCCTTGAAAGTGAGGAATTGATTATTTTACAGATTCAAAACACAGTCTATTTCTGCCAGTTAGTACACAAAACAGATTACTGCATTTATGCATAATTAAACTGACTTCAAGATATGAAGGAAAATTCAACGTTAGTTGAATAAAATTAATTTGCTCTGAGACAAGGAAGAAAATATGTTTGTAGTACCCAGAGCAGTAAAACATGTTATGCTAATTTTGAATTAGTTAGAACTTTGGTGGCCACAGTGAGCTTTTCATACCAATATCTACAGGAAGGGGCATTTCAATTCAATCAATGTTTGGGAGACATTTTTAAAGAAAATAAGAGGGCAGATGTGCATGGCCATCCATTTTCTGGCCCCTTCGAGTGTATCTGCGGCTTACTCTTTCCAAGGGGTCTTCTGAACATGGGACAGAGTTCTCAGCAGGTGCTTTTCAAAGATGGAGGGGCAGGGGGCCCCTGTCTGTCTATCTTGAGGTCCTGTCTCCTGCCACTGACCTCCAGTGACCTCCCATTCTGGCTGCTGCGTTCCTGAAATGGGTTCACTCCTGCAGATCACGCAGAACCACTCCTGCAGCAGACCCCAGCCCAGCCCAGTCCGGCACAGAGCCCGTCCTCTGTGGAAGCTGTGTCTGTGCCGAGCATCTCCAGCCATGGCTCCCACCGAGGACCCAGGACAGTCCTGCATCCTGGGAGGGGGCTTGAGGCTGGTAGAACACACAGCCAGTGATCCTTCCTGGGAACATTAAGGAAAGACTCTTCTGTGTAACGCAGGTCAAAATGTGCGTGCATGTGTGCTAAGTCGCTTCAGTCGTGCCTGACTCTTTGCAATCCCATGGACCACAGCCCACCAGGCTCCTCTGTCCATGGGATCCTCCAGGCAAGAGTACTGGAGTGGGTCGCCGTGCCCCCTCCAGGGGATCTTCCCGACCCAGAGACGGAACTGGAATCTCTCACGTCTCCTGCCTTGGCAGGTGGGTTCTTTACCACTAGCGCCACCTGGGAAGCCCCTACAGATCAAAATACTTGAGTTTATTTCATTTTTAAAGAATTCACTGTGAAGAACACCTTGATACGATATCAGATTTATACCCAGTATACCTCAGTCTCTTGTACACCTCAGTCACATGGAAATGTGTGCATTTTGAGTGTTCAGGGTCTCTCTTTATTACGAATGCACTTTGCAAAGGTTATCAGCAAGCAATGATTTCCTGGTGAGGGTTTACAGGTACGACATGTGGGTGATTTTACGAAGCCAGCACACTGGACCTAAGGGATGATTGAGAAATAGATCCGTCGCCACTGCAGGATGTTCTGTTTACTGTGAAATATTTAAACAGGTGGGAGAGTGCAGTATTCCAAGACACGCTCTTCTGTACCCGGACACACGCACACACGTGCCATATTATGCGTGACCCAACCACTTGTCAACATCAGCATGGGGTCACTATTGTGTCACGCCACCCAGAGGCTTTTATTGACATTGATGTTTGTAGCACTTGTCTTGAAAGAGTTGGATTAATCTGCCTAAAAGCTAAAGCTCTGGACTAGCTGGCTCTAACAATATTCCCCAAATAAGTACAGAAATGTTTAGAATCTGTCCAAATATTTAGCTACAATCAAATTTAGTAATATGCATTTCTTGGGTGCATATAAACATGCGTCCAGTCACACACACACGTCAGCACGATCCAGTCTACACACATAGATTGCTCATAAGTCTTAACCTAAAGCCACTACTCACTCTAGATTTGTAGTGAAGGAAGAGTCCCTTCATCTCTCCAAAAAGGCCATATTTTAGGTTGGTGCGAAAGAAACTGCAATTTTGCACTGTTGAACTTTGCCATTTGATAATAGAATATATTCTTAAATAAATGTGGCTGTGTTATACGTCATTTTAATGCACATTTCTCACTTTAATGTTTTTCTGGTAATGACTTATCACTTGTTGCAAAAAGCAAATTCAAATGAGTTTTTTTATTCGAGTTCAAAATGGGTTGTTAAGCAGCGGAGACAACTTACTACATCAAGAACGCATTTGGCCTGGGAACTGCTAACGAACGTACAATGCGATGGGGTTTGCAAAGGAGAGGAGAGCCTTGAAGATGCGGGGCATGGTGGCCAGCCGTCAGAAGTTAACAACGGCCAGCTGAGAGCATCATCAAAGCTGGTCCTCTTACAGCTACACGAGAAGCTGCCCAAGAACTCACTGTCGACCACTCTGTGGTCTTGGCATTTGAAACAAATTGGAAAAGAGAAAAAGCTTGATTAGTGGGTGTCTCAGGAGCTGACTGAAAATTTAAAAAGCTGTCATTTTGAAGTGTCATCTCTTATCCTACGTTACAACAGCGAACCATTTCTCGATCTGATTGTCACGTGCAATGAAAAGTGGATTTTATATGACAACCTGGTGATGGCCAGCTCAGTGGGTGGACAGAGAAGAAGCTCCAAAGCACTTCCCAAAGCCAAACTTGCACCCCAAAATGGTCATGGTCACTGTTTGGGGGTCTGCTGCCAGTCTGAGCCACTACTTTTTTGAATTGTAATGAATCCGTTACATCTGAGAAGTATGCTCAGCAAATCGAAGAGATGCATGGAAAACCTCAACGCTGGCACTGGTCAACAGAAAGGGCCCAATTCTCCTCCGAGACAACGCCTGGCTTCATGCAGCACAGTCAGCGCTTCAAAAGTTGCACAGACTGGGCTAAAAAGCTTTGCCTCGTCCGCCATCTTCACCTGACCTCTCGCCAACCGAATACCGGTTCTTTGAGCATCTCAACAACTTTTTGCAGGGAAAATGGCTCCACGACCAGCAGGAGGCAGGAAGTGCTTTCCAAGAGTTTGCCAAATCCCAAAGGACAGATTTTTATGCTACAGGAATAAGCAAACATTTGTTGTTGGTAAAAATAAGTTCACTGTAATGGTTCCTATTTTGATTAATAAAGACGTGCTTAAGCTGAGTTATAATGATTTAAAATCCAACCACAATTGCTTTCGTACCAACCTGAATATATCAGCAGTGAAGAGCACCTCTAAGTGCACGTCTGGGACCGTGAGGACCAGACAAACTGAAACCTGAGTAAGGAGCGGCTCCTCGGCTCCCCAGAGGCAGCTGTGGCCTGAGCCTCAGCGTTCACAGGGACTTAGGTTTCTTCTGTTAACCAGGGGGCTGAGGTCCACGTGGGAAGGAGAACGTGGTTTTGGCCCTAGATGTCACACAAAGCCAGACAACCCAAAGGCTGCTACCTCAATGGAAGAGACACCATAAAAACAAAACTCGTCCACAGACACAGACAAGCAACACGGAAACACATCTGGGTGGATTCTGGGAGGGCAAAGGGCACTCTACAGAAGTCACAACCGCAGCCAGGTCCTTCCTGGTTTCAGGGGTTTACATGCAGGCTACAGGTGCCCTTAGGACATTTTAACTAAGGAATTAGCATTAGAATGGTCCTGGGTCTTAAAAGACCCTGAGCGTTGACCAAAGCCAGAGACACTCTCTAACCTGCAGTGGCCCACAAGGTTTTGCCATCTGGGAAAGACCTGCTTTCCTGCAACACTATTTCTCCCACAGATTGGCCAGGGGCGGGGGGCGGTGGGGACTGGGGATGACTCAAGCTCATCACATTTATTCAGTTCATTCAGTTCAGTAGCTCAGTCATGTCCGATTCTTCACATTTACTGTGAGCTTTATTTCTGTCATTATTACATTGGCTCCACCTCAGAGCAGCTGGCATTAGATCCTGGAGGCTGGGGACCGCTGTTCTAGGGAGCCAACCCTTGACCCGGGACTCTCCCAGCCTGGCCACCAAGGGACACCAAGTCACACCGAGTCACACCCCAAAGGACAAACATCAGGAGACATAAGCTTCCCTGAGCGGCTGTCAGCAGATGCAGTAAACAGCAATACTAGAAGCTTGAGAGCTTCAGATAACACAGTGATTGGTTACAGACAGTGAAACAAGCATGTCGGAAACAAATAAAAGAACTGGAAATATGAGAAAAGAACAAGAAGCAGCATTCAAGACAATGCAGATTTGAGAGAGCAAAGTACAACTCTTAGAAACGGGGAAAAGACATTGAAGTTAAAACACACGGTGTGCCTTAAACATCCAATTAATAACGGCTCCAAAGGAACGTGTAAACCATGAGAAAGCACTGCAAAGTTACTAGAATGAAGCACAGAGAGATACAGAGACGGAAAACATAAAAGAAGGCAGGGAAAGAGAGAGGAAATGAGAAAGAGCAGCATGGATCTAACAGCAGTTCCAGAGAGCGGTGGCGGGGGTCATTCACAGAGATGCTGGCCAAGAATGTTTCAAACTTGGGAAAATATACGCCTCTGATGATTTGCAAATCAAAGTCTCGAGCAGAATAAACAAAACCAAACTTATATCTAGAATCAGTGGTATAAAATCAGAAATCTCCGTACACACCAGCACACACACACATAACAATGTTTGTTTTTTTATCCGTTTGATCGCACACCTATTTTGCACTCACAATGGTGCCAGGACCCGGAGGCATTAAGCTGCTTAAGTCAGGCTCCCAAGTCTTAGAATGCTTGCTTCTTCGGCAAAGACAGCGATGCAGTCACACAATATATACAACCCCGTGACGAGCTCCACGGCAGAGATGAACCAGGACATACTGGAGTTTAGCAACAAGAGAATACACGTGGTCCTTGTCATCATGAAGGACCTTGGAAGGAGTCAGGCAAAGCGTCAAAGGATGGAAGTACTTGAGACGAACTTTTAGAATGAGGGTGTTTTCTGTGAAGAAGGAAGAGCATGAAGGCTTTGATTCATCCACTCATTCACTCACTCACTCACTCCTTCATTCATTCACCCACCCTTTCATTCATTCAGACGCTTGTTAATACACTCCTTCACTTGTTCATCCACGGAACCCACTCAACCGAATCTTGCCACCAGAGGACAGAATTGGTGGGAACTGGGAGAACAGCTTGGTCAGGACTAGATGGAGATGTGTGCACGTGACTCTTAGGCAGAGCAGAATGCTGTAGAGAAATGATTCCAGAATTTTTTTCCATCATGAAAACTTTGAATATGAATCTTAAGGGATTTCAGTACACAAGACGGGTAAAAACAGAGATGCTCAGATCTGCTCAGACGAGGAGGAGTGTGTACACGTGTGAGTGCATTTAAGAGTGTATGTGTGTGGGTGTGTTCACAGTTGGAGCCCTACGAGTCACAAGTCTCTGTTCTCAGGTCTGCATTTTATTTACTAGGTCTTTCTTATTCACATAGATTTTATACTTCAGCAGTACTGTTAGAAGAACTACCTCTGGTCGTCTGTGTTACCTAAGTGGTTATGGCTGGTACATATATGACCTTTTCATTTTTGCATATGTTTGTTTTGTAACTCAAAACACTACTGAAATGTATTATTAGTGGAAATTCAGTTCAGTTCAGTTCAGTCGCTCAGTTGTGTCCAACTCTTTGCGACCCCATGAATCAGCACGCCAGGCCTCCCTGTCCATCACCAACTCCCGGAGTTCACTCAGACTCACGTCCATCGAGTCAGTGATGCCATCCAGCCATCTCATCCTCTGTCATCCCCTTCTCTTCCTGCCCCCAATCCCTCCCAGCATCAGAGTCTTTTCCAATGAGTCAACTCTTCGCATGAGGTGGCCAAAGTACTGGAGTTTCATCTTTAGCATCATTCCTTCCAAAGAAATCCCGGGGCTGATCTTCAGAATGGACTGGTTAGTGGAAATACTGTGCCATAAATTAACTGAATTTTCTAGGTAAACTTTCATTTTACTTGTAAACAATAGTAATTGTGTCTTATCCTTGATAATGTTTATTCCTTTTTATTTTCTTCCCTTATCACAATTATGACAACTTTTGGATCAATGCGATAAAGAGCCCGAATCATTTTCACAAATAAACATGATGCGTACCTAGGCCTTGGGATTATATTCTTTTTTCTTAGGAAAGACTCCTTTTACTTATAATTAAAAAAAAAAAAAAAAAGGATTTTGGACTTGAATGTACAATCTTTTTGGCACCTATAGAAATGGTTGATTCATTTTTCTGTTTTTACTTATCCGTGCGATGGGTAGTACTAATAATTAAATTTCCTCATCCTGATCATTGAGTATCTTTTAATGATTTTAGACTCTACTTGTTAGTATTTTATTTATGCTTATGTAACTAAAGTCAGGTAGTTTGTATTCATTTCTTTACTTGGTATACCTTTTGATATATTGCAGTATAGACATTCTGGATTTTAAATATTTTTTAAAAAGTCTGACAGTGAGACTAGTTGTAAAAGTGGAACATACAGAGAGCCAATAGATCATTCTTTAACAATCTGAAAATGGCAAGTGTGACATATTTACTTCAGATCTTTGTTTTTTATAAATAAATTTCACAAAGTTCACATTCCCATCTATTCATTTCCTTCCTTATTAGACAGAAAAAGTATGGTCGATTCTGTGTCAATATTCTCAGTCTATTTTTTAAAAATTAAATTGTATCAATACACGTATGTACCTACAAAATACGTAATTTTGCTGTATTTAAAATTATATAAATATTATGTACATTATATGCATCATTCAGCAAATTACTTTAACCCAACTTTAGATTTATAAGATCTATTTTACACAGAGTTTAGGTTCATGTGTTGATACCGTTTTAAAAATCCTCCACCTCAACCACAACCTGATTATTTTATTTCCTGAAATAAAGTCGTTTCTTTCCTACTTGTGTATCTGCCTCTTTGAACGGTGCGTTTCATGTCCACATCCGTGATTTTCACGCACGTATGTGGGGCTCCCCTAAGCAGTGCTTCTCCACCAGGATGACTGAGTGCTGGGGTCCGATGACTCGTGGCTGTGGGCCGCCCCGCGGCGGGCAGGGGGTTCTGCCGTCCCACTGCCTCTGCTCACGAGCTGCCAGAGGCACCCCTCCCCAAGGGGCCAGAACCAAAGACGTGCCCACCTGCTGCCCAGAGCAGCCTGTGGGGTAACACCCACCTGCCTTGGTACGTTACGCCCGAGGCCAACCTGAACAAACACCGCTCCCCAGAGCGGCCGTCTGGATCTAAACTCTCGTCGGGAGTGTGTCAGTGCAGAGCCGGTCCTGTTATCTGGTTCGTTTTACCGGTGCAAATATTTTCACTGTGAAATGGCACCCAATTATCCTTTCAGTTTGCATTTCCTTGATTACTTGTGAGACTATGCATCTTTCACGGGACCACTGGAATTCTGGGGTCTCCTTTCTGCATAAGCTGCCTTCTGAAAAGGGAACAAAGAATTGTTTGCAATCGGTGATTTCTGTGATGCTTTAAACAATTTTCTGTTCTTTGAAGCTTTGAAAGTACAAGCTTTGGAACTTCCTGGGTGTGCCTTCTTTCAGGGATGGAAGTTGTCCAGGATCCTTCTGGTTTTCATCTCATTTGATTTTTCATTTTTTGAGTCAATGTCAACGGATTTTGTTTCTTCAGTGTCACACCCTCATGATCCTATGTCCTTTGTCTCTGCCACCAGGGATCAATATTTGGTTTTCTAGTGGCCTTTGTTTGCTTGCTTTTACTCCCACGTTTGGTTTCTAACTTTATCACTCTGTAGACAGAGAATAGACCCTGTACAATTTCTGAATTGGGGGATTTATTAAACTTTACTCTGTGGCCTACGATGTGCTCAATTTTTTAATAAGTACGCCACAGAGGCCTGAAACACAGCGTTTACACGAAAAGCGCAGACTTGGCTATAAGCTTTCATCTGCTCACCCGATGCATCTCAGCTTGTCATTTTACTTTAGGTTATTTCAGTTCAAAAGTAAATACAGCTTTAGGCTAATTCCTTTTCTATGAACTTTCACTTTACAGAACTGATTTATGTGGTCCTTCACATAAGCTACGCAGTCTGCCCACATACATCCCTTTTACCTACCCAGGGGTCAAACCCACGTCTCCTGCATTGGCAGGAGGGTTCTTTACCACTGAGCCACCTAGGAAGTCCACATATTATTATGTACACTACAAATAAAGCTGATTTCTCCTGCTTTATATTTGAGCTGTGACGTGGCACTCACTCACCTAGAAATCCATGTTTCTTGGATGCTAACATACTGGGTTGGCCGAAAAGTTCACTCAGGTTTTTCCATAAGATGTTTTGAATTAACGAACATTTTGGCCAACACATATAAGATAAGGATGCCTTGGAGAGAAGTCGCTCAGTCATGTCTGACCCTTTGCCACCCCATGGACTGTAGCCTACCAGGCTCCTCCGTCCATGGGATTTTTCAGGCAGGAGTACTGCGGTGGGTTGCCATTCCCTTCTCCAGGGAATCTTCCCGCCCCAGGGGTTGAACCCAGGTCTCCCACGTTGCAGGCAGACGCTTCATCGTCTGAGCCACCAGGGAAGCCTCGTGCGACGTGTGAAGGACTCAGCAAAGAACAGTTTGAAAGGAGTTTGGGAAGGGCGTGTGGTAGGCTGGTGGACGGGTGGAGAGGGGTCGGTGAGGCAGGGCCCAGCAGGCCAGAGACCAAGCTGCTCTTTCCCTTTCCATCCTCACTGGGAAGGAAACCCCACAGCCCTGAGTCACCTAATCCAGAGTACCCCCACCAGCTCTCAGCAGTCAGCAGCCCGTCCTGTGCAATGGTGTTACCAGAGTCAGAGACTCTTACCAAGTTTGTTGAGTTGCACCTGACCACCAGTTCCTGCAACTCCTCACTCTTCCCTGTGTCCGAATTCACACCAGTCTGAAGTGAAGTGAAGTGAAACTCACTCAGTCGTGTCCTACTCTTTGCGACCCCATGGACTATACAGTCCATGGGATTCTCCAGGCCAGAATACTGGGGTGGGTTGGTGCTGCTGCTAAGTCGCTTCAGTCGTATCAAACTCTGTGCAATCCCATAGATGGCAGCCCACCAGGATCCCCCGTCCCTGGGATTTTCCAGGCAAGAGTACTGGAGTAGGGTGCCATTGCCTTCTCCGACTGGGGTGGGTAGCCTTTCCCTTCTCCAGGGGATCTTCCTGACCCAGGAATTGAACTGGGGTCTCCTGCATTGCAGGCGGATTCTTTTCCAGCTGAGCCACAAGGAAGCCCAAGAATGATGAAGTGGGTAGCCTATCCCTTCTCCAGGGGATCTTCCTGACCCAGGAACTGAACTGGGGTCTCCTGCACTGCAGGCGGATTCTTTACTGGCGAGGCCACCAGGGACGTGCACATCAGTCTGAACCACACTTCACTGCACCCTTTGGTCAGCTAGCACCATCCCAGGGGCTGGCGGGCACCAGGACGGAGGAGCAGCTGGGATCTCTGCCCGCAGGGACCCCGGCCTCCCCGCCTCGGGTGTTGGACAGCCTTCCTCTGGGTGCTCTGGTCTTTTGTGGCTTCAAGTGTTTCCACAGAATCTCTCATGTGTTTCTAGAGATTAGGGTTTGAGAGGCAAAGACATGAGGTGTTTAAGACAGGCTCCCGCACTCCTGGGATGTGACTTTGGGTGTTATTCACTCAACCTCCTGTCAGGCCGGGCTATGGATAAAGTGAGATGATACGCATCAAGTTCTTAGCATGAGCAAATGTTGGTTATTCTGATTTTAATTATGCCTCCCAAGTGCTTTTAGACTCCACTGTGGATTCGCAAGAACAAACAGCCTTTGCTGAAAAGCAGTCCTTCTTACCACCGCCTGGAATGTCATTTTAGATCTGTGCGTGTGCACGCACACAAATGTTTCACTGTAGGATTCTACACAAATATCCACATCGTGTTATCAGTCTCCAAACTCACCCCGTGATGGACACAACGCACGTGTGGTGTGAACTGACAGAACCCACTTGGGGAGACAGGTGATCAAGAAAGAAGCATGCATTCCAAACTCTCATTGGGATCATTGTCCTCTCTAAGAAGTAAGTGTAGGTTTTTGGATTTAAAAATCTATGTTCTTTTTTTCTTCCCCCCCTACTATAGCTGGTACAGAACGGCAAAGAATCTGGGGCACACGGATGGATTTTCTGGTGCAGGGAAAACGTGAACAGGAAGGTCTCCATGAGTGTGCAGGTTCTGCCCAGGGCTGCGCTTTCCCCCATGTCTCAGTCTCAGCAATGCGATGCTCTCCGCGGAGGTGGGCTCCGTGGGCTCATGGGAGACCCCTGATTTCCCAGCCCTTGCTGCCGCCGAGGGGCCCCTGGTCCCCCTTTCCATCCTTCACTTCTTCAGGAAGGCTGCACGGACTTCCATCAAAAGATCCAATTACGCGTGGATCACCGAAACAAGTCATTCATCAAGGGGACCAGAGACTCAGAGCCCTACTCGCACAGCAGACACCGGGGAAGGTGTGGGGGAGCAGCCACGTGGAGGTGGAGTCAGAGCCCGGAGGGAGGGCGGCCCACACCCAGAGCTCCTCTGAGCGCTCTGATGCAAACCCCTCATCCGCTTCAGAACAATTACCAGTTCGGCGGGTCTCGGGGACTTGGGTGGGAGAGAGCCCCCATACTCATGGTGACAGTTTGGCTGGTCCTTCTAGAGCGCGTTCTGGGACCTTCTGTGGAGGGCTCCCGAGGCAGCCCGCACCGTCCTCGGTCACAGCAGTGCCCGCAGGTCAGCCCTGCTTCACCCACAAGCACACACAGGTTGCCCGATTTTCCCCAACTGCCCAGCAGTTGAGTGAAGCGGCTCAGTCTTGTCCGACTCTTTGTGACCCCATGGACTGTAGCCCACCAGGCTCCTCCATCCATGGGATTCTCCAGGCAGGAAGACTGGACTGGGTTATCATTTCTCGAGAGGCGGCTTTAAACTGTGTCCTTTCAGCCAAGCGTACTGCTCTTAGCAGACCGTGCATGTTTGCCAACGAATATCGGGGACACGCAAAAGAGAGTCACCTGTCACGGAAGGCAAGTCCCTCCACACGCCAGCAGGTGCAGGACTTGACATCACAGCCTTCTGAGGAGCCTCTGCTCACAGCTGCTCGTGTTGACTGATTCCATGATGTGACTGTGAGAGAGTCAATTCCTAGGTAGGCTGATAAGAAGTCCAGGGTTCCCGACGAGGAGAAAGGGGGCTGGGGCTCTCAAGGAGAAAAAGACAAACATTCTTTTCTACTTTGCTTTTCTTAGTCAATATAACAATGTATCTGGCTTGAGGACATGTTTCTCCTTAACAAGAACCTTCTGACTAATCCTGTCATCTTAAAATGTCTATTATGGGAGTGGGTCTGGTAAGATCTTTCTATTGTTCATTCTCATCTTGTTCCTTTAAGATGAATGTTGTGGGAGTGGGTCTGAAAAAAGTGTATAAGGTCCTGATAAAACTAGCTGGGGTGGGGGGATGTTCTGCGTCCCCCTTCTGATGTCTATGTCAGAAGCTTTCTCTCTCCATTTTCCGACTTTCATAAAACTCTGCTACACCAAAGCTCTTGAGTGATCAAGCCTGGTCCCTGGTCCCAAAGCTAAATCTTCTTCTTCAGAGATCACAAATCCAACATTGTTGACTGTAAGCTATCAACTGCCTCGATAGGATGAGGAACAGCATCTTATCCACTGGTTCATTTCAATTCAGTAGCCTGACTCTTTGCAACCCCACGGACCGCAGCACGCCAGGCCTCCCTGTCCATCACCAACTCCCAGAGTCCACCCAAACCCATGTCCATCAAGTTGGTGATGCCATCCAACCATCTCATCCTCTGTCGTCCCCTTCTCCTCCTGCCCTCAGTCTTTCCCAGCATCAGGGTCTTTTCAAATGAGTCAGCTCTTCGCATCAGGTGGCCAAAGTATTGGAGTTTCAGCTTTAGCATCAGTCCTTCCAATGAATATTCAGGACTGATTTCCTTTAGGATGGACTGGTTGTATCTCCTCGAAGTCCAAGGGGCTCTCAAGAGTCTTCTCCAACACCACAGTTCAAAAGCATCAATTCTTCGGCACTCAGCTTTCTTTATAGTCCAACTCTCACATCCATACATGACTGCTGGAAAAACCATAGCCTTGACTAGATGGACCTTTGTTGGCAAAGTAATGTCTCTGCTTTTTAATATGCTGTCTAGGTTGGTCATAATTTTCCTTCCCAGGGGCAAGCGTCTTTTAATTTCATGGCTGCAATCACCATCTGCAGTGATTTTGGAGCCCAGAAAAAATAAAGTCAGCCACTGTGTCCACTGTTTCCCCATCTATTTTCCAGTAAGCCCTGTCAATTCTGTCCCTCTGTGAACTGCAAAGGAAATCTGGGAGATGGTGGGGGTGTGCCTGTGGACAGCGCCGATGAGCCCAAGGGGCAGAGCGAGTAACTGACGTCTGTGTGCTCCTTCCTCTCTCCTCTCCACTGTCGGGCAGACATCGCTCACAGATGGAAGTAAGAAAGCCACGGACCCTGACTTCTTCCTATTGGCCTTTTTCACAAGTGAAGTGTACCGGCCCACTCAGTGAAGTGATCCAACCTTCCTTGTACTTTGAACAGGACCTTCAGCTAAGGTGATCAATGCGCTTCAAACATTTTCTTACGCTCCTGGATAAAGAAACGGGCCAGGATTGCTTTTTCTGGTAGTTAGAGGGGGAGAGACTCCAGAAATGCCCTGAGTTAGTTGTGCTTAACTGACTGTAAATATTGATAAAAACGCACATACACACTTGGCCTTGCGCTTTCCCTCTCAGCTTCTTTGAAATCTCCTGGATGCAAAGCTGCAAACGCAGGAGGTGATATTTTACAGGCAGCGCTGCTACAGAGACAACACAGGTTAAAGACCAAGAGGCAGACTCGGCTCCTGGCCAACCTCCCCATCCTCACGGCCTGGACCGTCTGGTGAGGCTGTGGTCCCGCGCCCTCTGCCCTGTAACAGGTGGGCGTTCAACATGACAAGGGAGACCCAGGAGAGGACCCCAACTGTGGTAAGTGCTCTGTAAGTTGCACTTATCACAGTTGTGATCATCATTTAATTAATAACAGAATCAGTCAGAAACTGAATGTAATACCTCCTGCCTCAAACCTTTGTCTCGGGACCATCTTTAAGCTTGGGGTGCATAAAATGTGCATCGAGTAAACTGTGGATTATATCACAGCATCGTTAAAAATCATCCTCAAAGAAATTTAAATTTACTCTTAACTTCTTAAAATTGTGTGCGTCTTTCTCAGGTTAAGTTCAACACGCATAATAAACCCTTAGCAAGAAAAAAAATGCATGTTCACTGAGAGTTCAGAGCTGCCTCACCTACTGTGACAGGTGTACTGGGGCAGCCCTCTCAAGTTCAAGTGCTCGGTGAGTCAGAGTTTCCCTTCACTAACACACAAGGTTAGAAGCAGGTCACACGCGCTGAGTCAAATGATTGCTTGCTCTCGGTTTATAATTCAAACCTGACCTTTGCAGAGAATGCTCTGAGGCCACATCCCAGTCATTTCCATCATTAATCAACATGAAGGGAGGTGAGGAATCAATTCTCTAGATTTCAGAGCCCAGCTGTTCTGGGACTAACCCCATAAGAGCTGTGCAAAGCAGGCTGAAGATGAGCAATTGATGACTACTTCTGACTTTCTTTAAATCTCAGTTCCCAGGAACAGACACTGTATTTACTTTCCAGATGCAGTGTTGGTATCACTGAAAATGTTTTGAAATAAAATCTGAGAAACAAACAGCCAAGAAAAAGAAACAGGGAATCATAGGAAGAACCGTCAATAAAAGAGACCTTTGGAGACAGGATAGGGGTGGGGTGGGTGGGCTGGAGTGAAGCTCCTCTCGTGGATGCCTCAGGAACACATCCTCGGATGCGAAGGATCTCACAGGGCACCAGCTGAGAGCTGGCAAGCATCCCCGGACACTGGAGAGGAATGTACAGATCCACGCAAAACCTGGGAGGGTGCAGGAAGGAGGGAGCAGGAGGAGACTGAGCAGGACCAGGCCTGCACCCGAGACAGCAGGTGGGGCTGGGGGGACCGAAGCAGGGGTCCGATCCCCCATCAGGAAGATTGTTCGGGACAGAGGGCTGGCATCAGAGGCTCCTGGAGAGCGCAGCAGCTCACCCGTGACCGGCTGAGGCTAAAAGGACTGAGAACCATGTGGACAGTTCCTGCTGCTGCTCTGTGTGCCCCGGACAGCGACGCATGAACCCTAAAAAGGGCAGCTGCTGGGTGCTGGGCTGTGGGGATCGGATCGGAGCTTAATCCTAGGGCGAGGTCTGCTTTGCCTGTGGGGAGAGGGCCCAGGAAGACGTGAGGGAGGGCTCTGCGGTGGGAATGCCTCGGGGAAACGGGCAGCCACGAGGTGACACTGTTGAGTCCCACGTGGCAGCTGGAGCCATCCTTGGGGCCTCTCCGCCCAGTACTGGCAGCTGAAGAATCGAGAAGGACCCCGGAGGAAGGTGGCCTTTACGTGCTTGATGCACTGAGTGACAGAGAAGGTCCCCAGCCAGGGGGGATGTTTAAGTGCCTTGAACACGCAGAGCCACAGAGAAGGAGCAGCCAAAAAGGATCATTTGAACACCAGCGGCCAGAGGCTGGAAAGAGGCTCCAGTCGGGTCACAGCTCCCGCGACCGAGGCAGATGGCGTCCCTGCACACTCGGTGCCGCCAGGGTCCCCGCGATCCAAGCAGGTGCGCCCACTCCATGCTCAGTCCCCACTGGCACAGAGCTGCCAGAGGCTTGGAAGAACCCTGAGAGCCCCGTGCTTCCCTCTTCCCTAGCCGCCAGCTCCGCTGGGTGCCCGGTGCTGCCAGCGTCCCCGGGATCCAAGCAGGGGACCTCCAAGCTTGGTTCCAAGCAGGGGATCCAAGCAGCGCCCCCTCCACGCTCAGGCCCCGCTGGGGCAGACCCCGGTCCTCCAGGGCCGCCTCAGGAGGGAGCCCCAGTGGGCGACACAGGCAGCGGTGGACACAGAGCCACAACCGAAAGCCAACCGAAAGCTGGGGCAGCGCGGCCCAGAGGCCAGAGGCCTTCCCACCAGCTGTGCAAGCTGCAGTCCACACGATCAACGAGGCAGACTCTGCCTGTTGAATACATAAAAGGACAAAGAGAGTTCCCGCAAAAGAAAACTCAGGAGCTCTGGCAGCCAAGGACGTCGGAGGCAAGAACACGCAGCAGCAGGACTAGATGAGAGTCCCCGCTGCCTCACAGCAGGTCCAGAGACCCGCGCGGAGCAGGAGGGCACCCTAGGAGCTGAAGGTGGACTCCGACTCACAGCGAGGGGAAGGACGCGGGCAGCCGAGAGCTGAGACAGACGTTTCTTCTTCTTCTTCATTTTGACTTGTTCTGTTTGGTTCTGGGTTTTTTTATTCTTCTTTTTCTTTTTTTTCCTCTGTTGCTGCAGTTGTTGGTTTTATTAACACTAATAACTCTATTTAAGACTTTTTTTTTAATCCCACTTTTTATTTCCTTTATATATTTTTGCCTCTCTGTTGGACTTTTGCAATTCTGTGGGGTTTTTTTTTTTTTCTTCCAATTTTTCAAAATTTATTTTTAAACTATTTTTCGTCTGTTTTCTTACTGCTTTTTTCCTGCTGTAGATATTCTTTAATACATATAGACCTTTTTTATATACTCTATTTAACTTTGCTTTTCTATTCTCCCTTTCTTTTCCTATTTTTCTTTCTTTTTTTCATCCTGTTTGTTAGTTTATTTTGTCTTCTCTGCTTTCTTCCCCAGTTGGCACCCTGCTTTGATTTTGTTTCCTGGTTTGTGCTTTAGATCGTTTTTTTTAATTGGCCGATATCATTTTTGGTTTCCTTTCTTACTGGGTTAGTCTCTTGTACTTTATTTCCTTTGGACTGTTTTGGTTTTGTATGGGTGTGTGCATGTTCCATTATTTTTGTTATTATTTGCTTGATTTTGTACTCGCCATTTGTCTGGGGTTTATCTTTTGTTTCTTGTTTCTATGTTAAGTCAGTTCAACCATGTCTGACTCTTTGCGACCCCACGGACTGTAGCCCACAAGGCTCCTGCGTCCATGGGATTCTCCAGGGAAGAATACTGGAGAGGGTTTCCACTTCCGACTCCAGGGGATCTTCCCGACCCAGTGATTGAACCCACGTCTTTTATATCTGCTGCACTGGCAGGCGAGTTCTTCACTGCTAGTGCCTCGGTATGTTTGTTTTAATCCCCTTTAATGCCAAAACAAATGACTTGTGGAGCCTCGGTCCCCTGGCCAGAGACTGGGCCGGAGCCTCTGGAGTGGGAGCAGTGAGTCCCAGACCCTAGACTGCCAGGAACTCCCAACCCAGGGAGCATTGATTGGTGAGAACTTGGCAAAGGCCTCCACCTGTGTACACGAGCTGGCATCACCCAACTGCTGCCAGCACTCAGGGCAAGATGCTCCGCCTGAACAACAAGCAAGACAAGGACCCAAACCCAACCAGCGGCGGGCAGGATTACCAGGGGCACCCAAAGCATAAGGCCTCACACAGCCCTACCCATCAGGGGGGAAAAAACCCCAAACTCACCTCCCCCCACCAGAATGCAAACACAGATCACTCCCAACACGAAGCCTACACGAAACACTGGCTCAACCGTACCATCACGGACAGAAGCCAAACGGAAGAAGGAACACGACCGTACAGCCTGGACAAAGGAGACTGACAAGGGATCCCTTTCCAAAATATACAAGCAGCTTACGCAACTCAGTAACCGAAAAACAAACAACCCAATCAAAAAGTGGCCAAGAGGCCTGAACAGACATTTCTCCAAAGAAGACATACAGATGGCTAATAAACACATGAAAAGATGCTCAACATCAATCGTTATTAGAGAAAGGCATATCAAAACTACAATGAAATATCTCCTCACACCAGTCAGAATGGCCATCATCAAAAAACCCCACAAACAATGAATGCTGGAGAGGGTGCGAAGAAATGGGAGCCCTCTCGCATTGTTGGTGGGAATGGAAAATAATACAGCCACTGTGGAGATTCCTCAAAAAACTGGGAGCAGAACCACCATAGGACCTAGCGACCCCACTACTTGGCATATACCCGGAGGAAAACGAAATTAAAGAACACACATGTGCCCCAGTGCTCATTGCAGCGCAACTTACAAACGCTCAGGCATGGAAGCAACCGAGACGTCCATCAAGGGATGAATGGGTAAAGAAACTGTGGGACGTATATACAATAGAGTATTAGCCATAAAAAGGAACATATTTGAGCCATTCTACTGAGGTGGATGATCCTAGGCTCTATTATACAGAGTGAAGTAAGAAAGAGAAAAACAAATATCATATATTAATGCATATATATGGAATCCAGAAACGTGGTACTGACCAACATATTTACAGGACAACAGCAGAGACACAGACACAGAGAAGAGACTGGTGCGCACAGTGGGGGCGGAAGGAGAGGCGGGGCGAATGGAGAGTCACGTGGAAGCACGCACAGCAGCACGTGTGGCGTAGACGCCAGCGGGCATCTGCTGTACGACTCAAACCCGGGCTCTGCAGCAACCCAGAGGGGTGGGATGGGGTGGGAGCTGGGAGGGAGGTCCCAGAGGGAGGGGACACACGGATACCTATGGCTGACTCATGTGGAAGCCGTAGGTATATTGTGAAGCAACTTTCCTTCAATTAGAAATAAATAAGTTTGGTGGAAAAAAAGAAACCTTTAATGATGGAGATGTATTTTGGCCGTCTGATTTTGTGGACAGTGTGCCATCTAGTGGTGGTTTTCTATAATGCAACTTACTGCTGCTGCTCAAAATGTCAGGACCCAGAGACATTTTTCCTGTGGTCGTTGTTTAAACCATCTGTCCAGGAAGATTCTAGGCAAAGTGTTATAAATATTGCTTTCATGCAGTTAAGCTATAAGATTTGATGTCTAGATCTGCTCCATTTCTATTCTATAAACAAGAGTCCTATCTGCTTGTTCTAGATACTGTTCCAATTATACAAAAAAGAAAGTATTTGTAGGTGCATTTAACACTAAAATAAACCTCCATAAATTTCATGTGAGACTCTGAAAACTTTTAGGTCCAAACCAGAGTCAAAGTTAAAAAAACAAAACAAAAACACTTCTGCAGCTTTAACTGCAGTAGCATAGCACTAGTTACAATAATCCTTTCTTCTCTTTGATCACATAGGGACATGTGATGAATCTTGGATATGTCTTCAGCTTACAATTCCTGTTCCATGTTTATTTACATGTTTCATGTAGGTAACCAGTTGGTAGTAATAAAGAAAAGAGGCATTTTAAGGAGGCAGGTTTGCAAACGTTTGTAATGTTTGCTTTAAAGACTCACTATACATCATCAAAATCTCAAGACAAGTTGCATTATGGAACAAGCATTGAATAAGCAAAGGGACATTTAGATGGTAAGGTAGATGCTTACTTGTTCTACCTGATAATATATCAATATCTCTTAAAATCAGATAAGTATGTGTGATAATAATATTGTTTACATATAAACAATATGTAGTTTATTTATATATTGTTTATGTAACAATATATAGTTATATAAATACAGTGATATCCTTTACCTATGAATTCCTTAAGGAGGAAACTCAGAAAGATCATCAAATTGTGAAAGGTTAGAAAGCTAATAAGTTATTAATACTACTGATTGTGAGCAAGCCAAACAATTTACAAAACTCTAGTACTTAATGTATGTAATGACTAAGCAAGGATGATATACCCCCAATACAAATATAAGCTCCTCAAGGCTGACCAGGACTGTAAAGGCAAGAAAACCCACAAACGCTGTGACTGTTAAAAGACCCACAGGACACAAATCACAGAAATATTGGGATGTATAAGGCATTATAACTTGCAAAACTGCTGGTTTTATTATTAAAGAATACTCTGTCTGTGGAACTGTCATGGTACAAACGCTCCAGTGGATATGTTTTATGAATCTGGAGTGGCAGTGTACATTTTTACTGAGGAATGTTGTTTTGCACTCGTTAGATATTTATAATTCATTTTAATAAAATAACTTCTTTGTTCAAGAGAGTTGAATTATTCATGATTTTGCTGAGCTCTTTCCTGTTGGGCCTTCTCACAAAGCAAGCCCTGACGTTTGACTTTCTAAATGGCCTCAGCGCTTCCAAGCTCTCTTTCGCAAAGAGAAACGGATGTTGGAACGGAGGTCAATAGAGAAACACTTGTTTTCTCCCACACGCTCTCACACTTCAAAAGAGGGGTCCAAACCGTGGCCCAAGAGGCTGAATCGTGTCTTTGAATGCTGGACTAGACGGCTGCCTTTTGTTCCTCAGTGGCTCTGCGTCTGCAAGGCCAGGCACACGCGTGTACAAGCACGCACACACACGCGTGCAGACGCAGCACCTAACGCAACGCTCTGCCGCCAGCTTTGAGCCTTTGCTGGCAGGAAAGATGAGGAATGCAAGCCACCGAGACTTTTCTTCCCCACAGGCTGCCCAGAACACCCCAACAGCCCCCAGTCGGATTCTTTCCCTCCTGTCTGAGACGCCTGATGCAGAAAAACAGAGAGTGATTCAAGACCGGGTTATCTCACTTCTGCTGTTGTATTCACTTCGGTATAGACTTCCTTATACCTCCAGATCTGATTTCTTCCTTTAGGAAATGAGGTGATTTGATAAAAAAATAAAAATGCCAGCGCACCTGTAGGTTTGCTGTTGTTCAGTCGCTCAGTCGTGTCCGACTCTTTGTGACCCCGTGGATTGTAACATGCCACACTTCCCTGTCCTTCACCATCTCCTGGACTTTACTAAAACTCGTGTCCACTGAGTTGGTGATGCCATCCAGCCATCTCATCCTCTGCCGTCCCCTCCTCCTCCTGCCCTCAGTCTTTTCCAGAATCAGGGTCTTTTCCAATGAGTCAGCTCTTCGATCATGTGGCCAAAGTATTGGGGTTCGAATCTCTGTTTTTAAAATTGCTTTTGCCTGGGCTATGATTCTTCAGTATCAGTGCTTTCTTTTTCTTCCGAATTTCTCTTGTTTGGGGGACAGTAAATCTCCAAACCACCTCTCACTTTGAACAACAATTTTGCTAAGGCCTTCTTCACTTTAAGTCTCTATCAACATGATAAACGGGATCTGTACTGTTGGCTGTAATAGTTTCAAGGAAACCGAGTGAGTTGTCATTAAATAATTAAATAATGTAATTAAATAATCATCTGAGGGGGCCTTCGAATAAGGCCAGTTCATTCCTCGCCCCTGGGCGCACGCCCCACCTCCTTCCCCTCTGCAGCCGTGGTGACCACAGACGTGGTCCTGTCCCCGCCTGGACAGGTCTGGGGGTTCAGCTCCATGGAGACCCCAGGGGGCTGGAAAAGGCCCCTCTCTCAGTGCCGGCACTGGGCCCCTCCACCCCCCTGTCCGCTCAGCGTGGCCTTCAGCTCTCAGACGTGACCGGTTCTCCGGCCACGCTCCACCCTGCCGTTCGTGTGAGCTTAGTCGCTCAGGCGTGTCTGCTTCTCTGCGACCCCAGGGACTGTAGCCCACCAGGCTCCTCTGTCCATGATTCTCCAGGCAAGAACATGGAGTGGGTTGCTATGCCCTCCTCCAGGGGATCTTCCCCACCCAGGGATCGAACCCACGTCTCTTGACTCTCCTGCGTTGGCAGGCGGGTTCTTGACCACCATCCCCACCTGGGAGGCCCTCCTCCTCCCCCTCATGCATCCTTTATTTTCTCTCACAAAAATTCTCATAAAATCACAAGTACATCATTCTTCTTAAATCCGGCAACAGCCAGTTGTCAGGGGTCAGCGAATGTTTGAAGTTAACGCACAGCTTTATCAGAGCGCGGCCCCTCCTCGCTGCTCGGCCAGGAATTCACCACTGGGTTTGGACATGCCCACCCGCCACCCTCTCCCCCCGGCTCCCCCACTCCTCGTCTGAGTGGGGTTCCCACTCCTTGCTGGCTCATTCTCATCCTCTCCAAGTGTGGACCCGTCCATGAAGGGAGACACACAGGGTCAGGTGGTTGGCAAAAACGCATACGTCGCCAAGTGACCCCTTGCACGGCCATCCTGTGACCAAGGCCCCCTCCTCTGCCTCCCCTGCAGAAAGTCAGTGCCCCCAGCCTGTGTGCATGGTTCATCTGAAGCCATTATGTAACCTCATCTGTTCCTAATGCACCATAATTGCTCAAATACCATGTCCCATTATTTCAAAAGACAACCCCAAATTAGGAATTCATAACTGTTACATCCAAAATATCCAAGGGAACACAAATGCTTAGAAATGTGCTAATCCATTATTCTGATCTGAAAACTAGAAAAATATAAGATAATACACACACAACAAACTTTACCTAAACACTCAATAAATGGTAATACACAGATAGTTCAAACCTAACAGTACATCCAATTATTCTCCTAAAAGAAGTCACCATTTCTTCTCTGAAAAATAAGAAGAAACTTTAAGACTGCTAAAACACAACCACAATTTGAGGGCAGAACTATCAAACTGAAAACACATAATCACTTACCGATGGGCATGTAAATTATTAAGGTGCAGTCCATACTTCTCTTCAGCAGATAATCCGTCCATCAGCAGGTAGAAGATGAGAAAATTGCTCTGGCCAGGGGGCTGTGAAACGAGTCTGGATTTCTCTAGCATATACGTGAAGATTCTGGCTGGTTAAAGAAAAGAAGAGGAATTCTGTTAAATGGCATTATTAGTTTCAGCTCCGTACATTTACACGTATTATCAGAAGAGAAAAGAATGCAGCTTCCTTTCAAACAGACTTTTAAAAAAACAAAATAATAGACTTTGTTTTCAGAGAAATTTTTTAAGTCCAGAAGAATTAAGCAGAAATTACTGAGAGTTCCAATATATCCCTTCTCCCTTCCCTAATAAGTCGTTTCGCTTGTTATTAATATCTTGCATTAGAGTGGTGCATTTGTTAAAATGAATGAACCAAGTCTGATACACTATTATTGACGAAAGTCTGTAATTTATGTTGGTATTCACTCTTTGTGTTATACGGTTCTATGGGTTTTGAGAAACGTATGCATCATGTGTATAGACTGGATGGCTGAATGGCATCACCGACTCAATGGACTCATGAGTCTGAGCGAGCTCCGGGAGACAGTGAAGGACAGGGAGGCCTGGCGTGCTGCAGTCCTTGGGGTGGCAAGGCGCTGGGCACGACTGAGCCACTGAACGACGGTATGTCATGCGTGCACCCTTCCGGCATCATACACAACAACTCCACGGCACGAAAAGTCACTGACACGCCTGCTCCTCCCTCTGCCCAGCTCCCGGCAACCAGCGACCTCTGCACTGGCACTGTAATTTCGCCTCTTCCTGAATGTTATATAATTGGACTCACACAGTAAGAACCCTTTTCAGACTGCCTTCTCTCACATAATGATACGAAAGAGTACTTTTTCGTTTTTTCAAGGCTTTATAGCTCATTTTTTATTAGTGAATACTAGTCCACTGAATGAATGTACTACAGTTTATCCATTCACCTATTAAAAGACGTCTATCTTGGTTGCTTCCAGTTCTTGGGATGATGAATGAAGCAGTTATAAACATTCGTGCCTACACCACGTGGAGATGTAGTTTTCAACTCAGTTGAGTCAGTGCCAAGGAACATGCTTCATGGATCGTATGTCTTTCATAGAATAGAAATTTTTAATTGTAATGAAGTCTGGCTTATCAATTATTTCTTTTATGGATTGTAGATGATGAAATTCCATTTAAAGTAGGTGGGAAATGATGAAAGTATGCAGCATGGAAATGACAACCCTGGCGCTGCTTCAAAGAGGGCTGGGAATTCAGACTCTGGTGTTGGTCAGACCTTTTGACATATATTTGACATGTTGGAAATTCTGCTGTTTCTGGAGTATGCTTTTCATTTGCATCTAGGTTTATTCTTATCCGTGTGAATGGCAGAAAATAGTCACACATTTCAATTTTAGCTGCAATTGTAAATAACTATAGTTTTCCACTTTGAACCAAAAATTTCTGATCAATAATTTTTTTGGATCCTAACAGCAGTTTTAGGAAGGCAAATAAATTCAATTTCCCTACATTTGAACTATAAACAACTCATGTAATGAGTTTGCAACTAATTATTCTAGAGTCCAGTCTCTAAAAGCAAAAATGTGAGGTCTCCAAGCTTGTTTTTATACAGTGAATCTCAGGGAACCAATGCAATCACTTCTTCAGTGCTTTATACCTGTAAATTTTGTGAGTGGTCAATTTAGTCTCAGAATGATGATCAGTGCTTTAAAAGTCTCAAAATTCATAAATTTTATTAAGAAAAGTTCTCTCACTGGACACCTTCTAGAAAGGTTGCCATGAGTGCATAAAGAAAGACTCTTTCAAAGTATCCCTTTAATTAGTGGTATTAAAGCCCCAAAGTGATAAAATTAGAAAGAGGTGGTATAATTTCTTTTCCATTTTTCCATAGGCATTGAATCAGTTGGTAAATTTCAAGTTGAGGTCTAAATTATTAAATTTTACTTTTCTTTCTTAAGCAAAATGCTGAAAACATGTTCCATTTGTTATTAATAGTATTGACCCTGAAGTAGCTAACTGCTAAAATCTGCACTCTTAGGAAATGAACTGTCAAGAGTTGTCCCTACTGTGGTTTTCTGTTCACTAACTAAAGACATCTCAGGTGGAAATGGAGGACCTTCATTCATCCTTCTGATCATCAAGCTTCTATCCTCAGAGGAAAGACTGACTTGATGCCCATTTGTTCAAGCCAACACACAAGCTTAATTTAAAGCAGCATTCCGAACTAATCAAATTCCACATCATAGAGCGACATCAGTACACTTCATCTTTCAAAAATGGAATAATTAGTAATCATCCTAGTTAGCTCATCTCCAGCAGTAAATAAAATTACTGTGCATTAGCAGAATTCTGATCAGTAGATTTTTAAAAAAATCCATCTTGAAGATGGACAAAACAACCAAAAATTCAAATTTTCATGAGACTCTACTATTCTTCCAAACAAGGGAAGTGCAGGACTTTCTGTTGTGCCTGAAATGACACTGGAAGGAAGAGGATAGGTTTTGGAGCCAGAAAGGTTTCTGACTCATTCATGCAAGTGACCATGAACAGAAAGTTCCCACTTATTTCTCGAGTTTTCAAGACGTGTATGTTTTAAAAAGTGTTTCATGTCAGAAACAGTCTTGACTGGAAATACGTCTGTGATCCTCCACATTTTCAGAACTCTATGTGAACATATCTCCCAGAAAGTTTCACAACTGAAAACATACATGTCAATATACACCTTGGCAGATTATATATAATATGCTGTGAAAGCGTCTTACAGATCTGGACGCATTTTTGATCAAGATGAAAGGAGATGGAGGTGAGAACACTCCCTCTCCTTCAAGAAGGAAGGAGCCCTTGGTGTTAAGGGAGCCACTGACTGAAGAAGGGTTTGGGCAACCTAGAAAGGTTATACTGTCAAATAAGTAATCAGAAGGGGAAGCCTGGGCTAAAAGCCAGGCTAGAATGTTATTTATTGATTAAAATTTCTTCAAATTAAGAAACAATCCTTACTTCACTGTAGCAGATGGTTCATAAAACTGATACTTGTATTTTTTATGTTACAATTTGTGTTTGAATGCCTGATCAAGGAGTTGGCATTATATCAAAGTATCAGCAATAGTATCAATAAAGGAAACATACAGCATCTGTCACCCTTAAATGAGTAAGATAGCATTCCCAGTATAATAAAATCACAAAGGGATGTGAGAGCTGGACCATAAAGAAGGCTGAGCGTCAAAAAACTGATGCTTTCGAATTATGTGCTGGAGACAAGTCTTGAGAGTCCCTTGGACTGCAAGGAGAACCAACCAGTCACTCCTAAAGGAAATCAACCCTGAATATGCACTGGACATACTGAAGCTGAAACTCCAGTAGTTTGGCCACCTGATGTGAAGAGCTGACCCACTGGAAAAGACCCTGATGCTGGGAAAGATGGAGGGCAAGAGGAGAAGGTACGACAGAGGATGGGGATGGCATCACCGACTCAATGGACATGAGTTTGAGCAAACTCAAGGAGACGGTGAAGGACAGGGGAGCCTGGTGTGCTGCAGCCCATGGGGTTGCAAAGAGTCGGACACAACTTAACAACTAAAGAACAACAACCACAATAAAAGCATTACAACTATTATATGTGTTCATAATTTAAGGACATTGCTGTTCAGTTGCTGAGCTGTGTTTGACTCTATAAAGCACAAAATGAACCTGTAACCTACATATATTTTACCTAATTTGAGGTGTAAAAACCTTACTCCGGTTTGATTAACTATTTTCGCAAATGCTTAAAATTCAGAAGGCTTTTACCTGGGACTAATTTGATAACTCAGCTCGCTTTAAAAACTATGTAAAGTGAGTTAAATTAATACCTTTTATATTTTTCATTCAGAAAAAGGGCTCTTGGTGATGAAGTTATTCAAAACTCAGAAGTCAGATCTTACAGCTCCTTGAAGCGTTCAGAGAGTGCCTGTTTTTGAGGTGATGATGATACTTTTTCTTAGACTGAAAATAATTTTGAAAAGTAAAGACGAACACAATAGATCTGCCCTTAGTCTCTGTTGTGGGTGAATCATGTCTCACACACAAAAGAAAACACTTAAGCACTGGGCCCTGTGACCGGTGACCCCTGGGCATGAGGTTCCATCTGAAAGCGGGTGCTGGCAGGTGCTCTCACGCCGAGACAAGGCCACACTGAGCAGGATGGGGTTTCCAGATCAGAGCAGCCTCTCCGGGCCTGGCATCTCACACTCACTCCACTCCATTCTCGTCCAAGCTCTGCCTGGTCTCAGCTCTAACTTCTCCATCCTACGAATAAGCCTAGAGCCTCTATGGGGTTTGATCCAGGTCACAGAAATAGGGACAGAGGGAGAACTGAGCCTGGGCCCAGGACTTGCGGAATCTGAGCTCAGAGTGAGACCATCAGCTTCAGCCCCTCTTTGGAATCCAACAAAGACTTGTAAACACTCAGAGCTGCCAATCCTGGGCTCACATTCCTTTGTGTGCATGCTCAGTTGTGAAGTGTCTGACTCTGTGCAACCCCATGGACTGCAGCCCGCAGAGGCTCCTCTGTCCGTAGGATTCTCCAGGCAAGAATACTGGAGGGGGTTGCCCTTTCCTACTCCTGGGGATCTTCCTGACCCAGGGATCAAACCTGTGTCTCCTGCATCGGCAGGTGGATTCCTTATCACTGCACCAGCTGGGAAGCCTGGGTTCCTCAAGAGCTTTTCTAGTCCTTGTCCTCTGTTAGAGTTTCTTCTGTAGCCTCCTTCCGCCCTTGATTCATCTGCTCACCATGTATCTACTGTCCACTGACTCTGCCAGATGCAGTGCCAGACCCTGCAGATGCGGTACACAGCGGTACATGGGGGGACAGCAGGTCAGAAAGACACGTCTTAGCCCCTGGATGACCCTGCAGGCAGGACGCACTCCAACTGACTTCAAAGTGAACACCCAACACAACAGTATAAACAGAATTATCTAGTAAAATGTAGAATAACTGTTTTTTAAAACGATAAAATGGACAGAGTGGAATGGGTCCTAACCCAACATGACTGGTGTCTCGGTAAGAAGAAAAGAGATGCAGGAAGAACCCCCGTGACAAAGCAGAGCAGGGCAATGTCTCTACAAGTCAAGTGTCAGCCAGAAGAACGAGGACAGACTCTCCCCCGGGAACCCGAGGAACCCTCAGTCCTGCTGCACCTGGATGCTGGGCTTGCAGCCTCCAGAACTGTGCAGGATAGCTCTCCACCAGGGCATGGTGCTCCGTTACAGCAGCTGCCGGTCACTGATGCCCTCATCTCCTCCTGTCGACCCTGTGTACCCTGTGCTGCCAGCACCGGGAGGCCACAGTGCTAACGAGCCACCCTTCTCGGCATCGGAAGATCTCATCAGTGTTAACACAGGGCACATATTTGGACCCAGAGAACACGGACGAGGGGGAAGGTCTGTAGCACCCTCTGGTCCAAGCTCCGCATCGCAGGTTGGACCGTCTTTAGCATGCTAGCACCTGCTCTGCATCCTGCCTGAACTTTTGCCTGGGGTGGGAGAAAGCACAGTGTAGTCACGAGCAGGCTCCTTCTCTGGAACCTCGGCCAACTCTCTGCTGCACAAAGAATCTGCCTTTGTATTCAAGATGCTTTCCCCGTGGGGGGTGAATATTTGATGACACTCGTCACATCTCGCTCAAGTCTTCAGCTTTGCAGTGTACACTTTGAAGTTTCTTCAAAGTTCACTCCAAAGAAAGTGCCCTTGAACTCTCACTCTCCTAATAAGCATCCTCTGAACATTCCTCGTCTTCCTCTTAAACAGAGTAAAACTAAGATCTGAGCCCACAGACTGCTCCCGTTAGCCTCCCCCCACCTCTCATGTCCTAGGCATTACACGTCAATTAGTGTAGCCTCAACGAGCACCAACGTTATATGCTTCTTTATTTATTAGCAGTTGTACTATTCTTCAAATCAAAAAATACATATATGTATATATCTATAAAACCACTTCAAAATCAATTTGCCACATTTTTAAAAGAGCACAGCAGGAGGCTGCCCAGCAAACATAGGCGACGGGACCTGAATGAAGGGTGATCCTCAGGAGAAGGGGATGGGGGGAGAACCACAGGGCAAGTGGAGCGTGCGGGGCGCCCTGCCCCGTGGGAGCCTGGACCAGCACATTCCTAAGAGGATGTGCTCAGCTGCAGGCCAGGCTGAGACTACACTGATGCCCTCAGCTCAGCACCTACGCCGGGCGCATCCCAGCATCTGGGAGTGCCTCCGGTTCGCCCGCAGGAGTACTTATCATCCTCGAGTTACAGCCTGCAGCCCGGAAGGCGGTCTGACTGTGCGGCGGCTCTGCGGGGCTGCCGGCTCAGTAACACAAGGCTCCCCTCGAAAGCCTGCTTCTGTATGCTTTCTGTATGGCATACGCTAATTTTCTAAACTAACATGCCTGAAGAGGACATTTTAAACTCTATCCATAAAAAAAGTAAATGAAGTGAGGAATGGATAAGACTGTCAGAAGGACTTCCCGGGTGGCTCAGATGGTAAAGAGTCTGCCTGCAACTCGGCAGACCCAAGTTTCCCTGGGTCGGGAAGATCCCCTGGAGAAGGAAATGGCAACCCACTCCAGTATTCTTGCCTGGAGAATCCCATGGACAGAGGAGCCTGGTGGGCTACAGTCCGTGGGGTCGCAAAGAGTCGGACTCAACTGAGCAACTAAACAATGAGTCCGTCAGAAGCCACTTAGTGCGTCTCTATCTTGGCCATGGGAATACTGACTCAAGAACAAGCTTCATCTCCTCCAAGGGAATCCTGTAGAAACCCTAGCGTCCAGCTGTAGTCGGGTTGGGTTAGAACCACTGCTTCCAGATGTCAGGGTCTGTCGGAACTGCCGGGGAATCCTGTTGAAGATTCCCAGTCCTGAGGTTCAGGGTGGATTATGAGACTGCAGTTCTAACAAGCTCCCTGATTACACTGGGTACTTATCTTTGGGTCCCCTGGAGTGACAAGGGGCTGGAACATGGGGCTTCTGGAACCCCCCGAGCTCCCAGCTTCTGTGGCTCCAACCCCTGATGCCTGAAAAGGTCAGGAGGAATTAATGCTCCTAAATGAAGTGATCCCTTCACTTGGAGGGATGTTCTGACTGGGTTGTCACAAGCAAAGCTGTGAAAACAAGAGTCTGATGCTTAAGACATTTGTCCTCTGAGGTTTTCCTAAATTGTAGACCTTCAAGTAGAGCTCTTAGCCATGGGTTAAAAAATCAAAAACAAAACAAAACAATTTTCCTATTGCAAAATTTAAACTTCTAACTTTAACAGCTAAAATTATCTTTTCCTACTCCTTTTATGCATTTTTTAACCAAATTTCATTTAGCCATAATGGGATTTAGACATACGCTAACTGCAAAATACAGGCTTGTTGTTCTTTAGTCGCTAAGGTGTGTCCAACTAGGTGTGACCCATGGACGGTAGCCCGCTGGGCTCCTCTGTCTGTGGGATTTCCCAGGTAAGAATACTGGGAAGGGAGTGGGTTGCCATTCCCTTCTCCTTCTCCAGGGGATCCCGACCCAGGTATGGAAGCAGCATCTCCGCTACTGGCAGGCAGATTCTTTATCATCGAGACACCTGGGAAGCAGAGAATACAGGTTATTTGTTTCTAAACTTTGGTCAGAAGTGACCATCGTTTCCTGAAAGGAAGATAGGGTAATTCAAAATGCCAAATAAAATCGGTCTACTTAAAAGGTCATTACAATTAGCAATTGTTTTCATGCCGACCGCTGTTACAAAATTTTGAAAATTAATATTTCTTCCAAGTAGATTCAGGCACTCTATATACAGTTGTATTTATGTTACTAATTTGCATATATACTCTTTTGATTTGAAAGATATAAAATCATGTTTATTTTAAATTAGTTGGGTTTTAAACAGGAACCCCTAGTTTAAAATATACATTAAATATATAAATAAAATTCAAAACAGTTCAGTTTGGTTTAGTGGAGTGATTATTTTGATTTTTTGACTTGTTTTAATCCAGTCATTTTAAAATACAGATTCACTGTTCTTAAAAAGATTTCAATGTATGTTGCATGAAGGAATTATATACTCAAGTTATATTTTATTTTGATTATTTTAGTTTGTTTCTCTGTTTGGCAAGTGTGATTCATTTCAACTGGTTTTGGTTTGGTTTCATATCATACAGTTTGTACAAACACTGCTGTAAAAGGTTCACCTTACATTTCAGAAGAGTTTTCAATTTGCAATCATTTCAGAACTCATGACTCGACACCCTCGATGTGCACGCTGAGACACTACACACACACAAGTGCATGCGCACCATACACACACTGTATACAGACAGTACACACACACGCACGCATGCACACACGTGTGCACACACACGCACACACATGTACACACACATGTGCACACATGTACGCATGCACACACATGTGCACACACGCACACACGCACGCGAACACATGCACACACACGTACGCATGCACACACACGTGTGCACACATGCGTGCACACACGCACGCGCACACACGCACCTGTCACTGTTGCTGCCATGCTCAGTGTGTCTCTGGCCCCTTCCTGTAGCTCCTGAGGCCTCCTTGTTAATTGTACACTTACCTCCAGTTAAGTGCTTTTTCCTCTCACAGAACTGTAGCTCAAAATACTTTATGAAGCAGCTGGACAGGTCATTAAGAGTGGTCCTGGCATGTCCAAATGCTTCTAAGATGCTCATGACCTGTAGAAAAAGGGAAACAGTTACTGTGCTAATAATGTGCTTAAATAAAATGGGATGATTATAGCAAAGAGACAGGAACACTCCATCAGCTAAGAGGTCATCGACTGCCCATACGACACAATATTGCATTTTTAAGGTCACTCTTCCCTCAAGTGCAAACTGTTAATGTCCTTCGTCCCTACGGGTAACTAGTGGTAACAAGATAGTGATGCACAGAGCACACGACTGCCTTCCTCACACTACCCTCTCAGGGTAAGTGGAGGATGGCATTCTCTTCACACACACACATACATGCACACACAAACACCTGCACACACACACACAACTCAGCACGTACTGTTGGTTTTTTCCAACTTAAGAGTAAAAGTGCTTCAGTAGCTTTGGAAGGAGGAATTAAGAGTTAATATATGCAATGATCAGAATTTCTTTTAAACATAACATGTTCACTTACACATCTGTTTACAACCCGCTTTTTGACTGGCGAATAGGTACCATTCTGCACCTACCCCCCGGGTCACCCTCCCACACCCTGGTTTCACTCCACGCCAACCATTCTCCCCGTAGGAGCAGGAATTAGAATTCTAGATGAAGCCTTGGACCCAGTGTATCTCATCGCAAGGTGCTACTACAGAGACAGCTGTTTGCAGCTTTAAAGTGTTGTTACCACAGACCCTCAGAAAACTCTGGCCTCTGAAATTCTCTCTTGACGTATACCCTTAAAAATTGACTATAGAACTAATGCTATTCTTTTCTCACAATTAATTGTACCTGGGATCATTAAAATGCTCAATATTCTCCAAGCCAGGCTTCAGCAATATGTGAACTGTGAACTTCCAGATGTTCAAGCTCGTTTTAGAAAAGGCAGAGGAATCAGAGATCAAATTGCCAACATCTGCTGGATCATCGAAAAAGCAAGAGAGTTCCAGAAAAACATCTATTTCTGCTTTATTGACAATGCCAAAGCCCTTGACTATGTGGATCACAATAAACTGTGGAAAATTCTGAAAGAGCTAGGAATACCAGACCACATGACCTGCCTCTTGAGAAATCTGTATGCAGGTCAGGAAGCAACAGTTCGAATTGGACATGGAACAACAGACTGGTTCCAAATAGGAAAAGGAGAATGTCAAGGCTGTATATTTTCACCCTGCTTATTTAACTTATACGCAGAGTACATCATGAGAAATGCTGGGCTGGAAGAAGCACGAGCTGGTATCAAGATTGCCAGGAGAAATATCAATATCCTCAGATATGCAGATGACGCCACCCTTATGGCAGAAAGTGAAGAACTAAAGAGCCTCTTGATGAAAGTGAAAGAGGAAAGTGAAAAGGTTGGCTTAAAACTCAACATTGAGAAAACTAGGATCATGGCATCTGGTTCCATCACTTCATGGCAAATAGATGGGGAAACAGTGGAAACAGTGTCAGACTTAATTTTTTCTGGGCTCCAAAATCACTGCAGATGGTGACTGCAGCCGTGAAATTAAAAGATGCTTACTCCTTAAGGAAAGTTATGACCAACCTAGCTGCTAAGTCACTTCAGTCATGTCCGACTCTGTGCGACCCCATAGAGGGCAGCCCACCAGGCCTCCCCCGTCCCTGGGATTCTCCAGGCAAGAACACTGGAGTGGGTTGCCATTTCCTTCTCCAATGCATGAAAGTGAAAAGTGAAAGTGAAGTCCCTCAGTCATGTCTGACCCTCAGAGACCCCATGGACTGTGCCTTCCAGGCTTCTCCATCCATGGGATTTCCCAGGCAAGAGCACTGGAGTGAGGTGCCATCGCCTTCTCTGATGACCAACCTAGACAGCATATTAAAAAGCAGAGACATTACTTTGCCAACAAAGGTCCATCTAGTCAAGGCTATGGTTTTTCCAGTGGTCATGTATGGATGTGAGAGTTGGACTGTGAAGAAAGCTGAGAGCTGAAGAATTGATGCTTTTGGACTGTGGTGTTGGAGAAGACTCTTGAGAGTCCCTTGGACTGCAAGGAGGTCCAACCAGTCCATCCTAAAGGAGGTGTTCATTGGAAGGACTGATGTGGAAGCTGAAACTGCAATACTTTGGCCACCTGATGCTAAGAACTGACTCATTGGAAAAGGCCCTGATGCTGGGAGGGATTGGGGGCAGGAGGAGAAGGGGAGGACAGAGGATGAGATGGTTGGATGGCATCACTGACTCAATGGACATGGGTTTGAGTAAACTCCGCAAGTTGGTGATGGACAGGGAGGCCTGGCGTGCTGCAGTCCATGGGGTCGCAAAGAGTCAGACACAACTGAGTGACTGAACTGAACTGCAATAAAGAAGATGACCAAGCAATGCTCTCGAAAGAATGAAAAGCTGGAAGGTTCAAAAGTATTTTTCTGGATCTTTCAAGATGTGCATGCCTGCTCAGTTGTATCCAACTCTTTGTGACCCCATGGTCTGTAACCCACCAGGGTTCTCTCTGTCCATGGGATTCTCCAAGCAAGAATACTGAGTAGGTTGCCATACCCTCCTGCATGGGATCTTCCCGACTCAGGTATCGAACCCGCGTCTCTTGTGTCTCCTGCATCGGCAGGTGGATTGTTTCCCACCGCACCCACCAGGGAAGCCATCTTTCAAGGTACTGACAAGCTACATGCAGTTCCTCCATCAGCCACAAGAGGGCCACAATAACACCTTATTGATACACCGAGTGGTGGTTACAATTTCTGATGACAGTATAAGAATTTTATTCTAAATTTTAAAATTTTGCAGCTCCTCTTTAACTTTCTGGATACTGCTCTACTAAGGCATTCAATTCACCTGGAAGTATTTTATATTGTGAAAGATTACAAAACAACATTAATTCTAATCACAGGTCTAAGTACTAAATAAATGTTGGGCAAACAGTGAAATATATGAAAGTGTCTGTTTTTGAAGTTTGAACTTTTGGAGAGAAACAATGAATCCTTACACAAACTCTGTGATTTAGGTCTCTTTGCTGCTGCTAAGTCGCGTCAGTCGTATCCGACTCTCTGCGACCCCATAGACAGCAGCCCACCAGGCTCTCCGTCCCTGGGATTCTCCAGGCAAGAACACTGGAGTGGGTTGCCATTTCCTTCTCCAATGCATGAAAGTGAAAAGTGAAAGTGAAGTCGCTCAGTCGTGTCCAACTCCTAGCGACCCCATGGACTGCAGCCTACCAGGCCCCTCTGTCCATGGGATTTTCCAGGCAAGAGTACTTTATAATAACCTAAATTTAAAGATCACAACAGTGCGTTGTTAGCAGTAATAGCAGAAATATTTCTGAAAAATAATTTGAAAGAATACTTATGATGGTCCTATATTTTCCCTTTTCCCCAACAACTTAATATGAAATAAATATATAGCAAGATTATACTGTAATTATATCACATTTAAACCTTTATAGTAGTTCCTTCAAATAATCGTTTTAAAACTCATAAAAAAGAATCTAATAAAAATTTTAAAGTGTTTTTTGGCTTCTAGTTACATTGGCATCGGAGAAGGCAATGGCACCCCACTCCAGTACTCTTGCCTGGAAAATCCCATGGACAGAGGAGCCTGGTAGGCTGCAGTCCATGGGGTCGCTGAGCAACTGAGCGACTTCACTTTCACTTTTCACTTTCATGCATTGGAGAAGGAAATGGCAACCCACTCCAGTGTTCTTGCCTGGAGAATCCCAGGGACGGGGGAGCCTGGTGGGCTGCCTCTATGGGGTCACACAGAGTCGGACACGACTGAAGTGACTTAGCATAGCATAGCATAGCATAGCATACATTGGCATTGTATCTGCTAATACACTAATTTTTATTATAATAGAAAATGAATATAAAAGGTAATTAATGACATGCACCTAGAAAGGAAGTATGCTGCTGCTAAGTCGCTTCAGTCGTGTCTGACTCTGTGCGACCCCATAGATGGCAGCCCACCAGGCTCCCCCCTCCCTGGGATTCTCCAGGCAAGAACACTGGAGTGGGTTGCCATTTCCTTATAGGGTAAATAATTCAGTGCATGTGCCTTGGAATAAGAGACACCTGCCCTCAGACTCCAACTCTGATAATGACAAATGCTATAAACTTGAGCAAGTTTTGTAAATTTCCAAACCTCATTTCTTTTATTCTAAATAGAACAACTCAGTGATGATCAGAGTCCAGTGTACGAAGTGTTCAGCCTGGTGCCTGTAACATGGTAATTATTCAACAAACAGCAGAATTTATTTTTGCTTTTGTTAATAATAGTAGAGAACAATTATATTGCACATTATATTGTACTGACTATGTGCCAGGAACCATATATATATATACACACACACACACAATTATATATACACATACATGAATGTACATTTATATGTATATCTGTAAATGTATGTCATTATATGTAAAATTATATATAACTGTAAATACATACATACATACATATGTATGACTGTATATGCATGTATGTGTTTATTACATTTTTTAATCCTCACAACTAGAGTCTCCATTTTATAGAAAAGGAAACTGACAAATCTAGAAAATTTCCCAAGATTGAAAACTTATAAATAGCGGAGCTGGGATTAAAACCTGAGTGATGTCTTGGGTCGGTGTGTTTAGTCACTGTAACAGAATAACAGTAAAGATATACAAGTGATGAGAGCCGCTGAGCAAAATATAAACATATGCATGTCTTCACTGTGCACGGCTGACCCGTGATTCTAGAGTGAACTGAAGCAATGAGTGGTATTGTTTCATCTTTTATCATCCTCCTGGCCAATAGGTGGCACCAAACAAATGTGTTAAGAGAAACACTGCAAAAAAAAAAAAAGCAAATTGATACTGCTACTGCTACTGCTGCTAGGTCTCTTCAGTCGTGTCCGACTCTGTGCGACCCCATAGACGGCAGCCCACCAGGCTCCACCGTCCCCCGGATTCTTCAGGCAAGAACACTGGAGTGGGCTGCCATTTCCTTCTCCAATGCATGAAAGTGAAAAGTGAAAGTGAAGTCGCTCAGTCATGTCCGACTCTTTGCGACCCCATGGACTGCAGCCCACCAGGCTCCTCCGTCCATGGGATGTTCTGCTACTCAACTTTAAAACAAAATAATGAGAAGACTGTGTCATAATAAAACTTTAAATAAAAATACAGGCAAAGGGAAATACGTATTTCCTCAGCATTCACTGATTCACATTTTATTGGCATGATTTGTTCCTATTTATATTGAATTTTTTTCTATAACATGTTTGTAGTTCTGCTATTAAAAGCTGTGCCATATATTACGGTAGTAGGTAACCAATTGGCCTTTCTAAAAGTAAAGACTTGTACCCTCCTCAATAAAAGATAATGGCTTAATCAGGGCGACCCCATCACTCTGCTCTGTGCAAAGAGTTGCTCAATAAATGTTGATTTAAGGAACTTAAATGGGATTGAATGTCTCAAAGTTGAAACTCATTTGGACCAGAATTAGTGAAGAAAAGTCCCAGGCAATGGTGTTTTTTCCCAAAACATGAATTTCATGTGCCAATAAACCTACCGGCGTGGAAAGTCCCTGTTTCCACAGCTTGAAGTTCAAATACAGGGACTAGAAACAACTGCTGTTCTAGCTGATCTCAGCGGTTTTGAAGTCGCTAAGGGAAACACAAGCCATGTCTATAGCGACAGGACTCAAAGCCACACTACTTTTCCCAGGTTGGCCCAAAATGTCAGATTACTTTGAGCTGTGCTGTAGAATTATGCATGTGCCTAGTGTACAGATCAAGCGTAATAAATGGCTGTGAGTTAACATCGTGAAGGAACACATATGATACCACAGATACACTGCAGAGGGATTTATAGTATGTTTTTTGTAAAGTGAAAAACTGAGAAGAGCTTCTCCTTATAATCTGATCAACATGCTAACAGAACTTGCTAGAACAGTGTGAAGACAAGAGAATCAGACTACTTCAGGGGTCTTCTTGAATACACTGAATTTTACTATGTGAAATTGGACCCCTCTCTGAGCTGCCAACAGGCTCTCAATCAGCTTTCAGTGATTCCCTACAAAAGATGCTTATCTGGTCAATCCCCACAGATATATCCTATGTACACCCCAAACTGTCTCTTTATCAGTAAAAGTAATCAACTCTAATTATATTACATATTTTCAGCTCAACTGTTCTGAGTGAATACAAAAGAGAATGTCCACAGTATATTAAAATACACACAAGAAAACAAAGCTCAACCTCAACAGTGTTCATTTGCACAGAGCCTCCATCTTTTTTCCTTTATTTTCACAAATTTTGACCAACTTATGGTTAAAGTGAAGTCAAAGTCACTCAGTCATGTCCGACTCTTTGTGACTCCACGGACTTTAGCCCACCAGGCTCCTCTGTGGGATTCTCCAGGCAAGAATACTTTCCCTTCTCCAGGGGACCTTCCCGACCCAGGGGTGGAACCTAGGTCTCCTGCATTGCAGGCTGATTCTTTACCATCTGAGCCACCAGGGAAGTCCTATGGTTCAACTTAAAGCCTATGAAGATGTCTCCCCTTCTATTTGCAGTCAGGTTTTTCCGATCCCATCATAGTCTCTAACTGAAACCAGTGACTTACATGCTTAAATTTGGAATCGAATATAGGCCTGCTGGAGCCAGACCTGCAGGTGAGGTGTCTCATTATCTGCTTGCTGGCTTCAGACTTTCCAGATCCTCTTTCTCCACTAAAATAAGACAGAAAAAATATACGTTTACTGTTTTGGCAAATATAGTAAAAAAGGAACCAGACAGTAATTCTCAGACGCAAAGAAGGTAAGCTAACTTTCAACGAGAACATGCCATCGTCTGACTTTCCCACTTGGTTCACTCATTAGTGAAAATGCAGAAAGCTGCGCGGTAGGGAAGACAATCTAGGGAAGCTACACATCAGCACAAACACCAGTCTTGAAAGAAGAAAGAAAACGCCTCAACCGAGCATCACCAGATCCCTGCGGTCCCTGATTTGCTCTTCATTTCTTGACCCTTGAATGAAAAAAATGGTTTTTTTTTCTGAGTAACGAGTTGATACATGGCATCATTAGCCTTTAAAGATGTCCCAAAGGAATACTAGTTCTGTGGAAAATAAACAAATCTTACTATTGATAGAAGAACAATCCCATGAGCAAGGGCATGTAGAAACAAGCAATTTCTTCACTGATGGAACATGCTTGGCACTGGGAGCTCTATAATTGGCAGGTTCCCAAAAGATGTCATTGGCTCTTCAGAGCTTCACTAAGAACCACAATTTTTGACAAGAATTAAGTGCATTAGTGAGAGTTTAGTTACGGCCGTGGATTTTTGACAGTCATTTTAGGCTGGGGGTACCTCCGAGAGCCCCCCGAGGTGAGCCGCAGGGGATGAGCATGGTTGTGAGTGTGGGCAGGGGGCACTCAGGCTCCGGAGCGAGACTGCTGGACTCACATCCCAGGGAGACCCCACACTAGGGAGCTAACCCTTCTAACACTCAGCCCTTGACACATAAAATGACAGCAATAACACTGGTCATAGTAACACGCATCCTACAACATCACTAAAGCGATGGACAAGATAACACGTGGACGGTACCTAGGGGAGGGCCTGACACCAGCAACTCTCAAAAATATTGGTTGTTATCACTGTCAACACAACTACACACTCCTTGCCATCTCCCTTTTTTTTTTTTAAGTTTCCCTTTTTGCCTAAGCAAGACCAGGACCAGGAAACCCAATAGATAAAGCAGATAAAAGCAGCATTTCTTGGCTCAAGAATGCCAGGGTCCCCTAACTCCCACTTGGGGGACCCTTCAGAGCAGGTATAAAACCACCACTCAAAGCTATTTTGAAACCACATGACCAACGTCTGCCACACGCCGGTCTGACCGTCCATGGGACTCTGATGGGGTTAATAATATAAAAGTATATACAGAAGTGCTTATTTACAGATTTAATGTTACTTGGGTTCTTTCCAGGGTTCCCTCTTCACTCTTTGATCTCGCTCTGACTCAGGCTGTGCAAAGCTTTATTTACATGTTCAGTCTTCAACTGATGCTATTGAGGATAACTATGCAAAGACAGGGGTATTCATGGATGTCTCCCTCTCAAGGAGGTGTAGCCTGATATACAACATAATTCTCAACTGTGCTTTGATACCTAAATATTTATTTAATTCTCTATCAGTACACACTCACATTTCACCCTTACTTCTTACGATACACTTTTTTTTTTCGCTCCAATGTAAATGACCCTCCTGAGCATCTTGACATTTAGGAGCTAACACTGCCATTGCATTCCAATAAAAATGACTTTGGATGTATAATTCTGGTGACATGAGCCAAGGTAAATGCCTAGAAGCAGCTGGGAAATTTCACCTCTGCAAGCTGCTGCATGGTGTCTCGCTCAGCACCACATTTTGGAGAAAGGTGGAATACTAGTCCCGGGCGCCCTTCTTTCCCTGTGTTTTCTAAGGTTTGAAAGCAAGGCGCTCTGGTTCTAAGACATAAATCTTCAAAATGAACTGAGCTTCAGGTTAAGTTTGTTGAAATATTCCAGCCACACCCGGGGCCGTTTGTAATAACAAAGATGTTTCTCCTCTGTAGCGAGTCAAGTGTACCCCCTGCAAAGACTTACAGGGACACAAACCGATGAGGAAGTCAATAAACATAAAGCAGAAGAAATGTGGACAGGTTTACCGCCAAGCTCCCGGGGCACAGCCGAGCCTGGGGCTGGGGCGGGTGAAGGGCTCACCTGAGGACGAAACACTGAGGTCTCCGCTCCTGGAAAAGCTGGTGGAAGGCTCTCTCCGCACAGCAGAAAATGTGAGGCGGCAGGGAGGGGTTGGGTTGCCCAGTGCTGCTCAGGTACAGCTCAGAGACCTGGAGAACAGGGCCGGCACCTCTGTCAAAAGGATTCAGGGTCCTTTGCCCCACGAAGACACTGATACATTTCCAATACACAAAAGCACATAAATCTCTAATCTTGAGTCTCACTTGTAAACACAAACCATTTGTGCAATGATGCCCTCCTCAGCACATTTTAAGCATCTCTAATGGTGATTCCGTCTGGTCAAAGCTATGGTTTTTCCAGTGGTCGTGTATGGATGTGAGAGTTGGACTATAAAGAAAGCTAAGCACCGAAGGATTGATGCTTTTGAACTGTGGTGTTGGAGAAGACTCTTGAGAGTCCCTTAGACTGCAAAGGGATCCAACCAGTCCATCTTAAAGGAGATCAGTCCTGGTTGTTCTTTGGAAGGACTGATGTTGAAGCTGAAACTCCAATATTTTGGCCACCTGATGTGACAAACTGAATCATTGGAAAAGATCTTGATGCTGGAATGATTGAAGGCAGGAGGAGAAGGGGACGACAGAGGATGAGATGGTTGGATGGCATCACCGACTTGATGGACATGAGTTTGAGTAGGCTCCAGGAGTTGGTGATGGACAGGGAGGCCTGGCATGCTGCTGTCCATGGGGTCGCAAAGAGTTGGACACGACTGAACGACTTTCACTCAATCACTTGATCCCATACAGATCAGTACAGAGTGTTGTGGAGTTCCCTCTTCCACATGGTGGGTCTTTATTGCTTCGGGCATCTATTTTATACACAGCAGTATGCCTATGTCCTTCTCTCCTTCCTCCCAAAGCTTCTCCTCCTCCTCACCCCCCTTCTCCTTCATCTTCACCTATAACCCCCAAAATAATACAGGTAATTCCTTTTGCTCTAGTCAACCCTACTTCCATACATCTGCAGACAGCCCAGGGGTGGGACTGGGGTTGGGCTGGGTGGGATGAGGAGAGTGGGCATGTTTCAGGGCAGCTTTAAAGCAGCAGTGGAACTGACTTTTGCTAAGAAGAGAGGAGGGTCGGGCGGTGAGGGACCCTGTTTTACCCAAAAGTATTTCTGTGCTAATTCTTGGTTGATTCGTTGGGAGTTCAGAGACAGGAATGTCTCTCTCCCTCTCTCTTTCCCTCCCTGCCTCCACCCCACCTCCAGCATCTAAAGGGCATCCTTGCTTCAAGAACACAGGCTTCCTCCTTTCATCTCCTGCTCCCCCACCAAGGATTCTGCTTCACACTGGAGGCAGCCTGTGGTTGCACAAGAAAAAGAGTTCCCACGACGGCATTTTGATCCCAAAACACTTGGCAAAAATCATACTGTGCTTTCAGTTGCCTGGAATACTTTTTCAAAAGCAGCTTCTCTTTTAATTTTGACTCTCATGATTAAAGCTGGAAAGGCTCGGAAAATGTGTAAAGGCAGCACCGTCCTGTCTGATCCAATTGCCTAAACATCACAGGGCTCTTCTGAAAGTGTTCAGAGAAGAATTCTAAACCAACCGACCTTGAACTAGTCAAAAATGCATGGGAACACAGAGTTAATACAATATTTGATTTTAGAAGTCTGTCTAGGGACCACAGTCATAAGAACCACACATGACAACTGCAAGGGACTCTTTTGATAAAATAACATTCCTTTTCAATATTTTCTCAAAAGAAAATAAAGTCACTATTATGTAACCACTCAGGGCAGAATTTTCTGAGAAGCTTGATTTTACTTCCAGTTTTGCTTTTTCTTCTTAATCATTTGACACAATAGGTATGTCTAGAAAGTGGTTACTCTACATCATTAAAGGACATTTAAAATTTTATACTCACCATGGTGGAATAAATTGGAATCTCTTTGAATGGATTAACCAGCAGGAGAATGTCCCCAATAAAAGTCTATTAAATTGAAAGGATAGAAATTGTTATTGGACCATATAAATAGCACTTTTAAAGTTAAATATTGTATAATTTTTAAATCACTGAGAAAACTATAGAGAATAAATAAAAATTACACTTTAACATTTTGTGAATTGTTTTAAAAGTTTGTAAATAAAAAGTCAAATTCACCTAAAATTAAACCAATAAGCTTGTCCCACTGAACACACAAGTGAAATGACTATCTTAAGTAATTAATTGAACACATGGATGAAATTTTGAAATAAGTAATTACCAAGTGGAATAATTAACTCGCATTGAACACTATTACCAAGAACTGCACAATGTATGTTCATTTAAATTGAACACCAGCCAGTTCCAGTACGTTTAAAGGGTTTGAGTCACATAAAGTGCATTCTCTGATCACGGATTATGATGCAAATTAACCATGGATAGCTAGAAAATCACCAAATGTGTGGTGATTATACATTTGCAAATAACCTATGAGTCAAAAAGAGAAATCACAATGCAAATGAGAAAACATTTTAATTATGATATATCATAACATGTGAGATGCTACTAAAGATACACTCGATATGAAATTATTATTATTATTTTTTGATATGAAATTATTGCCTGAAACATATGTTAAAAAAGAATACAGGCAGGTAATGATCTAAGTACCTGTTTCTAGGAACTCATCAAATTACAAGAAATTATCAGAAATAAGTAACCAACATCTGAGCAGAAATGAATGGAATTAGTAAACAAAAGCCATGGAGTAAATAAACTAAAGCCAAAAGGCGATCATTGGAAAAGTCAAATAAAAACCTGGTGTCCTAACGAGACCGACTGAGGAAAGAAGAGGAAACAGACCACCAATATGCCAAGTAAGACATCACTACAGATCCCACTGAAGTGGGAACAGACGAAGAGGGATATTTAGATGATGTGGACAATAACCCACAATCTTACCAAGACAAATGCAATAAGATGTCAGAAATCTAACTAGATTTATTTTCGGTAAAAAATTGAATCCATGTCTAAAACCTTCCCGCAAAGAAAACTAAGAATTCACCAGTGAATTCTTGCCAACACTGATGTAAAAATAAACAAATTTCATACAAATTATTCCAGAAAGTAGCAGAAGAGGGAACATGAATCACTTCATTTTAAGAGGTCTGCATAAACTTAGTATTAAAAACAAATATATTGAAAGAAAATTATAGGCTGTTTTCCTTCATTAAAACACATGCTAAAATAATGAGAAAAATACAGACAAACTGAATCCAATAATATATTCAACAAATAATAAATTTCAACCAAAGAGGCTTTATTCTAGTAATTCAAGGTTGGCTTCATATCAGAAAATCAACTCTTGTAATTTGTATTACTAAGAAGTCAAGAATAAAATTTATATGATTATCTTAATAAATGCAAAAAGCATTTAATAATAGTCAATTCCCACTCTTGACTAAAAATAATAATAACTTTGAAAACTACTAATATAACGGAACTTTCTTAATCTATACAAAGTAATTACATGTGGTAATAACTTGCTTAATGATAAAACACTAATTTTAATGATAAAACAGCTTTCTGCAAGGATCAGAAACAGCACATAAATGTGTAATATGCTGACTTCCAGCCAAATTTTTAAATTAATAGCCCCTATATCATCAAATGGGGCTTCTCAGGTGGCGCTAATGGTAAAGAATCTGCCTTCCAGTGCCGGACACCAGTTCAATGCTTGGGTTGGGAAGGTCCCCTGGGGGAGGGCACAGCCACCCACTCCAGTATTCTTGCCTGGGGAATCCCATCGACAGAGGAGCCTGGAGGACCATGGTCCATATTGCAGAGTTGGAAACAACTGAAATGACTTAGCACGCACACATATATTATTAAACAAGGCAGAAAAGGTAAGGATCTATCAGGGTTTCAAAGAGAAACATGAAAGCCATTATTTGGCTCCCACTTAGTGGTGTGTGCAGAAAAGCCAAAGAAAGATGGTCCATAGTAACTTAATCTGGAAGCTCTGGGAAGGTTTACTTAGAGACTGAAAAAGTACCTAGAGGGAGTTTATAAAGCTTTGCACTTCATGGAGTGAGAAAGAGAACTCCAGGGAAGAATTCTAAGGGGGGTGACTAGGAATCACCAATGATCATGTTTAGGGGCCAGACAGGGAATAAGGACATGTGGCCATCCTTCCACGAAAAATGACAAGCTACCGAAAAGTTCTAAGACTGGGAGTTTTGAGATTACATTTCTTCTGCATAAAAATGGCCCTAGTTCCTTGTGAGATCAGACTGAAAAGGGGTGAAGTTTCCCCTAGGAAGGCAGGAGGCTGCTGGGGCCAGGACGATGAGGGTGGTGAGCACGGGGAGGCAGAGGACGTGAAGGTCGCTCAGGCGTGTCCGACTCTGGGGATCTTCCCCACCCAAGGATCTAACCCAGGTCTCCCTCACTGCAAGCGGATTCTTTACCAGCTGAGCCACCAGGGAAGCTGTGGACTAAATGATATTTGGGAGAAAAAGCCACTTGAAAGGCATGAACGAAAGAAAGGAAATCAGAACCATTCAACACAGATTTAGAGAACAAACTTATGGTTAGCAGGGGGGAAGGATGAAGGAAGGAGGGAGTTCGTACACACTGCTAGATTCAAAATGGATAACCAACAAGCATCTGCCCTGTAGCACACAGAACTCTGCTCAATGTCATGTGGCAGCCTGGATGGGATGGGGTTTTGGAGGAGAATGGATGCGCATATACGGATGGCTGAGTCCCTTCACTGCATACCTGAAACCATCACAACCTTGCTCATCGGCTCTACTCCAGCACAAAATAAAAACTTCAGTGGTCTACCGATAACGTGACTAAGACGTTAACAGGAAGAAGAATCAGCAAGACGTTATGGAAAGAGAGACAATGGCACAAACCACACAAGTGGCAAGGCAGCAGCAGAGACCAAAGTAATCAGGCTCTGCCTCTTCATGCTGATGACTCAATTCCATTAGTTCTGATAGAAGTATTTAGTTTTAAGTGTATTTACAGTGGCAGGCAATTTATCCAAGTGTTAAGATGCTGCCCTGAATTTTCATAGGTTAATCAGCACCTGACAATTTATTACTTGTAAAGAAACCTCAGATTTCACATTTACATGAAAATTACTTAATCAATTGCTCAGTGGAGGAGGAAAAAAAAAAAAGGGTGTGATCCAAAAGGGATAGCAGACATGTGCATAATCAGATTTCTCTGTAGACCTTCTGATTGAATTGCTCTGAGTTGAATTTAATGAAATCAATGAGAGAGAGAAAGAGAGTCTGAGATTACATACTGCCAAAACCGATCCACATACTGGAAGAAATAACACATATAAACCAGAGTAGAACCAAGCAAATCAATCCTCCGTGCTGTTTGTCATCTAAGTCAGATATCTGTATCTTATTATCAGAGATATGTGTATAAATTACTTACTCAACAAAGACATTTCTTGATAATTTGGAAACACAGTATCTTTTTTCATGCAGACAGAGGCAAGCCCTCAAGGCTCACTTAGCTTTTCCTCTCTGGCTTCCTTTTCCAGATCTGAGTGGCCGAGTTAAAGCAGATGAAACAAGCAGCATTTTTATAACTGACCTGCAGATCCTGCGGGATCTAAGCAGGATCTTCTCCTCCAGCAAACCTGACCACAGGAAGTTGTCTACCCTCAGGCAGACAACTTTAACCACGCTGAAGTGTGGGTCATTGCTGAAACTGCCTCATACCTGAATCAGAAGAACTGACCTGAACCCTGAGAAATCCACCTTAAGCTATCGGGATGCTCCTAAGTAACAAAGAGCCCTCTCCTTGTAATATTAGCAGCACGGAAGGGTGAATATACACACAAGACAAAGCCATGCAAAAGGCAATTTCAAGGGCACTTACGTAAATCTGATTGTTCCCAAAGCGCTTCTGAATTTCATAAAGCAGGCTGCTGTCTGTGAGCTCGCTGAGCGTCGCCAGGTCATCATTGGGAGCGGGAGGCATCAGCTTGACCTGAGGAAAAATCAGGTAAGATGAATTCTACTTCCAAATCAACTGTCCTCACAGCTGGATGTTCCAGTTTCAATTACATGTCAAAAGTTTACAGACCACATGACTGTGAAACTGTTATTAAAAGATGATACGGTTCACTTAGAAGGAGCAAAAAAAACTCACCAACCGTAGCAATGTATTCAGAGGAGAATCTGTTCCTGTGCCCCGCAGCCTGCACATGGACATGCACACCCTCACCAACACACACACGCCTCATGTGGCCCAGCATCCACCACACCCTGAAGTCTGTCTAATTTACACAGCTCTGAACTGCGCTGAGCCCTCTGTAAGGCCAGCTATTAAAACGCTCACGTTTGCAGTGCTTCCAAAACTAAAGGAAAACTCTTTTCAGGAAACTGAAATAGGAAGAAAGCAGTGTACACAGACGTCAGCTTCGGCACATGTGGAGGAGGATGCTGGAATTCCACAACAGACTCTAGAATTTTGGCTTGTAATTTTCATCCTGCCCTACATTACTCTTAAGGCAGTGGTGAGGTTAAGGTAATTCTGCCAGAAAGAAAGAGAAAAAACTGTTTTCCCACTCAATTTAATGTTGAGTGACAGAGTTGAAAAACTGGAAAACACTTCAAATAAAAAAAGAGATGAATTTGAATTATTTAATTAGATGAAAATCTATCATTTACAAGTCAGAAATGGACAATGTTTAGTTTTATAGACACAAACTAACACCTCTAGCAAGTTACCATACATGTTGAACTTCCAAAGAGACCATAAAAGAGAAAAACCAAGAGCAGGATTTTTTTTTTTTCCTTTAGGAGTAATGATTTACACTAAGATAATAAAATTCTCTTACAGTCACTGGTCTAAGGAGCAGAATGCAAATTTGAGTGCACGTTTAGAAAAAAAATAAAAAAGCATGAACAGCACTAACAGAAGTTTCACATTTGTCCCAACGAGCCTGTAAGAGCTATTGCAGCATCTCCTTGGAATTCTTGAGGATTTTCATCCACAGTCACAGCTGCTCCATGGTGAGAGAAAGTACCAGGCTGACGGTAAAAATGTGAAGACTTCCCAGCCAGCTTGCCGTGATGAAACATGAAAATACAGTCTTCGGGTAGATCAAGGGAAGAATTCCTTGTATTTATCATGTCGGATTCCAGACTGATCAGGAATGAAGCTCTGATAATCAGTCTTAAGCAAGGCTCCCCAAGGGACACACACTTTATAAAGATTCCTAAAGCATTGTGACAGCTGACAACCAGTAGAAAGAAAAACAAGAAGTATGTCTGCGGATATTTTTATGTTCAGAGTGGAAGGCTTTGTGTACGCTACCAATGTCTCCCGAACAATTACAACTACAGTCAAAACAGAGACAGCATAAATATGTAAAAAAAAAAATTAACATCTTCACTAGGATTGATCATCATGGTTCTCATGAAGATATGCACGTTTCCATACGCACTGCTGTGCTTTGTTGTATCTGACTCTTGGCGAGCTCCATGGACTGGAGTCCGCCAGGCTCCTCTGTCCACGGGGATTCTCCAAGCAATAATACTGGATCAGGTTGCCATGCCCTCCTCCAGGATATATATGTGTACACACATATATTTTCTCCTCTTTATACATCCCTGGAGAAGGAAATGGCTACCCACTCCAGTCATTCTGCTCGGGAAATACCATAGACAGGGGAGCCTGGCGGGCTACAGACCATGGGGGTCGCAGAGTCAGACATGACTGAGCGACTGAGCATGCACACTTTATATACATGTATATTTCCCAAAATAGAGATCTCAAACACAAAACATACATAATTCAGGATAGAAAGTCAGGGAGAAATTAGAGAAGCGTTTTGATAAATGTTTTAAGACCCAAAAGGAATTTACATCTTGGAAATACTCTGAATTCACCCCTTCCTGTTTCCTATTTGTCAACAGGGCTGTGAGTGCTGTCAGATTTACTGCTTTGTTCTCATTTGTTTGACGGTGTTTTCTCTCTATGGGACATAAGCAGTGTATGTCAAGGAACCAGAACTTCAGTGGGCAAAGAGGAGTTCTGACAAATGGAATAAGTACAAGAAGACCCTGAGGAAAAGGTTGTCTAGGAGGAAAGAACCAAGGATGCATGAATGAAGAGGAAAGAGGAAATTAAAAAAAAGAACAAAAGATCTGCCTGGGATGGTCCTACCAGGGAAAGGGGTGACGATCTGACCAAATACCATGCTCCCCAAAGCTGAAGCCCTCAGCCTGCCTGCACAGCACTGTAACTGCTGTTACCTGCTTCTGGGGGCTTCCCTGAGAGCTCAGCTGCAAAGACTCTTAACTTCAGCTGTTTGGCATTTCCTGCTTTGTAGAGCTCCCCGGCGGAGAAGGCAATGGCACCCCACTCCAGTACTCTTGCCTGGAAAATCCCATGGACAGAGGAGCCTGGTAGGCTGCAGTCCATGGGGTCGCAAAGAGTGGGATACAACTGAGCGATTTCACTTTCACTTTTCACTTTCATGCATTGGAGAAGGAAATGGCAACCCACTCCAGTGTTCTTGCCTGGAGAATCCGAGGGACGGGGTAGCCTGGTGGGCTGCCGTCCATTGGGTCGCACAGAGTCGGACACGACTGAAGCGACTTAGCAGCAGCAGAAGCATCAGAGCTCCCCGGGGTGGCTCAGACCGTAAAGAATCTGCCTGCAATGCAGGAGGGTTGGTTTCCATCCCTGGGTCAGGAAGATCCCCTGGAGAAGGGATGGAACCCACTCCAGTATTCTTGCCTGGAGAACTCCATGGACAGAGGAGCCTGGCGGGCTACAGTCTGTGGGTTCACAAAGAGTGGGACACACCTGAGCGACTAACACTTCACACTTGCTTTTTATTCCGCTTCTTAGAGAGCGCGGTTTATCAGGTCCTGTGTTTGCTGAGGATTTACGCTTTTGTGTACCTGGGTGCTGGTACAGAAGGAGAACCACTGCCAACCTTCAAAAGCCCTCTGCGCACAAGGAGCCGTGGGACACACGCTTTGTCTCCCATGCGTAGAACTGTCCTAGGTCAGTCCGGCTGTGGGAAATAAACCTGGAGCTTGCAGTGTTTTCCCCAAAGAGCACCGGAAACTGTAAAAGAAACACTTGTGATTCTAGGCATCTTGAGTTTGTTTGGTCAGCTGAAATACTCAATTTGGAACTTGAGTGTCAGTTGAGAAGTGAAAATGAATTTTGAGAATTAAGATAATATATGTGAAAGTGTTTTTGTAAGCTCTTAAAGTACGATTTTGTATTATTATTTTTTTAAAGTAATCTATCCTTACACTGCAAAAAAAAAGAGGAATTACATGAAGTAAGAGCAGACAAATGAATGGACAGAAGACTAAGCTACTGGGGCAAAACCTTACAGTCAGTCTATACAAGTAACAATCATAAAAACAGTAACTGTGTCTCACAGAGTTTTTATTCATGCTTGGTAACTGTGCTGTCATATTGCAAGCTTAGCCTTTGTCATCTTCAAAACAAGCAAGTAAGGTGAGTACTATATACCCATTTTACAGATAGGGCTTACTGAGGTTAAGGGGCTCCCAGAGCACAGAGCTCCAAAAGCAGGCCCGAACCAGAGCAAGTCTGCATGACTGCATCCTCCTCTCTCTTCACCCCTAGGAAAGCGCACCTTCACTAAACAGAATAAAATGACCTGAATTTTAAGCTGGAGCCAAATTTAAATAAATATACTATGAAAGGAAAGGAGAGAGAAGAGAAGAGGGAGAAGCCAAGCAGGTAGGAGACTAAAAAGAGCACAGAAGCAGGCAGGCAGAGAGAGGAGGGATGGGAGGCAAGAGCAGTACAAAGTGAAAGAGAAGGAAAATACCGCACATTTTTAACCATCTTAAAAAACAAAAACAAAACTCTACATTCTCAGAGATATGATCAAGCTAATGTGAATTTTGGTCACTATCAGAATCAAGGGAAAAAACATTCAAATCAAGCCTTGAATATTCATTTATGTAGTTTGCTGTTGTTTCCACTAAGTTGTGTCTTGCTCTTTGTGATCCCACAGACTGTAGCCCGCCAGGCTCCTCTGTCCACGGGATTTCTCAGGCAAGAATACTGGAGGGCATTGCCATATCCTCCTCCAGGGGATCTTCCTGAACCAGGGATCAAACTCAGGTCTCCTGCTTGGCAGGCAGGTTCTTTATCACTGAGCCACCTGGGAAGTCCCATTTATGTAGTTATCATTTGATAAGACCTACATTTTCTAAAAATCTGGAAGGAGAGATGCTGTGGATTTTGTTCAACTTGAATTACACATGATATGTTTCTCTTTAAAACGTGAATCAAAACTTGATTGCTCTGAGAAGGCTTTTCTAAAGCCCTCCTGGGAAGTGTGGGTGAAGAATCCAGTTGATGGATATTCCTGCCAAGAAACCAAGCACCTTGAGACCAAGAACGAACGATGACGATGATGGCGTGATGCTCATAGTGGGAGATATGAGTGAATATCCACCCAGTCAATCCTGGAGGAAATCAGTCCTGAATGTTCATTGGAAGGACTGATGCTGAAGCTGAAACTCCAATACTTTGGCCACCTGATGTGAAGAACTGACTCATTGGAAAAGACCCTGATGCTGGGAAAGATTGAGGGCAGGAGGAGAAGGGGAAGACAGAGGATGAAATGGTTGGATGGCATAACCAACTCAACGGACATGAGTTTGGGTAAACTCTGGGAGTTGGTGATGGACAGGGAGGCCTGGTGTGCCGTGATTCATGGGTCGCAAAGAGTCAGACATGACTGAGCGACTGAACTGACTGAACTGATTCCATAGATAACATAAGCACATGAAACCTGAACACTAATTTCTCCTAGTTTAATACCAGATCAACACAACACGATGACAGTTGCTTTCAATGCCTGTGACACATTTATAAAGAGCTAACAGGAAAAAATTGAAAAGGTTTTCCGCAAGGATCACATTTGACATTATGCTGCTAATGTCTTTTCATTATTTTCAGATTTTATGTCTTAGAGCTGCTTTAGGTTCACAGCAAAACTGACAGGAAGGGACAGAATTTCTCATATACCCCAGCCCTCTCCTGGATAGCCTTCCCTATTATCAATATCCCTCTCCAGTGTGGCTCTTCTGTTACCATCACAAACCTCCACTGAAACGTCATCATCACCCAAGGCTCACAGTTCACATCAAGGATCAGGATGTGAGGCCGGATCCTTACAGCTTGGCCACTCTTACATCCTTTCATCAAGGCCACTCTTGGTGTTACATGTTCTCTGGATTTGGACATACGTGTTACATCAGGTATCTATCTATCAGGTATGACAGGGTCATACAGAGAGAAGCTCCACTGCCCTAAAGACTCCCTTCTCCTCCTATGTATCCCCTCCGCCCTGATCCCTGGCAACCTCTAATGTTTTTAGTGTCTCAATGCTGCTGCTGCTGCTACTAAGTCACTTCAGTCATGTCCGACTCTTAGCGACCCCATGGACTGCAGCCTACCAGGCTCCTCCATCCATGGGATTTTCCAGGCAAGAGTACTGGAGTGGGGTGCCATTGCCTTCTCCCAGTGTCTCAATAGTTTGATCTTTTCTTGAATGTCAAATAGTATAATCATACAGTATATAGCCTTTTCAGACCAGCCTCTGTCACTTAAGAATATGTATTTAAGGCTACAGAATGCTCATAGGATCTTTAAAACTGTTAAGAAAAAGCTTTGTCTTAAACTTCACCTAACACTCAATTTGCCTGTCACTGTGGACTGAATGGTTCCCCTCCTCCAAATTCACATGCTGAGGCTCTAGCCAGCATATGACACTGTTTGGAGATAGTGATTAAGAACAAGAAAAGGCCCTAAGTCATGTCCAATTCCTTGCAACCCCATGGACGTAGGGCTCCTACATTCCATGGGACTCCTCTCCGTGGGATTTCCCAGGCAAGAATATTGGAGTGGGTTGCCATTTCCTTTTGCAGGAGAACTTCCCAATCCAGGGATCAAACCATGTCTCTTGCACCACAGGCAGATTCTTCACCACTGAGCCACCAAGGAAGCCCTATAGGGCCTTTAGGAGGTTATAAAGGTTCAGTTCAGTTCAGTTCAGTCACTCAGTCATGTCCGTCTCTTTATGACTTCATGAATTGCAGCACGCTAGGCCTCCCTGTCCATCACCAACTCCCAGAGTTCTCTCAAACTCACGTCCATTGAGTCGGTGATGCCATCCTGCCATCCCATCGTCTGTCGTCCCCTTCTCCTCCTGCCCCCAATCCCTCCCAGCATCAGAGTCTTTTCCAATGAGTCAACTCTTCACATGAGGTGGCCAAAGTACTGGAGTTTCAGCTTTAGCATGAGTCCTTCCAAAGAACACCCAGGACTGATCTCCTTCAGAATGGACTGGTTGGATCTCCTTGCAGTCCAAGGGACTCTCAGGAGTCTTCTCCAACACCACAGTTCAAAAGCATCAATTCTTCAGTGCTCAGCTTTCTTCACAGTCCAACTCTCACATCCATACATGACTACTAAAAAGCCTCTTGATGAAAGTATAAGAGGAGAGTGAAAAAGTTGGCTTAAAGCTCAACATTCAGAAAACTAAGATCATGGCATCTGGTCCCATCCTTTCATGGGAAATAGATGGGGAAACAGTGGAAACAGTGTCAGACTTTATTTTTTGGGGCTCCAAAATCACTGCAGATGGTGATTGCAGCCATGAAATTACAAAGGTTAAGTGAGGTCAAAAGGGTGGGGACCTGAACCTATAGGATTGGTGTCCTTAAAGGAGACACCAAAAAGGCTGTTTATTCTCTCTCTCTACCATGTGAGGACACAGGGAGAAAGCAGTTGTCTGCAAGTCAGAAAGAAGACCTTCACCAGAAATGAGTCAGCCAGCACCCTGACACTGAGCTTCCAGTCTCCAGAACCGCAAGAAAGAAGCTTTCGGGTGTTTAAGGCACGTGGTGTGTTGTATTTTATTCTGGAAGCCTAAGCTGGTGACTACACCCACTAAGATATTTCAAAATTACAAAACTGAATTTGTTATTTTAAAATAACAAAAATGAATGAAACTAAAAGTAGAGGTTCTTGAGAAAACCTCAACAAACTGTCTTTAAAACATCGAAATTAGATACAGTAGAAAAACAAAACACTTTCAGAGATTACTCTGACATTTATAAAAATGCTCTGTCATTTATAAAACATGAAATGTAAAACTGTCATTTATTTCTGTGGAATTGACAAACAAATACACTAATATCTGTTAAGTTCCTCAAAGTAATCTCCCATCTTTTTGACATTGGGACAAACACACACACACAGACACACACACACACACACACACACAATACACCAACACAATTGCATTTAACAAGTGACCCAGTGACTGACTTGCCTTTTTTCATTGTTAGGTAAAATATTTGATATTTGTAAGAAACAAAAAACACAGTCTGCATAATAATCAAAATGATGACTAATGCCATAACTGAAAATATTCAGAAATTTAGTGTATTAGCTGAATGTCCATTCCTGGTTAAGTCAAGATTATAAAATTCAAATCCTTGTGAAATACAACAGCAATTTTTGTTAATGGTCAGTATAATACCATAACAATATGGGCATTTCACAAAATATTAACATATGCACTTATTAATTTTTCTTTGAATGGAAATTAGTGGGAGCTTGCTTCTGAAAAGTTGGCCCTAAGGCCCTACTGCATGCACAGTAGCTGCAGCTGTGGCGGACACGCAGGAGGGTGTGATTACCTGCTCAGGCTTGGCGGGGCCATGCATGGGGGTGTTCTCCACTGTGCTGTCCTGAGACTGTCGTTTGCAGAGACCTTTTGTTGCATCTTTGAACATAATGTCTTTTTCCAACAGGCTGTCTTGCTTGGCGATTGGCAATACCAGGGGACTGCTGTAGGAAAGAATCCATGCTATAATTAGTCTCCTAAAGTTGCCACCTCAATCAAAAACTACCATGACCAAACAGCTCAGTCTGGTTCACCCAAGAAACACTCTCAACACTGCAGGGAAAATCCGTGAGAAACTTGAAGCTTTTCAATCAGCTCCAAATTTCTTTCAACTTTACTTCCAAGAGAAACATATACTTATTTCAACTGGAGAAGAAAATGGTTATGAATGTACAGTACATAGGCCTTAACAGACAACCAATGGGCACTTTAAAAGCTAAGGTTGAAACTCGTGACTGAACTAAGCAAAATATCTAAATGTGAAAATGAACTACAAACAAGTGAAAGCAACATTCTACAGTTGATTAAATTATAGGATTAAAAATATATTATAGAATCATGTGAAAGGGGCTCAGTCGTATTTGACTCTTTGTGACCCTGTGAACTATACAGTCTACGGAATTCTCCAGGCCAGAATACTGGAGCGGGTAGCTGTTCCCTCCTCCAGGGGATCTTCTCAACCCAGGGATCGAGCCCAGGTTTTTCATATTGCAGGCAGATTCTTTACTGTCTGAGTCATCAGGAAAGCTTGAAAGAATCATGGGAAACAGTTAAAATAGTTTGTGATGAAATGTTAACAGGGGAATTAAAACTGAATGACGCAATAAAGGGCTGCATTGTGATAAACAAGTTCTATTAGTTCTTTACCATTCAATTTAGGGAAAAGTAAATAAATAAAACCTATATCATTTTGTTGTTCTTCTTCCATTGACTTCATGCCAAAATGGCTCAGTTTGGTCAGTTCAGTTGAGTCACTCAGTCATGCCCAACTCTTTGCGACCCCATGGACTGCAGCATGCCAGGCCTCCTTGTCCATCACCAACTCCCGAAGTTTACTCAAACTCATGTCCATTGAGTCCTTGATGCCATCCAACCATCTCATCCTCTGTCATCTCCATCTCCTCCTACTTTCAATCCTTGCCAGCATTAGAGTCTTTTCCAATGAGTCAGATCTTGGCATTAGCTAGCCAAAGTATTGGAGTTTCAGTTTCAGCATCAGTTCTTCCAATGAATATTTAGGACTGATCTCCTTTAGGAAGGACTGGTTGGATCTCCTTGCAGTCCAAGGAACTCTCAAGAGTCTTCTCCAACACTACAGTTCAAAAGCATCAATTCTTCAGTGCTCATCTTTATCTATACTCCAACTCTCACATCCATACATGACTACTGGAAAAATCATAGCTTTGACTAGACGGACCTTTGTTGGCAAAGTAATATCTCTGCTTTTTAATAAGCTGTATAGGTTGGTCATAACTTTCCTTTCAAGGAGCAAGTGTCTTTTAATTTCATGGCTGCAATCACCATCTACAGTGATGTTGGAGCCCAGAAAAAATAAAGTCAGCCACTGTTTCCCCCATCTATTTGCCATGAAGTGATGGGACCAGATGCCATGATCTTAATATTCTGAATGTAGAGCTTTAACCCAACTTTTGCACTCTCCTCTTTCACTTTCATCAAGAGGCTCTTTAGTTCCTCTTCACTTTTTGCCACAAGGGTGGTGTTATCTGCATATCTGAGGTTATTGATATTTCTGCCAGCAATCTTGATTCCAGCTTGTGCTTCATCCAGCCCAGCATTTCTCATGATGTACTCTGCCTATAAGCTAAATAAGCAGGGTGACAATATACAGCCTTGACGTACTCCTTTTCCTATTTGGAACAGTCTGTTGTTTCATGTCCAGTTCTAACTGCTGCTTCCGGACCTGCACACAGACCTCTCAGCAGGCAGGTGAGGGAATACCAGGTGGTCTGGTATTCCCATCTCTTTCAGAATTTTCCACAGTTAGTTGTAATCCACACAGTCAAAGGCTTTGGCATAGTCAATAAAGCAGAAGTAGATGTTTTTCTGGAACTCTCTTGCTTTTTCAATGATCCAGCAAATGTTGGCAATTTGATCTCTGGTTCCTCTACCTTTTCTAAAACCAGCTTGAACATCTGGAAGTTCAAGGCTCACGTATTGTTGAAGCCTGGCTTGGAGGATTTTGAGCATTACTTTACTAGCGTGTGAGATGAGTGTAATTGTGTGGTAGTTTGAGCATTCTTTGGCATTGCCTTTCTTTGGGATTGGAATGAAAACTGACCTTTTCCAGCCCTGTGGTCACTGCTGAGTTTTCCAAATTTGCTGGCATATTGAATTCAGCACTTTTATGGCACCATCTTTTAGGATTTGGAAGAGCTCAACTGGAATTCCATCGCCTCTACTAGTTTTGTTTGTAGTGATGCTTCATAAGGCCCACTTGACTTTGCATTCCAGGATGTCTGGCTCTAGGTCAATGATCACACCATCTTGATTATCTGGGTCATGAAGATCTTTTTTGTATAGTTCTTCTGTGTATTCTTGCCACCTCTTCTTAATATCTTCTGCTTCTGTTAGGTCCATACTATTTCTGTCCTTTATTGAGCCCATCTTTGCATGAAATGTTACCTTGGTATCTCTAATTTTCTTGAAGAGATCTCTAGTCTTTCCCATTCCATTGTTTTCCTCCATTTCTTTGTACTGATCACTGAGAAAGGCTTTCTTATCTCTCCTTGCTATTATTTGGAACTCTGCATTCAGATGGATCTATCCTTCCTTTTCTCCTTTGCTTTTTGCTTCACTTCTTTTCACAGCTATTTGTAAGGCCTCCTCAGACAGCTATTTTGCCTTTTTGCATTTCTTTCCCTTGGGAATGGCCTTGCTCCCTGTCTCCTGTATAGTATCACGAACCTCCATCCATAGTTCTTCAGGCACTCTATCAGATCTAGTCCCTTAAATCTATTTTTCACTTCCACTGTATAATCGTTAGGGATTTGACTTAGGTCATACCTGAATGGTCTAGTGGTTTTCCCTACTTTCTTCAATTTAAGTCTGAATTTGGCAATAAGGAGCTCATGATCTGAGCCACAGTCAGCTCCTGGTCTTGTTTTTGCTAACAGTATAGAGCTTCTCCAGCTTTGGCTGCAAAGAATGTAATCAATCTGATTTCTGTGTTGACCATCTGGTGATGTCCATGTGTAGAGTCTTCTCTTGTGTTGTTGAAAGAGGGTGTTTGCTGTGACCAGTGCTTACTCTTGTCAAAACTCTATTAGTCTTTGCCCTGCTTCATTCTGTACTCCAAGGCCAAATTTACCTGTTACCCCAGGTGTTTCTTGACTTTCTACTTTTCCATTCCAGTTCTCTATAATGAAACGGACATCTTTCTTGGGTGTTAGTTCTAGAAGGTCTTGTAGGTCTTCATAGAACCATTCAACTTCAGCTTCTTCAGCATTACTGGTTGGGACATAGACTTGGATTACCATGACACTGAATGGTTTGCTTGGAAACAGAGATCATTCTGTCATTTTTGAGACTGCATCCAAGTACTGCATTTCAGACTTTTTGTTGACTATGATGGCTACTCCATTTCTTCTAAGGGATTCCTCCCCACAATAGTAGATATAATTGTCATCTGAGTTAAATTCACCCATTCCAGTCCATCTTAGTTCGCTGATTCCTAGAATGTTGACGTTCACTCTTTTCATCTCCTGTTTGACCACTTCCAATTTGCATTGATTCATGGTCCTAACATTCCAGGTTCCTATGGAATATTGCTCTTTATAGCATCAGACCTTGCTTCCATCACCAGTCACATCCACAACTGGGTGTTGTTTTTGCTTTGGCTCCGTTTCTTCATTCTTTCTGGATTTGTTTCTCCACTGATCTACAGTAGCATATTGGGCACCTACTGACCTGGGGAGTTCCTCTTTCAGTATCCTATCTTTTTGTCTTTTCATACTGTTCCTGGGTTTCTCAAGGCAAGAATACTGAAGTGGTTTGCCATTCCCTTCTCCAGTGGACCACGTTTTGTCAGAACTCTCCACCATGACCCACCCATCTTGGGTGGCTCTACATGGCACTGCTCATAGTTTCACTGAGTTAGAGAAGGCTGTGGTCCATGTGATTAGATTGGTTAGTTTTCTGTGACTGTGGTTTTCAGACTGTCTGCCCTCTGATGGAGAAAGATAAGCTTATGGAAGCTTCCTCATGGGATAGCCTGACTGAGGGGGAAACTGGGTCTTATTCGGATGGGCAGGGCCATGCTCAGTAAATCTTTAATCCAATTTTCTGTTGATGGTTGGAGCTGTGATCAGTCCCTGCTATTTACCTGGGGCTAGGCTAAGAGAGCTAAGTTCATAAAATATAAACACAACCTGAATGCTTAATTTGTAACATTTTAGTATAGAAAAATTTAAAAATGTACTTCCCTAATTGTGACTATAAAGCAGAAATACATATTTAATCAAATGCAACATATATAAATATAATTATTTCATGAATTTTACAGTAGTAGTTGTGATTCTAATTAAAGCATAATGCATTTTGTTGTTTTAGAAAGTTTTAGTTTTAAGGAGGATTTCCAAATAGCAAAATTCACTCTGTAGATAAACAGTTCAATGAGTCTGGTCTACATATATATAGTTATATATAGTTGGTTAGATATATAGACACACACACACTCATATAACCCGTGTAACCAGCAACACTTAGGATCTTCATCGCTCCCAAATGGCTCTTTGCACACGGCTGTAAAGTCATCAACCTCCACAAACCCATCCCCTGTGGTAGTGGTGTTTTTCAGTTGCAAAGTCGAGTCCGACTCTTTGCAATCCCATGAACTGCAGCATGCCAGGCTCTTCTGACCTTCTCTATCCCCCGGAGTTTGCTCAAATTCATGTCCACTGCATCAGTGATGCTATCTAACTGTCTTATCCTCTGCCAGTCCCTTCTCCTCTTGCCCTCAATCTTTCCCAGCATCAGGGAATGAGTTGGCTCAAAGTGGGAATGAGTTCCCACTTTGGGAATGAGTTGGCTCTTCGCATCAGGTGGCCAAAGTATTGGAGCTTCAGCATCAGTACTTCCAGTGAATATTCAGGGTTGACTTCCTTTAGGATGGACTGGTTTGATCCTTGTAAGCATGGGTAATTGTTTCCCGTTTTCTAAAATGACATATGGGAGGAATTACAGAGCATGTAGCATTTTGTGCCTTGCTTTGTTTACTTAATGTCTTTGAGATTCACTCAAGCCGCTGCACATACCAAGTTTTTCACGTTTTATCACTGAGCAGCGTCCTCCTGTAGGAAGCACTGCACTTTGGCTGACCTTCAAAGCTTTGGGATTGTCCAGTTTTTGTCAATTATGAACGGAGCCTCTACACACACTCATGTGCAGGTGTCTGTGCTGATGTAAGACAAATGCTTTCATTCATTTATCTCCCCAAATACTTCCTTCCTTATCTCCCTTTATACTTGCTGTCTCCCTTTTCTGCATTGCCAAGAAATTAAAAAAAAAAAAAAACAATAAAAAGTAAAGAGAGTTTTTGCGTATACTGAACCTTTTGAGTACGAAGTAATTAATAAACCAATAGTTAGATTAGTCAAGGTAGAAACTAGAATGATAGTTTATAAAAATGTAAAACCAAATCTAAAGGATTTCTAAAAGGAAGAAGGACAGAAATGGTATGGACCTAACAGAAGCAGAAGATATTAAGAAGAGGTGGCAAGAATACATAGAAGAACTAAACAAAAAAGATCTTCATGACCCAGATAATTAAGATGGTGTGATTACAAACCTCGAGCCAGACAGCCTGGAATGTGAAGTCAAGTGGGCCTTAGAAAGCATCACTACGAACAAAGCTAGTGGAGGTGATGGAATTCCAGTTGAGCTATTCCAAATTCTAAAAGATGATGCTGTGAAAGTGCTGCACTCAATATGCCAGCAAATTTGGAAAACTCAGCAGTGGCCACAGGACTGGAAAAGGTCAGTTTTCATTCCAATCCCAAAGAAAGGCAATGCCAAAGAATGCTCAAACTATCACACAATTGCACTCATCTCACACGCTAACAAAGTAATGCTCAAAATTCTCCAAGCCAGGTTGCAACAGTATGTGAACCATGATCTTCCAGATGTTCAAGCTGGTTTTAGAAAAGGCAGGGGATCCAGAGATGAAATTGCCAACATCTGCTGGATCATAGAAAAAGCAAGAGAGTTCCAGAAAAACATCTACTTCTGCTTTATTGACTATGCCAAAGCCTTTGACTGTGTGGATCACAATCAACTGTGGAAAATTCTGAAAGAGATGGGAATACCAGACCACCTGATCTGCCTCTTGAGAAATCTGTATGCAGGTCAGGAAGCAACAGTTAGAACTGCTCCACGTCCACATGGAACAACAGACTAGTTCCAAATAGGAAAAAGGCTGCATATTGTCACCCTGCTTATTTAACCTATATGCAGAGCACATCATGAAAAGTGCTGGGCTGGAAGAAGCACAAGCTGGAATCAAGATTGCTGGGAGAAGTATCAATAGCCTCAGATGTGCAAATGACACCACCCTTATGGCAGAAAGCGAAGAAGAACTAAAGAGCCTCTTGATGAAAGTGAAAGAGGAGACTGCAAAAGTTGGCTTAAAGCTCAACATTCAGAAAACTAAAATCATGTCATCTGGTCCCATCACTTCATGGCAAATAGATGGGGAAACAATGGAAACATTCAGAGATTTTATTTTGGGGGGGTCTCCAAAATCACTGCACATGGTGACTGCAGCCATGAAATTAAAAGATGCTTGTTCCTTCAAAGAAAAGTTATGACCAAAGCAGACAGCATATTAAAAAGCAGAGACATTACTTTGCCAGCAAAGGTACATCTAGTCAAAGCTATGGTTTTTCCAGTAGTCATGTATGGATGTGAGAGTTGGACTATAAAGAAAGCTGAGCGCTGAAGAACTGATGCTTTTAAACTGTGGTGTTGGAGAAAACTCTTGAGAGTCCCTTGGACTGCAAGGAGATCCAACCAGTCCATCCTAAAGGAAATCAGTCCTGAATATTCATTGGAAGGACTGATGCCGAAGCTGAAACTCCAATCTTTTGGCCACCTGATGCAAAGAGCTGATTCATTGGAAAAGACCCTGATGCTGGAAAGATTCAAGGCAGGAGGAGAAGGGGACGACAGAGGATGAGATGGTTGGATGGCATCCCGGACTCAAAGGACCTGAGTTTCAGTAAACTCTGGGAGTTGGTGATGGACAGGGAGGCTCGGTTTGCAGCAGTCCATGGGGTCGCAAACAGTCGGACACAAGTGAACGACTGAACTGAAGTGACTGAAACGGAAGATGGGGCTTCCCCCGTGGCTCAGTGGTAAAGAATCTGCCTGTAATGCAGGAGATGCAGGAGAGGAGACGTGGGTGTGATTCCTGAGTTGGGAAGCTCCCCTGGAGGAGGGCATGGCAATTCAGTCCAGTATGGCTGCCTAGAGAATCTCATGGACAGAGAAGCCTGACAGGCTACAGTCTACAGTGTCACAAAGAGTTGGGCATGACTGAAGCCACTGAGCACGCACGCGTACAAAAGGAAGAACTGGTGAGTTTACTGAAACAGCTGAAATACTTCTTTCACATCTCAAATCTAATCGCAGTGTTAACAGAAGGCTCTTTGAAAGGTACACTTGAAAAGAAGACTGCTCCAGGAATAGTATAGTGACCTCATTCTACGTCAGTCCGGGCCTCAGTTTGGTTTCTACCTGACCTTCTAAGACCATCCCTGAGCCTCAGTTCCACCTTTGCCAAATGCAGGAATTACAATATCTAAATGTATTTCAAGTCCAAATATTCAATAATGTTAACACACTCACCTGCGTTTTAAAATATCTGTATACACTCAATAAGATCACAGGTTATAAACCCTATGACTTACTACCAACAATAATTATGAGCAGCTAGTTACGAACACCCTCATTCATGTGAGAATAATGCCTTGGAATGATTTGGTTGGGCTGATAGACAGCATATTAATTAGTCAGGCAGATATTTTCTGTAAGGAAGTGAAAACCATGTACTTAGGTTCACGGCATGTGTTAATGTTTTGACATCTATGGAGCAATTTTTCTTCAGGTTTCTATTCTAGTTTTTAAACAGAACACGTTTTATCCATAATCACTGTGGTTAACAATAGCATCCTCCTGTTAATGTCTATATATTTAGCTTTTCACTGATTATCCATTTGTAGAATATAAACATACACTAAAATTCTATTCTTTTAGAAAAAGGAAGACTCTTAAAATAATCATGGGTATTTTAATGCTCATTAAACCTTTATAAATTATGGCAAAATATTTGATATAAGATTAATTTAAAAAATAAGTTGCAATTATATAGAAAGAAGAATTCAGCTTCATAAACAAGAAACATATAAAGCATATGAAGAAATATGCCCAGTGAATAGCAGTTTGCATCAAAAAGATAGACTCATGCTGAAGAAGGCAGTAACATTCCTCTCATTCCAACGGAGCATCTCCCTGCTCTGGACCCCTGACCCTTCACTTCATAGAGAAATTACTTTAAAGATCTTAAGATTATGATTTTTTTTTCTCTGCCTGCCTTTGAGATGTAAACCCCTCCTAGGCTTCCAAGGGCTTCCCAGGTGGCTCCAGTGGTAAAGAACCTGCCTGCCAATGCAGGAGATGTAAAAGACAGGGCTCAGTCCCTAGGAAGAATGGCTTCCCCAGTAAAGATCCCCTGGAGGAGGGCATGGCAGCCCACTCCAGTATTCTTGCCTGGAGAATCCCATGGACAGAGGAGCCTGGCAGTCTACGGTCCATAGAGTCACAAAGAGTCAGACACGACTGAAGCGACTTAGCACCCACGCATGCCCAGGCTTACAACCCAGGGGTTCTGTCTGCAGGAACTGACAGCCACCCTTCCAAGATGCAATCATCATGACAGATGGCCCCTGGTCTCCCTGTCACTGCCAGAGGGCAGGAGCCTGACTTCCATAAACACCAGCGAGCAAACTCATGCCTCATCACTCCGACCAGTTCTGGTTAACTTCACCAGCACTTTTCCTCTAAGCCCGGCACTAACAAGCTTTCTGGCCCTTACTCTCAATCTCTCTTCCTGACTGCTATGCATGTGTGCGCTCAGCCACTCAATCGTGTACCACTCTTTGTGACCCCCTAGAATGCAGCTCGCCAGGCTCCTCTATCCATGGGATTTCCTAGGAGAGAATATGGAATGGGTTTGCCATTTCCTTATCCAGTGAGTCTGCCATCCTCTTGAATTAAGTATTTACTGGCTTTTCTGGTGCACTTTTTCTTTGATGCTAACAAGAGATTACTGTCATCAGATCAGATCAGATCAGTTGCTCAGTCGTGTCTGACTCTTTGCCACCCCATGAATTGCAGCACGCCAGGCCTCCCTGTCCATCACCAACTCCTGGAGATCACTGAGACTCACATCCATTGAGTCAATGATGCCATCCAGCCATCTCATCCTCTGTCGTCCCCTTCTCCTCCTGCCCCCAATCCCTCTCAGCATCAGAGTCTTTTCCAATGAGTCAACTCTTCACATGAGGTGGCCATAGTACTGCAGTTTCAGCTTTAGCATCATTCCTTCCAAAGAAATCCCAGAGCTGATCTCCTTCAGAATGGACTGGTTGGATCTCCTTGCAGTCCAAGGGACTCTCAAGAGTCTTCTCCAACACCACAGTTCAAAAGCATCAATTCTTTGGTGCTCAGCCTTCTTCACAGTCCAACTCTCACATCCATACATGACCACAGGAAAAACCATAGCCTTGACTAGATGAACCTTTGTTGGCAAAGCAATGTCTCTGCTTTTCAATATGCTATCTAGGTTGGTCATAACTTTTCTTCCAAGGAGTAAGCGTCTTTTAAGCTCATGGCTGCAGTCACCATCTGTAGTGATTTTGGAGCCCAGAAAAATAAAGTCTGACACTGTTTCCACTGTTTCCCCATCTATTTCCCATGAAGTGGTGGGACCGGATGCCATGATCTTCGTTTTCTGAATGTTGAGCTTTAAGCCAACTTTTTCACTCTCCTCTTTCACTTTCATCAAGAGGCTTTTTAGTTCCTCTTCACTTTCTGCCATACAGGTGGTGTCATCTGCATATCTGAGGTTATTGATATTTCTCCCGGCAATCTTGATTCCAGCTTGTGTGTCTTCCAGTCCAGCAGTTCTCATGATGTACTCTGCATATAAGTTAAATAAGCAGGGTGACAATATACAGCCTTGACGAACTCCTTTTCCTATTTGGAACCAGGCTGTTGTTCCATGTCCAGTTCTAACTGTTGCTTCCTGACCTGCATACAGATTTCTCAAGAGGCAGATCAGGTCGTCTGGTATTCCCATCTCTTTCAGAATTTTCCACAGTTGATTGTGATCCACACAGTCAAAGGCTTTGGCATAGTCAATAAAGCAGAAGTAGATGTTTTTCTGGAACTCTCTTGCTTTTTCTATGATCCAGCAGATGTTGGCAATTTCATCTCTGGTTCCTCTGCCTTTTCTAAAACGAGCTTGAACATCAGGAAGTTCACGGTTCACATATTGCTGAAGCCTGGCTTGGAGAATTTTGAGCATTACTTTACTAGCGTGTGAGATGAGTGCAATTGTGCGGTAGTTTGAGCATTCTTTGGCATTGCCTTTCTTTGGGATTGGAATGAAAACTGACCTTTTCCAGTCCTGTGGCCACTGCTGAGTTTTCCAAATTTGCTGGCATATTGAGTGCAGCACTTTCACAGCATCATCTTTCAGGATTTGGAATAGCTCAACTGGAATTCCATCACCTCCACTAGCTTTGTTCGTAGTGATGCTTTCTAAGGCCCACTTGACTTCACATTCCAGGATGTCTGGCTCTAGGTCAGTGACCACACCATCGTGATTATCTGGGTCATGAAGATCTTTTTTGTACAGTTCTTCTATGTATTCTTGCCACCTCTTCTTAATATCTTCTGCTTCTGTTAGGTCCATACCATTTCATATTTATATATATCATTCTACACTCTCCATATTTTCTTCAATGAAAAAGTATTCTGATTACAAAAAAAAAATTATCGCTAGACATTTATCAGTGAGAAAGAAAAAATAGGATTAAATAGTTTACTTTCTAAAAGAAGGCTTTTGGTAAGGCAGCCTCCATAAACATCAAGAAAATGAAAGAGCTACCAGCCAAGGGTACTTTAGATTAATGCAGGAGAGGTAAATTTAACTCGACTGTGGAAGAAATTAGATAGGACTACACCAGCACACACCCAATTTCTGAACTCGACTAGATTTATTCAAGACTTACTTATTTCTATAAACATAAAAGGCATTTCATGCAGAGCAAGTGTGCCTGGAGGAACTGGGATTCTATTTCTGAAAATTGAAAGAGGAACATCATAAAAGTAATGAAGGCAACAATTATTGCCCATTATAACTCAGGCAGTTTTAGAAAACTAAAGAGAAGAAATAAAATGGACTATATTGAGATACATTTGACCCATAAGGGAAGAAAACTTAATAGAAACAAATGTCGAGAAATGGCAAATGTGATTCAGTTATTTTGATGGTTAAAGTAATGGACCAAGTAAATAGTTCCCGATTTTAATCTTAGGAAAATAGCTACATAAATTATTATAGGGAATTGGAGTTATTCTGCATCAATGAAATAAAATAATTAACCAAAGCTTAATGTGGAATGAAACATTTCTTGGAAAGTGTTTCAATTAATTGCTATTGTTGACACCCCCCCAAAAAAACAACAACAAAAAAAATCAACCTTAGGTTTTTTAAGAAAAATCCACAACTTAAAAAACCACTTTGGTAAAATATCACTTGTCTCTAAAACAAAAATAAAAATTTCAGTGTGTCACTTGTGGTTGGATTTGAAATAATACTGTTTTTAAGACATTCATGCAAAGATGGGCTCGATAAAGGACAGAAATGGCATAGACCTAACAGAAGCAGAAGATATTAAGAAGAGATGGCAAGAATACACAGAAGAACTGTACAAAAAAGATCTTCATGACCCAGATAATCACGATGGTGTGATCACTGACCTAGAGCCAGACATCCTGGAATGTGAAGTCAAGTGGGCCTTAGAAAGCATCACTACGAACAAAGCTAGTGGAGGTGATGGAATTCCAGTTGAGCTATTCCAAATCCTGAAAGATGATGCTGTGAAAGTGCTGCACTCAATATGCCAGCAAATTTGGAAAACTCAGCAGTGGCCACAGGACTGGAAAAGGTCAGTTTTCATTCCAATCCCAAAGAAAGGCAATGCCAAAGAATGCTCAAACTACCGCACAATTGCACTCATCTCACACGCTAGTAAAGTAATGCTCAAAATTCTCCAAGCCAGGCTTCAGCAATATGTGAACCGTGAACTTCCTGATGTTCAAGCTCGTTTTAGAAAAGGCAGAGGAATCAGAGATCAAATTGCCAACATCTGCTGGATCATAGAAAAAGCAAGAGAGTTCCAGAAAAACATCTACTTCTGCTTTATTGACTATGCCAAAGCCTTTGACTGTGTGGATCACAATCAACTGTGGAAAATTCTGAAAGAGATGGGAATACCAGACCACCTGATCTGCCTCTTGAGAAATCTGTATGCAGGTCAGGAAGCAACAGTTAGAACTGGACATGGAACAACAGACTGGTTCCAAATAGGAAAAGGAGTTCGTCAAGGCTGTATATTGTCACCCTGCTTATTTAACTTATATGCAGAGTACATCATGAGAACTGCTGGACTGGAAGACACACAAGCTGGAATCAAGATTGCAGGGAGAAATATCAATAACCTCAGATATGCAGATGACACCACCCTTATGGCAGAAAATGAAGAGGAACTAAAAAGCCTCTTGATGAAAGTGAAAGAGGAGAGTGAAAAAGTTGGCTTAAAGCTCAACATTCAGAAAACAAAGATCATGGCATCTGGTCCCATCACTTCATGGCAAATAGATGGGGAAACAGTGGAAACAGTGTCAAACTTTATTTTTCTGGGTTCCAAAATCACTGTAGATGGTGACTGAAGCCATGAAATTAAAAGATGTTTACTCCTTGGAAGAAAAGTTATGACCAACCTAGATAGCATATTCAAAAGCAGAGACATTGCTTTGCCAACAAAGGTCCGTCTAGTCAAGGCTATGGTTTTTCCTGTGGTCATGTATGGATGTGAGAGTTGGACTGTGAAGAAGGCTGAGCACCAAAGAATTGATGCTTTTGAACTGTGGTGTTGGAGAAGACTCTTGAGAGTCCCTTGGACTGCAAGGAGATCCAACCAGTCCATTCTGAAGGAGATCAGCCCTGGGATTTCTTTGGAAGGAATGATGCTAAAGCTGAAACTGCAGTACTATGGCCACCTCATGTGAAGAGTTGACTCATTGGAAAAGACTCTGATGCTGGGAGGGATTGGGGGCAGGAGAAGAAGGGGGACGACAGAGGATGAGATGGCTGGATGGCATCATTGACTTGATGGACGTGAGTCTCAGTGATCTCCAGGAGCTGGTGATGGACAGGGAGGCAGGGGCGATTCATGGGGTGGCAAAGAGTCAGACACGACTGAGCAACTGATCTGATCTGATGTGATCTGAAGACATTCATCTGAGAATAGTCTCATTCACCTTAAAGGAGTTCTCAACAATTATCACCAAAGAAACTTTAAAAAAGTCTCTTAAAGTAAGTTGAATCCAGAAGTGCTGTGCATTACGAAGGGAGTTTCTGAATACCTCAAGAGTTACACAGTCCCTTAGTCATCAAGAAGAAGCTCACAAGACATGGGCCACCTGCATCATCCTGTGTTGTACTACAGCATGTTTCTGATACAAATGGACCACCTAGAGTCAGCATGAACCTCCAAGGTAAGGGCGCCGTCCTCAGCAAGTCAGTCCCACTTCGCATGTCAGCCACAGGTCTGGGCATTCCCAGGCCACCTGCACTTTGGAGCCAACTAGCTACAATTTCAGGTGTTCCTTCAAACTGTCTCAGGTTAGATGATTCCCTGGAATGACTCAAGAAAGCCTTATACTTAAAACTGCATGGCTACAAACTTCATTTGGGTTTTCCCATAACATCCCAAACCAACTTTTTGGGAGTTTCAACATGAAGTATACAGACCAAGATAAACAGACACACACGGTAAGGTCTTGGAGGGCCCTAAACTCAGGTCCTGTGTCCTCTTTCCATGGAGCAAGGGCACATTATCATCCTAGTGTATCGGTATGTTTACCAACAAGGAACAGAGGCTAGGCTGGCTCAAAGCTCCCATCCTTATCCTGAAATTGCATCATTGGATTTTAGATGCTCAGAGTGAACCAGGTCAAAGGGTTGGGTGGATAAGACGGTGGACAGATGGAAAACAGTGGCCCCGTCTTGTTCTAATGCTATGGGCATCTCCGTTTGGAAAGCGATTTCATAGAAGATGGCAAGGACCGTGAGCGAGAATTTTGTTGAGGCTGCCATCACCCTAATACCAAAACCAGACGAAGAAAACTACAGGCCAACATCACTGGTGAACATAGATGCAAAGATCCTATTTCCTTTTGTGTTGCTAAGTTGGCTTGTTCATTTTACCTTTCCCCTGAAGGCAAAAGGTAGTTTTCTTTCTTTGTCTGGTTTTGGTATTAGGGTGATGGCAGCCTCAACAAAATTCTAGCAAACAGAATCCAACAACATACTAAAAAGATCATACATCATGACCAAGTGGGCTTTATCCAAGGGAAGGAAGGATGCTTCAATATTTGCAAATCAATCAATGTGATACAGCACATTAACAAATTGAGATAAATTTCAATTTGAGATATGATTATCTCAATAGATGCAGAGAAAGCCTTTGCAAAATTAAACACCCATTTATGATAAAAACTCTCCAGAAAGCAGGCAAAGAAGGAACATACCTCAACATAATAAAAGCCATCTATAATGAACCCACAGCAAGCATTATCTTCAGTGGCAAAAAATTGAGAACATTTCCTCTAAAGTCAGGAACAAGACAAGGGTGCCCACTTTCACCACTACTATTCAACACAGTTTTGGAAATTTTAGGCACAGCAATCAGAGAAGTAAAAGAAATGAAAGGAATTCAGATTGGAAAAGAAGTAAAACTCTCATTGCTTGCAGATGATCCTCTACATAGAAAACCCTACACACACCACCAAAAAATTACTAGAGCTAATCAATGAATAAAGTTGCAGGATACAAAATTAATACACAGAAATCCCTTGCATTCCTGTACACTAACAATGAGAAAACAGAAAGAGAAATTAAGGAAACAATCCATTCACCATTGCAACAAAAAGAATAAAATACGTAGGAATAAATTTACCTAAGCAAACAAAAGACCTATATATAGAAAACTATAAAACACTGATGAAAGAGGTCAAAGACGAGACAAATAGATGGATAAGTATACCATGTTCATGGATCAGAAGAATCAATATAGTGAAAGTGAGTATACTATCCAAAGCAATCTATAGATTCAATGCAATCCCTATCAAGCTACCAAAGGTATTTTTCACAGAATTAGAACAAATAATTTCACAATTTGTGTGGAAACACAAAAAACCTCAAATAGCCAAAGCAATCTTGAGAAAGAAGAATGGAACTGGAGGAGTCAACCTGCCTGACTCCAGACTATCCTGCAAAGCTACAGTCATCAAGACAGTATGGTACTGGCACAAAGACAGAAATATAGATCAATGGAATAAAACAGAAAGCACAGAGATTAATCCACACACCTATGGATACCTTATTTTTGATAAAGGAGGCAAGAATATACAAGACAATCTCTTTAACAAGTGATGCTGGGAAACCTGGTCAACCACCTGTAGAAGAATGAAACTAGAACCCTTTATAACACCATACACAAAAATAAACTCAAAATGGATTAAAGATATAAATGTAAGACCAGAAACTATAAAATTCTGAGGAAAACATAGGCAGAACACGCACTTGCTTGCTCAGAAATCATAGCAGGATCCTCTATGATCCACCTCCCAGAGTAATGGAAATAAAAGCAAAAATAAACCAATGGGACCTAATTAAAAGCTTTTGCACAATGAAGGAAACTATAAGCAAGGTGAAAAGACAACCTTCAGAATGAGAGAAAATAATAGTAAATAAAACAACTGACAGAAAACTAATCTCAAAAACATACAAGCAGCTCATGCAGCTCAATACCAGAAAAATAAATGACCCAATCAAAAAATGGGCCAAAGAACTAAACAGACATTTCTCCAAAGAAGATATACAGATGGCTAAAAAACACATGAAAAGATGCTCAACATCACTCATTATCAGAGAAATGCAAATCAAAATCACAGTAAAGTACCATTTCATGCTGGTCAGAATGGCTGCTATCAAAAAAGTTTACAAACAATAAACGCTGGAGAGGGTGTGTTGGTGGGAATCCAAACTAGTATTGCCACTACGGACGATAGTGTGGAGATTCCTTAAAAAACCTGGAAATAGAATTGCCATATGACCCAGCAATCCCACTGCTGGGCATACACACTGAGGAAATCAGAATTGAAAGAGACACCTGTACCCCAATGTTCATTGCAGCACTGTTTATAATAGCCAGGACACGGAGGCGAGCTAGATGTTTATTGGCAGAAGAATGGATAAGAAAGTTTTGGTACATAAACACAATGGAATATTACTCAAGCTATTAAAAAGAACACATTTGAGTCAGTTCTAATGAGGTGGATAAAACTGGAGCCTATTATACAGAGTGAAGTAAGTCAGAAAGAAAAACACCAATACAGTATATTAACATATTTATATGGAATTTAGAAAGATGGTAATGACAACCCTATGTGCAAGACAGTAAAATAAACACAAATATAAAGAACAGACTTTTGGACTCTGGGAGAAGGTGAGGGCACAATGATTTGAGAGAATAGCACTGAAACATGTATATTACCATATGTGAAATAGATGACCAGTCCAAGTCTGATGCATGAAACAGGGCTCTCAAAGCTGGTGCACTGGGACAACCCAGAGGGATGGGATGGGGAGGGAGGTGGGAGGGGGGCTTTGGAGCAGGGGACGCATGTACACCCGTGGCTGATTCATGTCGATGCATGGCAAAAACCACCACAATATTGTAAAGTAATTAGCCTCCAATTAAAATAAATTAATTTTTTAAAAGGAAATAGGAAGCTGGGGGGTTAAATGATGAAGAAAGATGGGCAACTGTAATTCAGATGAGGTTTTATTTGTTAAATCTTCATAATGAGGACTAGAGATAAAAAGTGGGAGAAGAAAAAATTACAGAAGAAAAACTGTAGATTATATGGAGGAGAGAAGACATTTTAAGTTCTTTATAACTCTATGCTTCTCCTATCAATGAATATGCCCTGATCTGTCCTGGGAAAAATAAGGAAAAGGGAAAAAAAGGAGGGGAGCTTGCAGAAGATCTCAGCAACAGTGAGGAGAGAAGATAGAGACCCAAACCCTCCCCAAACACTGGGTGTTGTAACCACTGACTTCCACCCTACTAGTGGTTAGGAGAGAAATGCTGCTTTGTAAATGACGCCTAAGAGATTTTTAAAGAAATACATTTCTGTTTCCTGTCAATCATGTCAGTTGTCTGATTCACTTCATAATGGCCTCTACTTGAAAATGTCCCAACGTAGCTCAGTAAATTGTTGCCCAAATCAATCACCACTGTGAAACTGTGCTAAAAATCAACAGCTAGTCTTATTTTTTCTCTAAAAAATACACGCATTTGCCAGCTTTAAAGAAAGTGTTCTCATTCATAATGTTTGTGGGCTTCTTTATAGCTGGGGTTGTTGTTTTTGTTCAGCTGCTCAGTCGTGTCTGACTCTTTGGGACCCCATGGACTGCAGCACACCAGGCTTCCCTGTCCCTCACTATCTCCCAAAGTTTGCCCAAGGAGACTTCAGATGTCCACATTTTCCCTTCCCACACTAAAACAAGGTCTGAAAGTCAACTATACAAATTAAGAATTTTTGCCTTAAAACATAACTATACCTAGTTATTTTCATCCTGTTTATTCCAGTTCATATTTATTTCTAACACTACAAAGATAAAATCATGAATGATAAAAGAAACTTTACAAAATATCTTACTTGAGTTGCTCTTCAATATAATTTTAGATTTTATCCCCAAAGAAAGTCTTAACATTAGACTTAATCTCCACCACCTGACAAAACAGATTCGGAGATGGGAAGCACCTTCCTCAAGGTCCCACTGATTGTATGCAGCAGATTTTTGCTTTAGTCTGAAATATTTTTTCCTCGTGCATGTATCTTACTGAGATATAAAATACATAGCACAAAATTCACACTTTCATGGAGTACCAGTCAGTGCTTTTTAGCACATTCACAAATGCGTGTAACCATCTCATCTACTTCCAGAAAATTTCCATCATTTCCCTAAAGAAACCCCATATCCATTCAGAGTTACTTCCCATTTTCCCCTCACCCTGCTCATCCAACTACTAATGTACCTTCTGTCTCGGTGCATTTGCTAATCCCAGGCATTTCATTATAAATTCAGCAATACACTATGTGGCCTCCTGTGTCTGACTTTCTTCACTTAGCACAATATTTTTTAAGTTTCCCCTTGTTTATAGCATGTGTCAGTCTTTAGGACATACTTTAGATAGTAAGAAATCATTAGTTTTATACTTAAGACAGAAAACAGTGACTATTTGTATTAATTCCCTCATAGCTTAGTTGGTAAAGAATCTGCCTGCAACGCAGGAGACCCTGCTTTGATTCCTGGGTCATGAAGATCCCTGGAGAAGGGATAGATTATCCACTCCAGTATTCCAGGGCTTCCCTTGTGGCTCATCTGGTAAAGAATCCACCTGTAATGTGGGAGACCTGGGTTTGATCCCTGGTCAGGAAGATCCCCCAGAGAAGGCAAAGGCTGCCCACTCCAGGATTCTGGCCTGGAGAATTCCATGGACTATATAGTCCATGGGGTCACAAAGAGTCAGACATGACTGAGTGACCTTCACTTCACTTCATTTGTATTAATATTCCCTACTTGAGCAAATTTAGCCATGATGATAGTTACTGGAAATCTCTTGCTTTCTTGTTAGATAGTTATTGGTTCAGTTAGAAATATGGAATGTACTTAAAAAAATACTACCATTGGTCTCATGATGACAAACTGAATGAAGGACTGAGATGGCAATGTTTAAAAATCAGAGGGTTTTCACGCCTGACTTATTTACTGTCCACAAGCATCTTTCAGCAAACACCGATAGGCAGGCTCTAACTTTTGGCTGCGAGACGGGCTTAACGTTCACTGAAAGGTGACAGGTGACTAGGGAGGATGCCCAAGGAGGAAGACTGAGTCCTCGGGAGTGAGGTCGACGACTTTGTGATCGGGGAGGAGGCACTCACAGCTTGCTGGGAAGGACCGGAAGGTCAGGGACGATCTCTTCATAAGGGTCCTCTTGGGCCAAGGTCTGAACACAGAGAGACGCCTGCGTTTTTCCTTCCCAGGCAGACTCGGCCTTCAGCAGCATTTCCTCAATCAACTCCGACGCAGCGACGTCTGCAAGAAACCAAGAGGCGATCGGAGCCGGTGAGTGCTGACGTCACAGGAAACCGCTCCCTTTCTATGACCCTGCTGCGCTTACCATGCTACGACTTATCAACACACGAAGCAAAACGAAAAACAGGAAAAGTCCACGGTGGGAATACAATGGCAGCATCACCATTGCAAAAGACCGTTCCCTGGTACATCAGTGAGTGGCATATTTAATTACAAATGAAAAGAACAAATATAAAAATAATACTCATGGAGTGGTCACGGGTAAAATGCGAAACCACTGAGAAGCCGGGCTTGACAGAACTTAAAGTCGGTTTTCCTCTGTGAGAATCTCCCTTTATCCTGGTGAATATGAGTCAAGAGAGGAAAAGAGCTGTACCCTCCCAACAACTGGGCGCTTATGAAACGGGCAGCAGGCGTTCTACAGGCATTCTGCTAAGTGGGCAGATGAACAAGTAAATACTCGGTTGTGCCTTTAAAAACAGCAGGTCTGGCCTCTCTCCATAGCCTAGTCTTCACTTTCAATAAGAAATAAAAATAATCATATTTCCCTACAAATCACACGTTAACAATGACATCCGAACATTCTCGGGCAGCACTATAGATGTGCATTAATCAGATTTACGCTTGTTAGCAACTGAAACTGAAAATCAGCACATCCTGAAGAAAAAGTGGCATTAACAATTAGAAACCTGATGGCCACAGCTGCTCCTTTTGGCCCTCACCACTAAACTGTGTAACCTCCCGTGTCCATGGACTTGAGTTACATGCTTTACAGGCTGGGTGAAGTAACTCAGCTACTGCAAGAAGATATTTAAGCCAGGATTTGATCATCATTTGCTTTAGATTAAATCATTCCGTGTAATGAGCAGGAGACAGCTCAGGGCCCTCATCTCGGGAGATTATTTCTGTACCAAGAAACAGCGCTACGTCCAACTGCTTGTATCCCCTAGATAATCCTTCATGTGTTCATTCCAAATTCAAAGAACACAAAATAGCAAGAATAGAATGCAGCAGTGATGAATGATTTTTCTGTGCTCAGCTGAAATGGGTGTGTAGCTCACTGTCCTTTGCACTATTATCTAACTCCTCGCTCTTACAGTTGCATGAGATGCCGTGTGCCCTGTGTCTGCTTGAAGCTTCTCACTGCCTCGAAGTCCTCAGTCCCTTGTGTGTGTGAGAAGTATTTTCATTCAATCAGCAAGTGTTTACTAAGAATCTACTTCGCACCCATCACGATGTCCCCTGTGATCAACACGGCATGGAAAACGGATTACGCGGATGCTAGACGCTGCATGAGCAAAGCAGGCAAAACTGTCTGAGGCTCATCAGACACAAGGTCCGCGGCGGCCGGGGCGAGCCTAGACCAACAGGTTAGTCACTCCTGGGGCTCTGGGACTGTCCCTGTCAATCGCCTTGGGTCTCTCTTTTTTGGCAAGTTCATACTAGACCTGAGAGGTCAAAGTGTGACAGACAGGGGTCCCTGCAGTCGGAGGTCAATCATATACACTATTCTCCGGGAGAAATGCCAGAATTACGATCCTGGAAAAACGTCACCTTCTCTTAGAACTAGAGTTAACAGAGGACGTGACTTGAATTTCCAATAAAAATGTTTGGAAAAGGAATGGAAAAAGCTACAAATTTCTATTTACTCTTTTCATATTTACCATTAAGCACATATTTTTGTAGGTAATGGTAAGACTACTGCCCTATCATTAATATTAACGTGATTCTGAAGTTTGAAACTATTAAGCTGTCTGACAGGGGTTAGTTAAGTCTTCAGTCTATTTTCAGCAAATAAGATGAATAAACATTAGACAATGATACTTAATTCCAATAAAATAAGAAATAGAGCATTCTGTCTTAACTTGGCGGTTTATCAGGTAATCATACTTCGCCTTGAGACACCCAAGGCGATTGAAATGAAATAAGAAAGTTCAGGCATGACAAGCTTTTAGGTCACTGGAGGAATAAAAATGAGAAGAATAAGCATATTTATGTTATTCATATCAATTATTACCTTCAAAATTTTTATATCATTTTGTTACTTTCACTAGATTTTTCTCTTTGTTACTTAGAACTTTTATTTTTTAATATACCAAAACACCTTACAGGTAGTAACATTGTTGTCAACTTTTAAAAATTAGAAAATTAATGTAGCACTCAGTTTTTAAGAGTGGCAGAAAGAACTCTAGAAAACTTCAAAAGGTATTTATTAGAAAATAAGCAACATTAAGATCGTCAAAGTTTTAAATTAGGTTGGTAATACTAGTCTCTATTGTCTGCAATATAAATATTTGTGCAGAAAGAAAAAAATACCATTACCATTTTAGAATACCCTAAAGAACAAGCATGTATTTTAGAAAATCTATTTTAAAGTGAGCAACAGTGCAAGAATCACTGCCCAGAAAATTTAAAGCCTCAAAAGCACATTGCAGTGCAGTACAATGCAATGATCCCTGTGAATGGTAACTATTCTCTAATAGACTCCCGTAACAGAGCAGTGTGTAGGAGTCAGCGACACAGGCTTGGCTGGCGTGGTGGGGGGAGCGTTTCACTGAGCGTCCCCGGAGACACTGACTCACGAGGTAGCTGGGGCAGTGATGGGCCAGCCACTCCAGGAAGACAGAAAAGGGCCTGGTATGATGTTCATGGCTTACCAGAAGCCTTCTCCTCATGGCAGTTCAGAAGGTGCGGATTTGCCTGATGCATCAGAAGAAGCTTCACCAGGTTCGCCTGAAACAGGAAAGGTAACTGACATAGTAACGATTACGCTGGATGCTCAGGATTCAGCGGCAAAGTGTCCACAGCCACCATCCTCCAGGGGCACAGATGGAAGGGAAATGCATTAGTGTGACCTACTGCCCCAGAGGTTTCTTACTCTCTGCTCCCAGTCCTTACTCATTTTTTTTTAAATGACATTCAAACTGTTTCATCAATTAACACATTCAAATAAAATTTATTCATCACATAAGGGTTAAATCATTGAGGTTATGAAAAGGTTCACTTAATATTTCTCAGGTTTATTTTAGGGCATTGTTTGAGAGGGAATGGGGCTTCCCTGATGGCTCAGCAATAAGGAAGTCACCTCTAATGCAGGACAAACTGGAAATGTGAGTTCTATCCCTGGGTCAGGAAGTTCCCTTAGAGGAGGAAATGGCAACATGCTCCAGTATTCTTGCCTAGAAAATCCCATGGACAGAGTTGCCTGGCAGAATACAGTCCATGGGGTTGCAAAGAGTTGGACATGACTAAAGTGACTTAGCACGCGCACGCACACACACACACACACACACACACACACGGGAGGGTTTATACGTTATAGTGTGCTTTGTTTTGGAGCAGGAAGTGGCAACTCACTTCATTATCACTGCCTGGGAAATTCCATGGACAAAGGAGTCTGGTGGGCTACAGTCTATGGAGTCACAAAAAAGAGGGGCACAGGACTTAGCCACTGAACTAGTGCTGTGTTTCAGCAATTCACGAAAGTCACACTTCTCATTTCTCTCCATCCATTACAGCACCAGGGCTGAACTGCAACCTAAGGTCCACTGGACAATTAGAAGAACTTCATCTCAAGTTATCAGAATAAAGCACCTTGATGAGAGATTAATATATTTTTAAGTTTATTATAAGACACGATACATCAAAGAGTATATATAATGGATATGTACCACTGAGAGAGCAAATAACAAATAGAGTCCCATGCACTCAAGTTTTTAAAATGTCATTCATGGTATTTCTGTGTGTTTTTCTCCCAAATTATCCCTGTTCCTACTTCCCAGAGTTGGCCACTGTCTTGAATTTTGTGTTACCGATTACCATGCTTTGCAGGCTTAGTCCCTCGGTATGGGAGGGCCCCTAATCAACATATCGCTTGGCTGCATATGTTTTTGACATTTATAGAAACGAAAGTCCTGAAGTATGAATTCTTCTGTGCTTTTACTTTCAAGAATTATGGCGGATTCATTTTGATATTTGGCAAAACTAATACAATTATGTAAAGTTTAAAAATAAAATAAAATAAAATAAAAGAATTAATACTGCATTTCCGAGCATCCTTGGAGGTGATGGGTTTAGCAACCCTTCATTCCTTTGTTTGGCTGCACAGAGTTACCTTGTACAAACATATCACAATTTAGCCACCTTCCTCCTGGTGGACATTCAAGCCACAGCAATCATTCATCTATACTTACAGATAATGTTGTTATAAATACTCTAGTTTATATCTCTTGGTGTACACCTTGTTCAAGATGGCAGTGGTGATAGGCTACGTGCAGAAATCCTCACTTGGCGTTGGGGCCGTGAGCAAAGCGACTGTGCTCACCCCCAGCTCCTCCTCTCCTACTGAGAGATCCCCATAAACCAGCCCTGCCCACACCTCTCCATCCTCTGATCAGAGAATAAAGCTTCCACACAGGGGACTATACTCAATATCCTGTAATAGACCATAGTGGGAAAGAATACTAAAATCAGTGACCATGTGTCACTGAATCACTTTGCTGTAGACCAGAAACTAACATAACATTTTAAATCAACTCTACTTAAATTAACAAAAAAGAAGAAGCTCCCCTTTGGTTGTGAGCCCAGCTGCTCAACCCTGTTCTATTGCTGTGAGTGAAGGAGGCAGGAGGATCCTTTCTGGAGCCAGATTTGAAAGGGTCAGTAACAGCATCTCAGTAATATTCATCTCAATACATGAGTATGGCTTACTGCCCCATTTATTTAGATCTTCTTTAGCTTTTATTACATTGTTTCATATTTATATTATATTGTTAAATAGTTTCTAATGTATAAATCTTACACATCTTTTGAAAAAAGATTTCTGTATATTTTATGCTTTTAATGAAATACTGTGAACAATTTAATGGTTCTCGTTTTGTTTTGTTCTTTTTTTTTTAATTTTGGGAGATTCCTTTGGAATTTTTAATCTTTCTTTTCCTAACTTTGTCCTTCCATTTCTTGGTTTATTATATTGATTAAAAGGGGGCTGGCTTTTCTGGTCTGTGGCTTTGTTGTTTTTGCAACACTTGAGGGTCATTCTCCACCCATGCAAGCACTCTGTCCAAACATCCCCAAGTATTTCCCCACCCACCACTTACTGATCTTGTTAGTGTTCTCATTCGAAAATGAACTACATTCTAAATAGTCTGTCCCCTCGCTAGCTTTCCCACAGGTTCATCCCAAATCAGGGTTTGGCTTTACAGAACATAAAATATAACAGTAACACTTAAATCATGTTACAGCAGACTGCTTCTATTTAGGGCTTAATTTTATTTCCAAATATACACAGTTTACTAAAGATGCAGATGTTCTCTTGAAATCTGAAAAGATATAATACATAGAGCAGGGTCCCAGCACATTAAAGTGGGTTAGGAAAGAGTTTTGTTTTATATTAAAAATGTGAGAGATTTGCTTGCTTTTCAACCATAAGAAAGGAAGGGAGGTTGGGAGGAAAGGATAGGGGACAGAGAGAACAGAGTGGAGTGAGGGAGGAAGGGAAAGTGGAAGACAGGAACAGGAGAAAGGAAAGACAGAAACACAAAGCCAAGAACTAAGTAAGATCACTCTTGATTTTCACAATTTGGAAAAAACGGCAGCACCTAAAGGCTTTTACGTCTCGGCAAAACTGTCAGATTGTCGGGAGAGTCTAATAATCACTCTGCATTTTCTAAATTCAATTCACTCTTCACGACACTCCAGAGAGAAAACAAACTCCCTCCCTCCACAGCTTCCCCTGTACCTGCAGAGAGCATTTAAGTCATCAAAGCAAATGGTTTCCTACATGAAAATCTTTAACAACAAAAAGTACTTCCATTTTATTTCAGGCCTGTAAAAACAAACATTCATCTGTGGAATGAAGAAGCTTCTCTCGCTTGGGGAATTCCATTCCTTTTTGTTGAAAGTCAGTAATTCCCGAGCGCTTCCGCTTGGAAATCAAGGAGGCATGCTCCAGAACTAAATTAAGCAGGGTAGTGGTGATTTCACTCTCAGAGTAGTCTGGAACATGTGTCTTAACCTCAGAAAAGATCTTGGCAGTAAATGACTTCAATGCGAGTAGTAAAGTGTAGAACCGAACAAGGATGCACCTTCACTATTACAGAAGCTTTATAATCACCAAAACGATCAAAGGGTAGTAAGGTGACTGACGTTCTGTGTGCGTGTGCCTGAGTGTGTGTGTGTGTGTGTGTAAGGAGGCTCTACATGACTGATAGAAAATGTATTTAAGCTGAAATTTAAATTCACACTGGCTATGGACTTTACTCATTCCTTGGATAATTATATTTCGGATTGGATAAATTCACCAAAATTAATTCCTTGATGGTCATTTTAAGTGACTTCTTTAAAAAGTAAAAAAATAAAATGAGTGTTCAGAGACAGACAAATTCCTAGTTCAGAAGCTAAAAGAGATTGTTTCACTTAAAGAGAAATTATAATAAAGGTCTCTGGGAATTCAGAATTTATATATACCCTCCACTCACTGGCTCACACGCTGCATCTTCCTGAGTAAACGTGTCTTAACTCAAGACCATCTGAAAACCGTCAGGTGTACAGACCCCTCGATGGCCTCTTTGGACCGCTAACATGTTCTGCCCTTCATGGGGCTCCCCCTCCATCGTGTGCGGTTTCTTTGGCTCGTCCATCAAAAGTCTGTATGTCCAGCCCCACCTGCACGCGCCCAGCTGTCTCCTGGATCTCCACCTGAACATGTCTCCCGTTGGCCCAGGGATCTCACGGTGCGTGCTCCCCCACCCTTTCTTCACACATGCGTTCAGTGACGCACTGAGACAGACAAGCGTCTGCACAACTGGAACATTCACTGGCTCTCGTTAATAAGTGCTAACTGAGAGCTCTGTGCCAGCCCTCTGCAGACAAGAAACCAGTGTTGCTCTTGGTTCTCCCAGACTGGAGAGCGACAAGGACAAATGCTAGAGACATTCCTAACACATGATCACTGATGTGACGGGATGGATACAGTTGCTACGCAGGGCGCCTGAGGGGGAATGTCACTGGGACCCAGAAAGGTAGGAAAGACGGTCAGTGAAGTGACCGCTCCGAGCCATGCTGCAGGGCGGGGAAGGGTGAACCAGTCAACACTTCTAAGAAAAGCAAAGAACATGAAAAGGAGGAACAGGGTGGCCTATTCCAGAAATTAAAAGACGTTCGGTATCACGGTGTCCTCCAACCTGGTGGGGGAATAGGAAGAATCATGAAGGAGAATTAAGCAGGATTCCTGGCGCATGGGGACTCATGAACTGTGTTACGGAATAGGCATTTTATGTCATCAGCTGTGGAAAGGATGGTGGATTGAATACTTTGTTTGTATGTCCATGCAGAAATCTCACTGTAGCCCCACTGCTGAGAGTGGAGTGGCTGAGAACCAGGGGACTCTGCTAGGAGGCTGATGGGTTAATCCAGACACCACAATGCTGATCGTGAGGTGAGGGCAGACCCTGAGGATGCATGGATTGGTCGGCCGTGGTGGCAGCTCAGGCAGCTTGAAGCTATTCACCAGGGAGGAGTCTGTGGGCGCAGGGGTTTCCCAGGTACAAGACAGGCAGGAAAATGACCATGCCCAGGTTTGTGATAAGACAATGATGAAACACAGAAGGAGTGACAGGCGGGGGACGGGAAAAGAAGAGGGTAACTCCCTTGGTACCAAAGGTGATGCTGAGGACAGGTGGACAGAGATAACCCACGGGGCAGTGGTCCTCATGGGCCGGGAAACTCAGGAGAGGGCTTTGGGGGCCGTGATCATGGTGAGTATTTGGAGCTGCAAGTGTGAGATTCTCTGAAGACATGGAAATGCTGAGAAGACAGGGAACCTAGGGTGAACCACTGAGCTGGTTGATATTTGATGCTCAGAGTGGTAGGAGGAAAACCAGACAGCGTTTTCAGGTTTTTCCAATGGAAAATAAATAACCAAAGGAAAAAAAAAAAAAAAAAAACTCTGAATGTGTCTCAATTCTTATGTAATTGGGTAAAATGTATTTGAGAATACAAATAACTCCTTTGACCACCAAGATACTCAGATGTGTGATACAAATAATTTTGAAGGGAAGGAGATTTGGATATAACATTTGTATGATTATTTTATCCTTGTTTCAGGATTGCCAATCTTATTATAAACACTAAAAATATATACAAAGCTAGAAGCAAGTTCCATTTCAGGTACAAAACATAAAAATTGTAAAATCAAAGGATTTATTGCTAACATAACTTTTTCAATTCCTAGTTTTAGATAAGAATAGGCATCTATTATTCTTCTCACTGGAAAAGTTAATATATTTATAAAGGCAAGATTTAAAGTATGTATATATGTCAGTTATAAATCCCAGTACAGACGTCAATTATAAATATTTTTATAAATTATGGACCACTTTCTTCATAAAGGTATTTATATTTGTAAGACATTTATAAGAAACTGAAGTTGTTATGAATATCTGTAAAAATGTCATTAGTCTCTCCAAAATGTGAGGCTTTCTAAAGTATTTTTCACTCAACTGAGATGTATTTATTTACTTCCTTAGAGAGTTATAAATCTCCTGCGCATATAAACTGATATCCAGATAATACCTCTTTTGAAAGTATCATTCCCAAAATGAATACTAAATGGTATTTTTATGGGTGAACAAGTTTTTAAAATATCGTATGTTATTTTCTTGACAAAATAATTAAGATGCAATCTGCTCAGAATCCTCTATTAACATAAATCTCGGTTGTTTCTTGGATCTAAATCAAGGAAGAGTATTTTGGGTTTGGAGTTTTGTATTCTAATAGAAAAGCCCTGCTCTACTGACTCAGGGCCAGTGCTCAGCTCCTGGTTCTGGGCTGATAGACCCGGCCATTCAAGTGCTTCTGTGACTCTGCTGGGCACCAGGAACGCACACAGGCCGACACAGACAAACTCTGCCAGGCTGGGTCCTGTCATCTGGGGGTGACTCCATTCGCGTAGGTTTAGTGGATTAAAATGGAAAAGACAGGTGATCGTCAGACCCTATGCTTCGTATCAAAGTGTTTAAGGACTTAGAAAACTGAATCAACGGTGAGTCACTTTCCAGAGATGTGGAAGACAAAGGTGAGACGACTTTGTTTAAAATCTGCCTCATGTGCACAACGTGATGGCTGCTTTTGGAGAACTCTGGGCTGGACGTCTGTGTGAAGCTAGCAGCTGGATCAGTTGACTTGGACACTGGCTCCCTGATTGTCTGATACATTTGCCTCCATAGTCCTCCCCAATCTTCTGAGCTTCGTAATCAGAAGGGGATGGTTCTCACTGATCGAAGACCGTGGCTGGGTCCAGGCTCTGGGGACGGAGACGTGGTGAGTCTGGTCAGGCTCACACGGCCAACAAGGGCTGGCAGGTGCCCAGAGCCGGTGAGAGGCCCTGGAAATCCCTGGCACAAAGCTGCTTTAATCCCTGAGATGTACAGAACGACTTGCAAGTGTGTCGAAGTGTGAAGCAATGTCTGAGAAATACAAGGAAATATAGGAATCCCCAAAAGGAGGAATATGCTTTATAAAAGTTGGGGTCAGATACTGTGCAGCTGATTTGGGGGAAAAAAAATGCAGCAACTGTAAAGCATTTCTTAACTCATCTGTTGTCATGTCTGACTCTCTGCACCCCATGGACTGCAGGACGCCAGGCTTCCCTGTCTTTCAGCATCTCAGTAGGTGATGCCATCCAACCATCTCATCCTCTGTCATTCCCTTCTCCTCCCAAGTTCAATCTTCCCTAGCATCAGGGTCTTTTCTAATGAGCTGGCTCTTTGCATCAGGTGGCCAAAGTATTGGAGCTTCAGCTTCAGCATCAGTCCCTCCAATGAATATCCAGGACTGATTTCCTTTAGGATTGTCTAGTTGGATCTCTTTGCAGTCTAAGGGACTCTCAAGAGTTTTCTCCAACACCACAGTCCAAAAGCATCAATTCTTTGGTGCTCAGCCTTCTTTATGGTCCAACTCTCACATCCATATGTGAGTACTGGAAAAACCACAACTTTGACTATATGGACCTTTGTTGCAAAGTAATGTCTCTGTTTTATAATATGCTATCTAGGTTTGTCATAGCTTTTCTTCCAAGGAGCAAGCATCTTTGAATTTCATGGCTGCAGTCACCATCTGCAGTGATTTTGGAGCTCAAGAAAATAGTCTGTCACTTTTTCCATTGTTTCCCCATCTATTTGCCATGAAGTGATGGGACTGGATGCCATGATCTTAGGTTTTTTAATGTTGACATTTAAGCCAGCTTTTTCACTCTCCTCTTTCATCTTCAAGAGGCTCTTTAGCTCAGCTTCACTTTTTGCTATAAGGGCGGTGTTGTCTGCATATCTTTGGTTATTGATATTTCTCCCGGCAGCCTTGATTCCAGCTTGTGCTTCATCCAGCCCAGCGTTTCACATGAGGTACTTGGCATATAAGTTAAATAAGCAGGGTAATGATATACTGCCTTGAGGTACTCCTTTCCCAATTTGGAACCAGTGTGTTGTTCCATGTCTGGTTCTAACTGTTGTTTTTTGACATGCAGGTTTCTCAGGAGGTAGGTAAGGTGGTCTTGTATTCCCACCTCTTTAAGAATTTTCCACAGTTTGTTGTGATCCACATAGTCAAAGGCTTTAGCATAGTCAATGAAGCAGAAGTAGATGTTTTTCTGAAATTCTCTTGCTCTTTCTTTGATCCAACAGATGTTGGCAATTTGATCTCTGGTTCCTCTTCTAAATCCAGCTTGAACATCTGGAAGTTCTCACTGTCATCACTCAGCTAGAGCCAGACATCCTGGAGTGCGAAGTCAAGTGGGCCTTAGGAAGCATCACTACAAACAAAGTTAGTGGAAGTGATGGAATTCCAGCTGAGCTATTTCTAATGCTAAAGGATGATGCTGTGAAGGTGCTGCACTCAATATGCCAGCAAATTTGGAAAACCCATCAGTGGCCACAAGACTGGGAAAGGTCAGTTTTCATTCCATTCCCAAAGAAAGGCAGTACCAAAGAATGTTCAAACTATTGCACAATCGCACTCATTTCACATGCTAGCTAAGTAATGCTCAAAATTCTCTAAGCTTCAACAGTACGTGAGCCAAGAACTTAATTCCTTTACCATTAATCATGAATAAATGGTGAGTGTTGGAAATGTAGCAAGTACAAGGGAAATACAGTAATAATATTCATCTTAATTACTCTTCCTTTTGTAAACTACATGCAAATGTTGAATCATATTTCCCACATAAGTTCATGACTATGTTTCTCTAGGCTAAAAACATAGATCTAGAAAGGTTTTGGATCACAGACCAGGAAGGTTGTGGAACGTGACAGAAAATGGGGTGGAATTCTGACGTCCGCCAATGCTCCCTGCCTGATTCACCCATGATTCTTCTGTTTCTTGACTTTTGTGTGACAACAGTTCCAGGAAGTTCTGTGAACGAAGCAGCACCTGCATTGGGCTTATGTGTCTTACACCAAGCTCTGCAAGTCTTCCAGAAATAAGCATTTTTTTTTTAAATAGAAGCAGTTGTTTTAAAACATACCAGCTCAGACTGATTTCTTACTGGTCCTCCCCATTAATTAAAATAAACTTGGGAAAAAGCAAGCAATCCCAGAAGAACTCTGACAAGTGGAAGAAGGAAGATGGACTGGCTCAGCACCCGTGGAGGGGAGGAAACACAGGGAGGCAGGGCAGTCTGTGTCCTCACACACAGCAGAGGAGGGCACCTCTGGGCCCAATGCTTCAGCCCAACCCAGCAATGGAAGGGCAAGGGCATGTCCCTGGTGGGCAGGGACACGCTTCCCACATCTTTCAAACCATGTGTCCCTGACAATGTCAGGTGGAGCCAGCACCATGACCCTGAGAACAGTAAGTGCCAGAGGAGGCACTCTTTATCCTATGAGACTGATACCCCCCCGCCCCACTCCATGAGAGACAAGCGTGGCTAGGGAAGGGGGGCTTGCGAGCAGCAGGGGCACAATCAAAAGCCCCCAGCCCTGGAAGTTTGCTATCTCCATAGAGATTCTCCTACCCTACCCAGAGACATGGGCAGCTTGGCCCAAGGAAATACCTTCTGTCCTTCCTGGGGCACCGAAAAGAAACCCGCAAGAACCCCAGGGACCCAGGTAGACCAAGCACACCAGAGTAATACCCGAAGGATCTGAAAATTAAACCATCGCTGGGCCCACATCCCACTCCAGTAGACCAGAGCCTGGATGCTAAAGCTGAACACAGCTGCTGTTTGCTAAAACAGATTTCCATAGGACCAAGATTCTCCTAACAAAACAGTCAAAATGTCCAAGAAGCAACTAAAAACCACTCATCTTAGTCAACTAAAAGTCAGAAGAGTACACCTTGATTGATAAAAGACAATCAGTTGACACCATAAATCAAGATGAAGCATGTTGAAATTATTTGACGATGATTTTAAAGCAGGCATCATAAGATTACAAATTCTCTTGAATTATAAAACAGAACACCTCTTCAAAGACACAGCAGTTATAAGAAAGAACCAAAAGGAAATCACAGAACTGGAAAATATCATAGCAAACAGAATACATCAACTCATACCAAATATTTCATTTGACCTGAAGGCAAGTAAAACAAAAAACATACCCTGGGTTCTGATAAAACCATTTAAATGTCTAATAACAGATCTATCAATAGTGACATGTCTTAAAAACTTTTTTTTTTTTTTTGTTAAATTCTAGTCCTGTTCCTCCAGAGTTGATAACCTTATGAAAGTGGTTAAGGGAGCCAATTAGTTACTCTGAAATGATGCCTGACCCAAAATCTAAAAGTCCTGTCGGCCAAAGTGAAAAACTGGGTCAAACTATGCATTCCAGTTTGGGCAGCGCTCTGCGACATTTCACCACTTTCTGATTTAGTTCCTTCTGGAAGCAGTCTCTGACTGCCTTGGGCACATTTTGATAGTTCACTGACCATCACCTCCTCAGCACAAGCCAATAAGTTGTGTCCAAGGAATCAGTACTAGCTTATAAGTCCACGTCTCTGTTTTTTAGAGAACTTCTCCCCTACCGCATCCTGGGATCCTGCTGTGCTCTGGTGGACTACTGGTATATTGATGGTGTACTTTTGATGCCCCAAGACTCCTGTGATCTCGAGAGAACTGGAAAGCCGGAACTCTGAGGCCAATGGTTTTAGCTACCTCCAGTCTCAGCTCCTCAACACAGCCATTCACTTACACACACGTGCTTGCTAGAAGCACAGACCTGGTGTTACTAACAGCATGATAAAAATGTTTATTGAATGAATGAATCTTTTTCTACAGGAAATGTTGTCAAAGCAAACAGTGTTCCTATTAGTTTGGAAGAAGCATATCCTCAAGTAATATACTTTTCCTAAGATGCCTGAGATGCAAATAATTTCAGTGTTTTCAACAACTGGATGATTCAACTTGTATGATACATATTTTACACATTGGCTAGTATCTAAGGGATTTAACTTACTATGGATTCGGTGAGTGACATAGTTTGCACCAAACTAATGCTTGGACATCAAGAAGTTTAGCTCAAATCTTCATATATATGTAACCTCAGTTGTATTTTATACTATTAATACTAAGGCTTTCCCTAACACAACGTATTATATATATTTTAAAAAATCAACTTTAACATTAATAAATTATTATGAATACTGCTGAATTACATTCACTCACATACATTAAATACAATTGTATTTCTTCTTCATGGTAAGTCATAACCTAGTGAGAAGTTAGTTTGTGCAATAGTAACTCAAGATATATTAGCTATAGAGAATCAATTGAGAATCAATCAACTGAGAGTCAATTCAGAGAAAGAATTCTGCTATCCTTCATTTGTTACAATGAAATATAATTTATTAAGGAAAATAAAATATGAAATATTATTTTGCTTTAAATCTACTAACTGCAGGAAACAAACACAATTATCATAGACTCATGAAACCTGTACATTGAAAAGGACTGCTGCTGCTACTGCTGCTGCTGAGTCACTTCAGTCGTGTCCGACCCTGTGCGACCCCATAGACGGCAGCCCACCAGGCTCCCCCGTCCCTGGGATTCTCCAGGCAAGAACACTACAGTGGGTGTCCATTTCCTTCTCCAATGCATGAAAGTGAAAAGGGAAAGTGAAGTTGCTCAGTTGTGTCTGACTCTTAGCAACCCCATGGACTGCAGCCTACCAGGCTCCTCCATCCATGGGATTTTCCAGGCAAGAGTACTGGAGTGGGGTGCAATTGCCTTCTCCGTGAAAAGGACTATATAATGTTAAAAAAATAGTATTAAGACCATAAGTCTATAAAGACTGTTTCTGGTTTTGACTATTTCTCCAATGAGTCGGAGTACATTATGCAGAGTGTTGAGGAATGTAGGTTATGAAAGCTCTTTTGAAAAGTAAAATTTTTCTTTCAACCAAAAACATATTTTCTCAGTAAAACAATCCCATTAAAAGTCAAGTCACATCATGTCAGCACACATTTTGAAAAAAATTAAATATGAAATGATGCAATGATCATATGATAATTTTTAAAACTGAATTCAGGGCATATTTTACCTGGCCATACTTTGCTGCCAAGTGAAGCGGGGTCCAGTACTGATTATCTGCAGCGTTGAGGTCCCCGCCATGTTCCAGAAGGAGAGACACTACTTCCTTGTAGCCACTGGCGCAGGCCATGTGCAACTGCAACAAAAACACCCTTAGTCATTGAATGTGAAAGAGCAGTGACAGCGATGTACTTCATCTGGTGGTTTAAAGAGATGCATTTAATAAAGTATTGGAGCTAAAATACAAAGACCTTTAAAAAAGAAGTTATATATAATTGTATTTGTACAAGTGGACATCATTATTCTTTGGGAAAAAAAGCTAATGGGTTAAATATTATTTTCTGACTCTGACAACATGCATTTTTTCATGTAATTGTTTCCCTCTCCAGTGCTCCTTTCTACTACTGTAATCTGAATACTTTCAAATACAAAACAAAATATTTAGGTACATTATCCCTTCTTTTTTTAAATTTATTTTTAATTGAAGGATAATCACTTTACAGTGTTGTGTTGGTTTCTGCCATACATCAGCATGAATCAGCAATAGGTACATATACATCCCCTCCCTCTGGCACGTCCCTCCCACTTCCCACCCCAAATCTCCCCTCTGCTGTGTCACAGCACTGGTTTGAACTCCCTGAGAAATACAGCAAATTCCCACTGGCTGCCTACTTTACATGTGGTAATGTATGTGACTCCACACTGCTCCCACTATCTCTCCAGCCCTCTCCTTCCCACACCATGATCACGAGTCTGTTCTCTATGTCTGCATCTCCAGCTCAGTTCAGTTCAGTCGCTCAGTTGTGTCCAACTTTATATGACCCCATGGACTGCAGCACGCCAGGCTTCCTTGCCCGTCACCAACTTCTGTAGCCTGCTCAAACTCATGTCCATTGAGTCGGTGATGCCATCCAACCATCTCATCCTCTGTCGTCCCCTTCTCCTAACCCTAACCCAGCATCAGGGGCTTTCCCAATGAGTCAGCTCTTCGCATCAGGTGGCTAAAGTATTGGAGCTTCAGCTTCAGCATCAGTCCTTCCAATGAATATTCAGGACTGATTTCCTTTAGGATGGACTGGTTGGATCTCCTTGTAGTCCAAGGGACTCTCAAGAGTCTTCTCCAACACCACAGTTCAGAAGCATCAATTTTTTGGCACTCAGCTTTCTTTATAGTCCAACTCTCACATGCATACATGACCACTGGAAAAACCATAAATTTCACTAGATGGACCTTTGTTGGCAAAGTAATGTCTCTGCTTTTTAATATGCTGTCTAGGTTGGTCAGAGCTTTTCTACCAAGGAGCAAGTGTATTTTAATTTCATGACTGCATTCACCATCTGCAGTGATGTTGGAGCCCAAAAGAATAAAGCATCTCCATTGCTGACTTGCAAATGGGTTCATGAGTACCATCTTTTGAGATTGTGCATATATATATGTGTATATATATAGTTATATATATATAAAATTATATAACGTATGTTATATTTCTCTTTCTGACTTACTTCACTGTGTATAATAGGCTCTAGGTTCATCCACCTTATTAGAACTGACTCAAGTGTGTCCCTAAAAATGCTGAGTAATATTCCATTATATATATATATACCACAACTTCTTTATCCATTGATTTGTATATATATATACATACATACATATACACCACAGCTTCTTTATCCATTGATTTGTCGATGGACATCTAGGTTGCTTCCATATCCTAGTTATTATCAACACTGCTGCAAAAACACTGGGATACATGTTGTCTTTTTCAATTATGGTTTTCTCAGAGAATATGCCCAGTAGTGGGATTGTTGGGTCATATGGTAGCTTTATTCCTAGTTTTTTTTTAAAGACATCTCCATACTGTTCTCCACAGTGGCTGTATTAGTTTACACTACAACTAACAGTGCAAGAGAATTCCCTTTCTTCACACCCTCTCCAGCATTACTAACAGTTTCCCCTTCTATGTCAGCATTTGCCTTATGAATTGAGGTGGTCTTATGTTGGGTGCATAAATATTTAAAATTGTTATGTATTTCCCTTGGATTGATCCCTTGCTCATGATATAGTGTCCTTCCTTATCTCTTGTAATACTTTTTAAGGTCTATTTTGTTTGACATGAGAATTGCTACTCCAGTTTTGATTTCCATTTGCATGGAATATCTTTTTCCATCCTCTCACTTTCAGCCTGTATGTGTCTCTATGTCTGAAGTGGGTCCCTTGTAGACAGCATAGATAGGAGTCGTGTTTTTACATCCATTCAGCCAGTCTGTGTCTTTTAGCTGGAGTGTTTAAACCATTTACATTTAAAGTAATTATTAGTGTCTATGCTCCTGTTGGATTTTCTTAATTGCTTTGGTTTGTTTTTGTAGGTCTTTTCCTCTTATTGTGTTTCCTGCCTATAGAAGTCCCTTTAATACTTGTTGTAAAGCTGGTTTGGAGGTGCTAAATTCTCTTAACTTTTGCTTGTCTGTACAACTTTTATTTCTCCATCAGTTTTGAATGAGATCCTTGCCAAGTAGAGTAACTTTGGTTGTAGGTTTTTTCCCTTTCAGTACTTTAAATATATCCTGCCACTCCCTTCTGGCCTGCAGAGTTTCTGCTGAAAGATCAGCTGTTAATCGTATGGGGTGTCCCTTGTATGCTACTTGTTGCTTTTCCCTCGCTGCTTTTAATATTTTTCCTTTGTGTTTAACCTTTGTTAGTTTAATTAGTGTGTGTCTCTTCACTTTCACTTTTCACTTTCATGCATTGGAGAAGGAAATGGCAACCCACTCCAGTGTTCTTGCCTGGAGAATCCCAGGGACGGGGGAGCCTGGTGGGCTGCCGTCTATGGGGTCCCACAGAGTCGGACACGACCTAAGTGACTTAGCAGCAGCATGCTGCTGCTTTATCCTGTTTGGGACTCTCTGCACTTCTTGGACTTTATTATTTCCTTTCCCATGTTAGGGAAGTTTTCAACTATAATCTCTTCAAAAATCTCTGATGCTTTCTCTTTTTCTTCTTCTTCTGGGACCCCTATAATTTGAATGTTGGTATGTTTAATATTGTTCCAGAGGTCTCTGCTGCTGCTGCTGCTGCTGCTAAGTCGCTTAAGTCGTGTCCGACTCTGTGCGACCCCATAGACAGCAACCCACCAGGCTCCCCCGTCCCCTGGGATTCTCCAGGCAAGAACACCGGAGTGGGTTGCCATTTCCTTCTCCAATGCATGAAAGTGAAAAGGGAAAGTGAAGTCGCTCAGTCGTGTAGGACTCTTAGCCACCCCATGGACTGCAGCCTACCAGGCTCCTCTGTCCATGGGATTTTCCACGCAAGAGTACTGGAGTGGGGTGCCATTGCCTTCTCTGCCAGAGGTCTCTGAGAGCATCCTAAATTATCTTCATTCTTTTCCTTTATTCTGTTTGTTAGCAGTTATTTCCACCATTCTATCTTCCAGCTCATTTATCTGTTTTCTGCCTCATTTACTCCATTGATTTGTTCTATAGTTTCTTTAATTTCAGTAATTGTGCTGTTTGTCACTGTTTATTCTTTATTTCTTCTCGGTCATTGTTATATGTGTTAAATAATTCTTGCATTTTTTCCTACCTATTTCTCGGGTTTTGTACCATCTTTACTACCATTACACAGAATTCTTTTTCAGGTAGTTTGCATTTATTTGGTCTTGTGAGTTTTTAACCTTGTTTCTTCATTTGTGCAATACTTCTCTGTCTTTTCGCTTTTTTCTGACTTGCTGGGTTTGAGGTCTCCTTTTCCCAGGTTTTAGGGTCGTACTTCTTCTCCCCTTTGGTTTCTGCCCTTGGTGGGCGAGGCGGGCCCAATGTTTCTTTAGACTTCGTGTTGGGAAGGACCTGTGCCTATGCTCTGGTGGGAGGGGGTGAGTTTTTCTTCCTCTGACCGGCAGGGCTGTGTGAGGTGGTATGTGGTGGGGTGCCTGTGGGAGCCTGTCTGCCGATGACTGAGTTTGTGGTTTTGTCTCGCTTGGTGTTTGGGTGAGGTGTCCTGCACTGGGGTGCCACGGACAGTTGGGTAATGCCTGGTCTTGGATCCAGCAGGAGGCCTTCATGGGAGTTCTCACTAATTAGTACTCCTTGGGATCAAGGGTTCACCAGTCCAGGCCAGTGTTCTGGACTCACTGCTCCCATTCCAGAGGCTCAGGCCCGATCTCTGGCCGGGAAACCGAGATTCTGCAAGACGTTTGTTATGGCATTAAAAGGGATTAAAAGAACCACACAAAAACAAAAAATAAAGCCAGAAACAAAAGACGAGCCCCACACAAGTGGTAAATGTAAAATCAGACCCAAAAGAAGGAACAACTGCACACACACAGACAACCAGAACAGTTCATAGAAAACAAAGCGCAAGGAAGTCACCTGGTGAACAGAGGAAACTGAGTAATGTCGACCAATTGAAAACAGAACTGACCGAAACATAAACCAAAAACAAGACCAAATGAGAGCTCCAACTGGTGAACAAGGCAAACAAAACAAACTAACAAACATGTTGAAATAAAGGAAGAAAAGAAAAAAAAAAAAAAACAGGAAAGCAAAGTTAAACAGAAGTATAGAAAAATATTTCATATATTAAAGATCAACTACAACAGCAAAAGAATGTAAGAAAAACAAACAACAACAAAAATTAAAGAAAAAAAACAAACCGTAGAACCACAAAAAGCCAAAGTGATGAAGAAATATATAAAGAAAATAAAAAGTGTGATTTTTAAAAAAAGTTCTCAAAAGCTTAAATAGAATTAATAATAAAAATAAAACAACCACAGAAAAAGAAAAAAAAATTCAGAATCAAGTACAGAATGACTCAAAATACAATAATAATACATGTTTTTCTTGGATCTCTGCTGTCAGAGCATCCTTCCCCTCACTGTGAATCACAGTCCACCTGACCTCCCCAGGATGCCCTCCAACTCTGCACTGGTCTCTAGACCCGCTGTGGGGGCAGCCTAGACTTTAACCTGGCTCTATTCCTGCGTGTTCTTGCCTCCAAGGTCTGCAGCTGCCAGAGCTAGGATGTTTTCTTGTGCAGGAACTCTCACTGTCTTTTTATATCTTCCATTAACACAGAGTCTGCCTAGTTGATCGTGTGGATTTAATCTGCAGCTTGTACAGCTGGTGGGAAGGTTTTCGATCCTCTTCCTTAGCCGCACTGCCCCTGGGGCTCAGCTGTGGTTTTACCTCCACGGCTGCCTGTGTGTCTCCACAGGGGTTTGCTCCTGAGGCTGCCCTGGAGGACCTGGCTCTCTCCCAGGGAAGACCAGCTGTGGAGGGAGTGCAGCAGCTTGGATTGCGGGGACCCTGGCAGGGCCAGGTACACAGGGTACCTGGCAGCCAACAGGCACAGGAGATATGGCCCTCTTGGAGATTTTGCTAACCTCTGGCAGCTCTGCCCCAGTGAGAATCAAGCATGGAGGTGGTCCAGCTGCTTAGATCGTGGGGACTCTGCAGCACCAAGTGTGCAGGGACATCAGTGGCCTTGGATGCAGGAGCTACAGCATTCAGATCAGTTCAGTTCAGTCCCTCAGTTGGTGTCTGACTCTGCAACCCCATGAACCGAGGCACTCCAGGCCTCCCTATCCATCACCAACTGCCAGAATCTACCCAAACCTATGTCAATTGAGTCGGTGATGCCATCCGACAGTCTCATCCCCTGTCACCCCCTTCTCCTCCTGCCCTCAATCTTTCCCAGTATCAGGGTCTTTTCTAATGAGTCAGCTCTCTGCATCAGGTGGCCAAAGTATTGGAGTTTCAGCTTCAACATCAGTCCTGCCAATGAACACCCAGGACAAATCTCCTTTAGGATGGACTGGTTGGATCTGCTTGCAGTCCAAGGAACTCTCAGGAGTCTTCTCCAACCCCACAGTTCAAAAGCATCAATTCTTCAGTGCTCAGCTTTCTTTATAGTCCAACTCTCACATCCATACATGACCACTGGAAAAACCATAGCCTTGACTAGACGGACCTTTGTTGGCAAAGTAATGTCTCTGCTTTTTAATACGCTGTCTAGGTTGGTCATAACTTTCCTTCCAAGGAGTAAGCGTCTTTTAAGTTCATGGCTGCAATTACCATCTGCAGTGATTTTGGGGCCCCCAAAATAAAGTCTCTCACTGTTTCCACTGTTTCCCCATTTATTTCCCATGAAGTGATGGGACTGGATGCCATGATCTTAGTTTTCTGAATGTTGAGCTTTAAGCCAACTTTTGCACTCTCCTCTTTTACTTTCATCAAGAGGCTCTTTAGTTTTTCTTCGCTTTCTGCCATAAGGGTGGTGTCATATTTTCCTAGCCCCTGGCCTCCGTGGCTGGTCCTTCTCTACTGCTCAGCACAGCAGCGCTCACATGGTACCCCTGGCCTGGGCCCTTCTCCATCGGTCAGCACATCAGGCACAGATTGCCACCCTCTCTGTGGTCCTTTTCTATTGACCAGCTGCCGGCACCGGCAGGTAGGGAGAGAAAGACTACAGTGACGGCTCCACCCCAGGCATGACTCGGCAGCAAGCCAGGCCTCCATGTCTGCCGGGCATTCCTCCAAAGGCATTCCCCACCGTGCTCCCATCCCTCACGACTCCTCCGGCCACCTCCCTGCAGTTAACAGCAGATCCTGCCCTGGGATTGCTCTCCAATCCGCAAGCCCCAGCTCCCAGCCACCTCTGCGCAGTCCAGAGGACGTGCGTTCCTATCCGGGTACATAGTGCTGTGGGAAGGATTGTCCACGTGGTTCTCATTCCATGCAGCCGGTCACGGATGCGCTGCTGCGCTCTCCAGGAGCCTCTGATGCCAGCCCTCTGTCCCGAACAGTCTTCCTGACGGGGGATCGGACCCCTGCTTCGGTCCCCCCAGCCCCACCTGCTGTCTCGGGTGCAGGCCTGGTCCTGCTCAGTCTCCTCCTGCTCCCTCCTTCCTGCACCCTCCCGGGTTTTGCATGGATCTGTACATTCCTCTCTGGTGCCCGGGGACGCCTGCTGGCTCTCAGCTGCTGCCCTGTGAGATCCTCCGCATCTGAGGGTGTGTTCCTGACGCATCCGTGAGGGGAGCCGCACTCCAGTCCACCCACCCCGCCCCGATTCTGTCTTCCTGGTTTCCTTTCTTACTGCACACTGAACTACCATGATGAGATCAGGGGATGGAGGAAGTTTTCAAAGTTTTCTTACAGAGGAATTCTGCTTCTAAGGCAACCGGATTTATCTGTAAGTTATCATCACACTTGGGTTTCCCTCCTAGCTCAGTCGGTAAAGAATCAGCCTGCAGTCCAGGAGACCCTGGTTCGATCCCTGGGTCAGGAAGATCCTCTGAAGAAGGAAATGGCAACCCACTCTGGTATTCTTATCTGGAGAAGCCCATGGACAGAGGAGCCTGGTGGGCTGCAGTCCATGGGATCGCAAAGAGTTGGGCACCACTGAGCCACTGACACTTCACTTCACTTTATCATCACACTCAATTTAAACTAGGTTATTAAGTAACTACATGGTTGATTTTGTAATCGTAATAATTAAGAAGAAGGATCTATAAGGAAAGGAAAAATAAAAACTAATTAAAAGTAGTAAAAACAAGGACTTCTAGGTTTTGAAGAATAGAACTTTGTAGCATAATTCCTTTCCATTTTTATTACAAAGACAAAATTACAGTAAAGTCAAAAGGTTTATTAAATATAAATTTTGATAAAATTCAGCAAAAAATTTGCTTTTTGGCCTTAATTATGCTCTTCAATCTACAGTGACATTTATATGTTTATGTTTTGTATGTACTTTCAACTACATTAGAATAACAAATACATTTAATCTAACTTAAGGCATAAACATTCAGAAGTTAAGTTTCACATTAATCTTGCCACACTTTGTTACATACAAACTTCATCTCATTAACATTTTATCAAATACAATGTATCCACAGATAGTTTAGAGAAATATGAATTTACATACATATTCACCTAAAGAACTCATTTTTCACCTGCTTCTAAATTTATTCCATATTATCTGAATCATCAGTCAGTGATTGGCAAATTATTGCGCTTTAAGCACCAGCAAGTGGATTTCAGATTTTCACTCACAGTATAAGCCTGCAGGAAGAATAGATCCACTTGGTGGTTAGTGCCTGATACTAATGATGCAAAGTTCATAGGCTCAAACTCCTTATGAGTAGGTTTGCTTTCCACATGGCAAAAGTCCTGCTCTACCATTTAGAATATAGGCTGAGATACTCACCAGGGAAAGACTAAAAGGAAAATGATCTTGGTTCATTTAGTAGCAAAGCTGCCCAGAGCAGGGGCTACCAGTGAGTGACATCTGGGACAGCAAGCAACTCTAATCCCAGGTAACATCAAAACAAAAGCAAAACACATAACTTTCTTTGAAAGTTGAAATGTGGTTGATTTACAATGTCATGTTAGTTTCAGGTGTACAGTGATGTGATTCAGTCATTTATATATATTTATATATATATATATATTCATTTTTAGATCCTCTTTCCTTATAGCTTATCACAAAATATATACTATATATATAAGTATTATTTATAAATATATTATATATAAACTATTCTATGCAAGCATGTGAAGTCCCGTTGCTTCAGTCGTTTCCGACTCTGTGCGACCCCAGAGACGGCAGCCCACCAGGCTTCCCCGTCCCTGGGATTCCCCAGGCAAGAACACTGGAGTGGGAACACTGAAGTCCCATTAGTTGTGTCCAACTTTTCATGACCCCGTGGACTGTAGCCCGCCAGGCTCCTCTGTCCATGGGATTCTCCAGGCAATAATACTGGAGTGGGTTGCCATGCCCTCCTCCAGGGGATCTTCCCCACCCAGGGATTGAACCTGCGTCTCTTATGTCTCCTGCACTTGCAGGCAGGTTCTTTACTACTAGGGCTACCTGAGAAGCTTATTATTATAAAACTATCATATATATACTTATTGTATATATTTATACATATACAATAAGTATATATAATACTTTATATATACATATATACTTAAATATAATATACAAATATACTATATATATATACACATTTATAAAGTAAATAACCAACATAACCAACAATAACCAACAACAAAGTTCTACCATGCAGCATGGAGAACAATGCTCAGTATCTTATATAACATATAGCTGAAAAAAATCCAGAATATATATATACATATATGTATATACCTGTGTGTATGTGTGTGTGTATATATATATACATGTACAACTGAATTGCTTTGCTTTACATCTTTAACTAATAAAACCTTGTAAATCAACTATGTTCCAGTAAAAATAAAATAAAAAATGTTAAAGAGATTTGTCTTACATTTGGTTATTATACTGCATATTCTAAAAAGGAAGAAAAAGCAGCAGTATAAAAACCGTCTTACTAGGAGCAGATCTTCACCGAGTTTTTTGATAGTTTTTTGGTAGTTTAATCTGTTTTGCAGTGTAATAGCATGGGGTATAACGCCCAATTTTGAATCACAGCTGAAATTCCAACTCAGCATACAGAAGCCATATGTGGATAAGACTTTCTTCTTATCATTATCAGCAACAATAGGCAAGCACCCACTATACACATACCCATTACAGAAAGACAACTCGAAGCATTAACATAATTGACCAACCAACTCAGACCCAAGAATCAAAGAGGCTGCTGCTTGCTAACTGCTGTGATCCTCAGGGAAGGGCTGCCTCCTGTTCATTGTTCCTTTCTCTGTACAAAGCTCAAAGATGATCACAACATCAATAATAAAACCAGATTCAGCTATTACAGAATAATTATATGCCGCGTTTGTGTTCTCTGTTCAATAAAAAAAAAGTCACAGGAATGTCAAAATTGAAGATGGCTGAAAGTGATAGCAATTTATTGCTGTGTATTGATTCCCTCCATAGCTTATCTTCTGAAGTTTGTAAGCCTTTTAATTTAGCAGGCATTTGAACATGTGTGCTGTTTTTATTTAGCTGTGATTTCAGAAAAACAACACAAAGTTGTAATATCTTCTGCCAAACTAAGAAACAGAGAGCCCGAGGATTTTTACTATGAGTTGGACGTCTTAATTAATGTAGCTCATGTGTTAAATCAACTATGGATTATCTTTATGTTAAATTTTTTTATTGTGGTAAAAGTAATATAAAACACCCGATTTTAACCGTATTTAACTGTACAGCTCGTGGCACTGAGTACACCGTGTTGTTGTGCAACTCTCACCATCATCCTGAAGTTCTCACTTTCCTAAACTGAAACTCTGCCCCATTAATCTCTGACTCCCCCTCCCCCCTCCCCACCCCCACCTCGGGCCCTGACACCCACCAGTGCACACTGACACTATGATTTGACTATTCCAGGCATTCCGTGTAAGTATTTGCACCTACTGTATACTGGAATGCATTTTTAAGGTTAACTTAATATATGTCCTACAAACAGACTACCTTCTTCCCCGCCCCCCGCGAGATATACAGTAGAAATGAACTATTAATTAAACAGCCCACTCCAGTCTGATTTTGATCCCATCACTCCACCAAAGCTTCCCTGATGAGAAAACCAAGGACTCCCAGTTACTAAGCCTGGCAGCAAGTCTCTGTCTGCCCACTTGACTTCTCAGCGGTATTTATTTGATGGTTACTCATTCCTCCTCCTCCTGCTCCTCCCGCTTTCCTTGCAGGGCTCCCAGGACACCTCACTCTCTTGATCTGCCTCCCACTTTGGGAGTTTCCACTCCCCCCTCATTCCAGGATCTTCCGCTTTGCTATGCTCCATGGGTCAGTCCCCAGTCCTCTTTCCTTCATATCAGATTCGTGACTTCATCCAGCGTCAAAGAGCCTCAATAGCACAAACATGCTAAAGATCCCAACACTGCTTCTCCAGTCTGAACAGAACCCAAATTCCAGACACCAGTTGTTGTTATTATTTAGTTGCTAACTCCTGTCCAACTTTGTGACCTCATGGACTGCAGCACACCAGGCTTCCCTGTCCTTCACCATCTCCCAAGGGTTTGCTTAAACTCATGTCCATTGAGTCGGTGATGCCATCCAGCCCTCTCATCCTCTGTCGTCCCCTTCTCTTCCTGCCTTCAATCTTTCCCAGCATCAGGCTCTTTTCCAGTGAGTCAGTTCTTCACATCAGGTGGCCAAGTGTTGGAGTTTCAGCTTCAGCATCACTCCTTCCAATGAATACACCAGGTTGATTTCCTTTAGGAAACCCTTTATGCATCAGACTCAATAACCCACCACAAACTCAGCATCTCCATGATGATGGCTAAGAGGCACTTCAAACTTCATGTTTCCAGAATCCACCCTCATTTCCTTTGCCCTCAGCCCGTTCTTCTCTCATTCCGTGTCAACTCCAGCATTCCAGCTGCTCAAACTAGAAATATTCAGAGTCACGCTAAAGTCTTCTTCTTCTCTCACCAAATTTCCATCAGGAAATCCCAGCGGATCTTGTTTTAACGTGGACTTTAGAAACGAGCCACTTCTTACTGCTGCAGCACCCACCGTGTTGGTTTGAGTCGCATCACCACCTGTTGGACAAGAGCCTCCTCACTGAACTCTCGGCTCCACTCCTGCTTGTTGACAGTGCATCCTCGTCGCAGCAGTTGGACTGAAGATCCTTCTGGAACTGAAGGAACATCTTCCCCTCAGGACTCTCCAGCTCATTCCTACTTCACGCAGAGTAACTGCCGCGGCCCTCACATGAGCCCGCCAGGCCCGGGGTGGTCCGGTCCTGGTTGCCGCCTCCTCTTGCTTTCTCTGCTCAGCCACGCTGGCCTCCTAGCTGCTCCTTAGTCACAGCGCACCCGGCCCTGCCTCAGGACCTCTGTGTTCCCACTGCTCAGCCTGCAACACCCCGCCTTCACACCTGCAGAGGGGGCAGACTTCCTGCAGCTCACCACTCAGAGCTCTTCATGTCAGTGAGATCTTACCTGTCTACCGACCCAAAAATGCCAACTGTACTCTACCACATCCCGGTCTTTGTGTTATTTCTCATTTGCGTTTAGTACTATGACTGCATTATATCCTTAGCCCACCTACACTGCATGGTGAATGTCTTCCCCAACGAAACGTGAGCCCCTGACAAAGACAAAAGGACTTTTGTGGTTTTGTTCACGGTGATGTTGTACACGGGACGCGGTTAATAAATATTTCCTCAATAAACAAGTTGGAATGTTTTTTCCATTTGAAGATGTTATTTTTCAATAAACTCTAAAACTGCTTTGTCCTCTTATAGCTTATAGTTCCGTTTTCGGTAGTCTTCTGAAATTTATATTCCAAAGATGAACATCAATGTCCGGGAAGATAACTCTATTGAGAAGTCTCAAAGCACTTAATTTGCACTTAATAAATCTACAAAGGTATCAGGTCTCACACAAGTCTTATTCACTCAGTTACACTGCTTTCCTCATCTACTGTGTTCAACCTCACACCATATTTTCCCATAGTAGAAATGGAATCATTTTCTAAAACTGGTTGCAACTGCTTCTGTGCACCCCCTGCTTCAGAGCTTTTCCCTTTTGCTTCTGTAGCTTACTTTCTTGAGACAACACATTCATCTCCATAATAATTAATTCTAACCCCAGCATGCCCGATCCAAGTAATTTTTATGGGTCAATAGGACCAAATGTTCTTCCTGTGATGATAAGACATTGTGCTTACATCCAAGTGAGTCCACATTTAATTGTTATGTGTTCAATTTAATGCAACTATGCCTGAGAGCATTAAAAAGCAATGGCAGGCATTTGTTTGAATTTAGAAATTCATTCATCAGAGTAACACAGGTTCTTTTGCTTAAAATGAAAACAGTCTCCTGTAAGTTGCAGCTCAAAAGTCTCACACTAACAAAAATAATATAAAAATTACTCTAAATTTGTAGGAAAAACATGCATAGGACTTAAAGAGAATATATCAACAGATAAATGTTGGGTGATGGTATGTTATTTGCACTTTTTTTTGCATTTCTGTTTTGCAAAATTTCTGCAATAAATACGTATTACTGATATAATCAGAAAAATAAAAAACCTTATTTAGGAGTTAATGGTACCCAATTCTCTGTTTTCGAAATCCACGCACATTTGCGTTGTAAGCAGTGTCTCCTAGAGAAGCCTTGTGACTCACCAGTGTTACGCCATCGTCGTTTCTCTCATTAACGTTTCCTCCACAGGACAGGAAGTGTTTGACGTCCGTTAACATGCTCACCGGTCTCTGAAGCTTCATCTGCCGCAGTGAGGTGAGATCCACTCCTGGAGGGAGAGGGGGAGAGCCTTTCAGACACAACGTAGAGCTGTTTCTCAGCTGCTGGGGGTAAAAATGTCATCTTGTATATTTCAATGTGTTCCTCTTTGAAGCCCCTCTTCCGCTTTGAATTCTCATTCAAAGCAGCTATAACTGTTTCTCCTGGCATGCAGTCTTACTTCCAGTCAGAAGATAGTCTTGAATAATTTTCCTTTTATATCCCAAAATATGACAGAATGCCTTAGCCATGGGGATCTCTCCGTGGATTTCTGTGTTTGTATAAATCATCAGCAGAGACTGCCCAAAGTATTTTAAAGTACCTGGACTGAATCGAAATGACTTTAAAGACATGCTTTCTGTTCCCTATGATTTTCTCTTTAAAATAGTTGCTTCTAAAAGGAATGGAATAAAAAAAGGATTTAGTGGGAAAACTGGAAAATTTTGGATAAAGGCTGTGTTATAGATAACATTATACCAATGTTTGGATAAATGCACCATTCATTCGCACATGCTAAGTCACTTCAGTCATGTCTGACTCTTCGCGACTCCATGGACCACGGCCTACCAGGCTCCTCTGTCCATGAGATTCTCCAGGCAAGACTACTGGAGTGGGTTGCCATGCCCTCCTCCAGGGGACCTTCCCAACCCAGGAACTGAATCTGTGCCTCTTATGTCTCCTGCCTTGGGAGCTGGGCTCTTCACCACTTGCACCAGCTGGGAAGCCCATGGCTGTGTACATTTTGAATGTGAGAAGAAGCTGGGTGAAGGGTACATGGAATCTCTCTGTACTATTTTTGCAAATTTCCTGTATATCTAAAATGTCTTTAAAATATTTTTAAAGGATGCTCCAATTGATCATTTCATGACTACTAATTTTAATAAGAAGAAATAAACTGAGGGGAGAACTTGAGAACTGGGCTTCACTGAGGTGGGTGATTTATGCAGCAAAGATTCAGGTCAGCTCACCTGTTCATACCTCTGTGCTGTGCTTAGTCATTTAGATGTGTCTGACTCTTTGAGACCCCATGGACTGTAGCCCACCAGGCTCCTCTATCCATGGGGATTCTCTAGGAAAAAATACTGGAGTGTGTTGCCATGCTCTCCTCCAGGGGATCTTCCCAGCCCAGGGTTCAAACCCAGGTCTCTTGCATTGCAGATGGATTCTTCCCATCTGAGCCATCAGGGAAGCCCAAGAATACTGGAGTGGGTAGCGTATCCCTTCTCCAGGGGGAACTTAATGACGCAGGAATCTAACTGGAGTCTCCTGCATTGCAGATGGATTCTTTACCAGCTGAGCTAACCAGGGAAGCCCGTTCATACCTGTATCCAACCTGAGCTTTCATGGTGGTGTAATCTCCATGGTAGCATGTATCTCTGCATTTCTGCATCTCCTGTTCCTAGCCCTGGTTCCTGGACATATTAGGTGTTTACTAAAGGGAAATAATCCACATCATCCTAAATGAAAGTAATAGTAATAGAAATAGTGATATTAGTGACGTTGATGATGGTGATCATGATGCAGGTGACATGAGATGACATCTGATTCTGAGAAAGTGTTTGCTGTGAACCAGCTACACCGCTGAGAATTGTTCTCTCTCATCTGATTGAATCCTTGCTGCAAGTATGGCGATACAGCAGCGGGCTCGACCAAAAACGATAGTGTGGTCCTCCTGGTTCCCCTGCACCGTGGCTGGCTTCCCCAGGGTGGGACTCTGGGAAAGTGACTTAGCCTCACCTTTCGTAACCTCCATCACAGATAAAATACACATCCCAGAGGAACGAAGCTAGTGGTAACACTTGGAAGACCCGGCTGCTTGGCAGAGGCTGGCATAGTGCCCATCGGGGGTCATGTCCCCTGTGAGCACACCATGCCGGCCTCACTGCAGCCTCCTTCCCTGAGCTTGGACGAACTCCAGAGCAGAGATGGTCCAGAGCTTCAGTGGTGTGTCTTGCACTTATTAGTTGTACTGATAGGGTCAGGTAACTTATCCGCTGCCTCAGTTTCCTCATCTGCAAAGGGGCTGACAGTTTATTCCACTAGTTGGCATGAGAATGACTCAAAACACACACAGCATAGAAAACAGAGCTTGCAGGAAGCACTCGATGAAAGGGGCCCGTTGTTTTAGTATTAGTCAGCCTTCTGGTCCAAGCATCACCTGCCACTCACTCAGGGATGTTTTCCTTTACAATAAGGAGGCAGGGAGAACTCAAACAAAATGAAGCCAAATGCAATACTTGAAAAGCATAGCTCATTTCAAACACTCTGTCTAAGGTAAACCCAGTTTAGTGGAAACAGGAACGAGAACCACCAGCAGCCATATCTCAGCTCCCTGGTCATCAGAAGTCATCTCAGAAGAACTAACAGATTTCCCCAATGGGCACATTGGCAGTTTCTTAAGAACCAACTAACACTGTCTCTGTCCTCTTCCTTCAAGGATTTTGGAATTTGACATGGGAGTTATATTTGGAAAACACTATTTCTCAGATGTCAGTGTTCAATTTTGGATGTTGAAGTAGCAGAAAAAACCTGATGGTTACAGTACTCTATGGCTTTGCTAACTTTTAAATGTTGCATGCTTACTGAAATGGTATGCATCTTCTAGAGAATTATTTAAACATGCAATTAATGCTGAGTGATAAAAAAGAATAGGGCTCAGATGAAAGACACAAATTAAAACAGAAATTAGCTGTCACTCATTTTTGACTTATTCACATTACAACATGTTA